>NC_141614.1:6393131-6993131 GCF_047967505.1 Dipteris shenzhenensis | reverse complement strand
AATTTATCTTTCAAAATAACCGTCACTAAGACCTTCCCTAAAGGGCACGACCAAAAAGGCTCTAGAGTCTAGACATCCTCTAGATAAATCACAATTATTGGTTGGTGGCATAGTGAGTCAAAGTCTCTAGAGTGGAGGTTGGTCTCCCTTCTAGAACAAAGATTTCTCTAGAACGCTTGCTGAGCTGGTTCGAAAAGAGCTCTTAGTAAGGTGGGAGATTTGTGTTTCAAAAGAAAGGGTGACGTGGACAACACGGTACTGCCAGCTTGTCAAGCTCAAGTATATAAGCCGTGCCTGTAAGCCCGCTTTTATCTCTCTCTCCCTGTCTTTGCATCTCGGCTACGGTTTCCCTTTTCTCTTATTACCATCTATCACCTCTGCTTCGTTTCCTGTCCCATCTCCATGACTACCCCTGTGCAGAATCACAATTCCGACGGCGTCACCTGGGCAGACCAGTGGGACTACCAGGGCGACGATGTGAAGGCATTATCCGGCCAGAAAAACCAGCAGCAGAGCGGCAAACTGGCGGCATACAGCGGGAAGATCAAGTCTGCCGCCAGCGAGAGCGTAGATAAGGCCAAAATCGTCGTCGTTACTGGTGCTAAGAAGGTCAAGGAAGGGACGGCATCGGGCATCCGATGGATCAAAGATCAGTACCACAAGAAGACGCAAAAGTGATTTGCCTTGCAGCAGAGATCCTGCTAATTCTTTCTCGCTAAGTTAGTCTAAATTTCATTACACCGTCGCTACACCATAAGTCCGTTACTGGTTCACGAATTAGGCGGTCCGTTAAAACGACCTTACAGGATTGTACATTGTTACTCAGCTTTTATTAAAATCAGCGCTTCACGAATTACTCAATCCGGTTGTTGCAAAAGTTTCATCTCGACTTTTTGAGAGAAATTTTGGGGCCATAAAAACCTCTAAATTTATCTACTTATGAGCTTGTTTTTTTAAATTAAACAAGGTGAATGATATTTAATAATTCATAAGGCCTGCCCAAGATTAAAAAAGAAAACAAAAAGGAAATAGTGTGGAGGAAGACTCGAGGAGATAAAGGGGGGAGAGAGAGAGAGAGGGAGAGAGAGAGAAGGGGGGGAGGGATTGGGGCGGGGAGGGAGAAAAGGTGGAGATGGTGTGTGAGAAAACTTCATGAGATAAAGGAGAGAGAGAGAGAGAGAATCACTTTAAAGTGTGCAGTCAAGTCCAATGAAGAAGAGTCAACATATTGGCCAATAGGAAAAATGCACTTTCAAAAATTCTAAAAATGCCTAATTTCTGCTTTGTCAAATTTGAAGCGTTGCTAAGGCTACCCAGAGGGCAGGCCAAAAATCCAATGAAAGGTTATTTTGTGACCAAAGCTGGCCCATGCTTGGACACCACAAAAGTAAATGATGAGCTTAATTAATATTTTGAATGCACACAATTGGGCTCACATCTTAGAAATTTGGCTAGGTAACTTTGCTGAAGAAATTGATAACCTAGACATGGTGACTTGTAGACTTTCAATCTCTTTTGGTGTTGTTGTTATGCATTATGTTTCGTCCTTGCTTCCTTTCCTTCTAATCAACCTTTTGTTACAAATCACAAATTGCATGTCAACACTTTGTTTAGAAGAATGTTAATTTTTAACAACACATTATAAGCTTGTTTGGACTAGTATTGGATTTATTTTTAGCCATCTACTCTTCTCGAATCAATTTCCAATGCAGGAATGGCTTTGTACAGGGCCTCTTTCCACCTGAATTGGCTCTCGGTCCTTTGGTTAGGCTTTCAAGACCGGATCATCCATGCTTAAGAGTTGCCTTCTGAGACTTTATTTTGATGCATGGTAGATAAGTGAGAGGTATGAGATCTTAGTTGAGGGAATCCATTTTTGAAAATTGCTTCCAAGACTATATTTGATGCATGGAAGATGGGCAAGGTATGCATAATACACATGGCACATAAAACATGAGAATAAACCCATTGTTTACTGGCAAGCCCCATTGCAAGATGCAATTGCGAATTGCTATTACAAAGGAATGTGAATGAAAGTGAGTAAAATTGTAAGAACCCATACAATACCTCATTCATGTTCCATCATTGCTCACATCTTTCATACGTATGCAGCATGCATCAAACTTGATCCCAATTATTTTTTCATAGCATCATTCCCTCATACATAGTTTGCTAATGTAAAAGAAGTCATGATTGTTGTATGGTAGGGGACCTTAAGCTGATGAAGAAGATATGAATGGGACTATATGGATTTGTGGGTTGGGGTGGGGGAGGGGGGCACATGACCTCTCACTTCACAATGAATCCATGGGGGGGAGGGGGGGGGCATGATCTCTCAATTTAGAATGAATCCATTAGCACAGTCTACTCCCCTCCATGACTACTTACCCTCACTTAGGGCGCATGATCTCTCACTTCACAATGAATCCATTAGCAAAATATACTCCCTCCATGACTACTTACCATCACTTAGGGCGCATGATCTCTCACTTCACAATGAATCCATTAGCAGAATATGCTCCCCTCCATGACTACTTACCATCACTTAGCAATCACAACCCTCTATTTGTTCTATGGGAACTCTATGCTAATCAACCCATAACAATTACCCATGGATATGGGTGCCATAGTGCCCAAAACAATCCCAGCAAGTGCATACTCATGTGCTCACACAATAATAAAAAAGAAAATGCAAAATCCATGTCAATATGTGACAAGTCAAAAAGCTTCAATCATGTTCAACTATTGTTGAACTATTACAGCAACACTTCAATTATAAAAAGATGCTATACATTCTATGTGCCTCGAATGAAAGATTTAGTTGGATCCTTTGTGGGGGTTAAAGGCCACTATGCCTTAACCCCAGTTATGTACAATACTCAAATGCATATATATATATATGAATGACATAGAAGATTAGGGTGTTCTGCACCCACCAAAACTTCTGTGGCTCTCTTCTAGCTCTCACCCTCTTCTGTTCTGCTTTCGTTGAAAGCACTCTCAACTGGTATAAGAGCCTCAGTGGTCTATCTGACACTTGTGGGTGGTCTAGCTAAGCCCAAGAGGTCATTCTGCATCCGTACAGTTGTGTGGGTGGCATTTGTAGCTTTGTGAAAGCCTGTGGATGCTTGTTTGAGTTGCCTAGGTGGTATTTGAACCTTGTGGAAGCCTGTTTTTAGGTGGTTTTCTGAGCCAAAAACGTGCCCGGTGATAAATTTCTTGTCTGGTGTGTTTGAACTCAAGTTTGAAACAACAATTCGCACATCTGTTAGTTCCAGTGGACTCAAGAGATTCTAAATCTTTTGTGTTGCTCATCATTCACACTCTAGTGGTGTTTACAAACAGATCTGTTTGCAAAAACGTTTTTCAACCCATGTGTTGGACCCGATGATTGGGGCCACGATTTTTGAAACCGTATGTTCTATTACATTCCAGAGGCTTGAAAACCCCTATCTGTCAACTCTTGTGCGATTCCGTGGAGATTTAAACGTTTCGTCTCTCTGAGCTCGCCCTACATTCGGACACACATGGTTTGGGCAGGCTGCCATTTTGAATTTCGTCTGTTCCGATGGATTAACAGGGCTAAAACCACAAATGAGTGCACACGGCTTAAACTATAACCATAGTGATTTGCATAAGGTATATCCAAGAAATCACTGCCACACGGCAATAATCACTAGTGAAAATAGAACCAAGGGTGTCTCAAAACATGGGTGTCATTGCTTAATAGGACTCAACAAAAAAACATGGGTGTCACTACATAATAGGACTCAATAAAAAAATCTACAAATATCTATCTAGAACTCTGAAATCCTAGACAGATCTAAAACCGGGAATCAACCCTTGTAGTTTACCAACAAATAAACCTTACCTTAGCAAAAATGCCACATGGCAAAAATCTAGAACCTTAGAGAAAATCTGAAGCAAAAGATGCAGTGGATGCTTTACAGGCCATTAGGATGAATTGCAATCCTTATTGGATGCGTTGATAGGCCCAGATTGCCTTGTGGGATGCTTTATTGATGGTCGTTGGATGCACAAAAGTGATAGAGCCAATCCTGCCTTTATAGCCACTCTCATCCACTAAATATGCTACTGGAAAACAAAACATAGAGCAAAATAACACTCATACAAAGTCTTCATCTTTGCACACATCAACACTTAGTACATCTTCAGGCCACATGTATTTAAGAAGCCATTCTACTTCAACCCACTCCTCATCTCCTCATCATTCACATGCACTACCATAAACCAATAACCTCTGTGAACTAGGGAAAGCATAATCTCAAATGAAAACCCTCAAACAAGATGCCAAGTACTTCTGGCCCAAGCTCAAGAGATAAAATCATTATTCACTTTAACTACATCTATAGAGACAAACTGAAGCCAGGATTTCAATGGGATTAGCAAGGTGTGGGCAGCTCGTGTAGATAGAGCATAAACTCCAGTGTCCAGAGCATGTATCCACGTTACATGAACTCCAAACAAATTTTCACAAATTGACTGAGAGAAGACACCGAAATACACAAGATCCACAATTCAAAATGAGAGAAGACACCAAAATACACAAGATCCACGGTTCCATATTGATGATTTCAAATCTGCATAGCTTCCATTGACTCCTCTATGAATCCCATGCTAATATCTCCCATGTTGACAATAGTCATGAATAGACCCAAATCTCTTTGTCATCAAGTGAAACATCTGCCGCGTATGCTCAGAAGCTGCCACCCTATTTGCAATTTGCTCCATTGAAAATCTGCCACCCTCGACCTAACATGGATAGCTGCTCCTAATATGCCTTGATGACCGATATGCTTCTGCTGTAGGCCTTCATGTGATTGCCTCTTCTTCCTTTATGCGACTAACCTACTGGTGAGCTTCATCTTTACCTTTTTTAGTTACAACATCAGCTCGTGAATGCACGTACGGACCTCCTTGCAGCCTCAGCCAGCTTGTGGTCACACATATGGGCCCATCCCAATAGCTTATAGGCATCAAACAACTTGTAATCAAGAGCACTAGCCTACTATATGCAAACCATGCTCTCAAGCGCCAACCTCGTCCAGCCCTTGATTACCAATATGCACACCACCATGACCTTCATTCAGCTTTAGGTGATCGACCCATGCACTATCTATAGCTCAAGTTTCATGCAGCTTTGTACACAAGCCTTGTGTAGTCTATGAGCAATCCGTATGTCTAGATTCGTCATATGCAATAAGCCTTTCCTGAGTCAATTTGCAAGCAATGAGAAGGGCCTTATCAGCCGCCTAAATCACTCACTAGGGATCGCGACCTACATCAACTCCTTTGCTGATGGCTCATGCTCCACTTGACCAACAGCATGAGATCTCTATAGATCCCTCAATGCTCCATGCCTCTCTGCCTCTTTTACTTTTTTAGACTTCAAAGTCCTACTTAGTAGACATGTAAAAAACTAATTGAACATCTCATGCAATGCATTGTTATGAGTGACACCAATGGACAAAGGACCATAATTATGTACAAACCATGGTCTGTGCACATAGAGAATATGATGCAAACATGACCAACATCTTTTCAGCAGCAAAAAATTTAATAAATCGCGTGCTAAAGATTATGATGAAGACAAGATTACCATGTAATGCATGATGTGCAACTTCCCTCTTGCTTTCACCATTAATTTGCATAAACGCTTTCAAAGCCATCTTGAACCTTTCATAGTACACCTCGTCAATTCACCCCTGGCAAAGCAATTTTATTAATGAATCTAGCTTTGTCCATTTTTTTTCTCTAAAAGTCCCTCCTTGAGGATTTAGACCAGCAACTAATGCGTGCCCATGCGATGTCTAGCCAGCCCATACTCTCATTACACCACCGCCATCGCTCGTCTATCCTTCATGTGATGATAACTGCCTCACAACTTCTCTCCTATTCACGGAGCACACACGCTCCATCATCTAAGGTACTCCAACCCCCACAGTAGAGATCCCACCCAATCTAGAAGCTCCCCACAAGAGCAACAACCGACCCTTCCCAACTCAAAAGCTTCGAGATCCAACCCATGTAGCACCATGCATGTACACGCCTATTCTTCCAGAGAATCCAACCACCTCATGCTTGTTCCATCCACATCATCCATGAGAATTTACCACTCTCCAACCACAACCCCAAGAACTTGAGCCAAGGTAATTAAATCCCCAAAGTTCAAACTTTAGACACACTAGCTTCAAGCAAGCATTTAATGCTTATTTACCCACAGACTATCACACATGATGAACCCAATCCCGACACATAGAAGGTTCACATGGCTCACAACAAACAAGAAACTCTCATGACACCATAAACATGTGACTCAAGACAATAATTAAGAACACATGCCATCCCATCATCAATACAACACACATTGGATACCATGCTCTAGAGTTCCTAGTGCACCCACACCTTGGGCTCATCATTTCCCACTGAAACCCTGCAAAAATCCATTCATAAGCTCAAAGAGTTTTTTACATCGGAGTAGATCCTTTTGTTAAGAGGGTGCTCACAGATCCCAAGATCAGAACTATTTGACTATGTGCAAGGCTTAGTGCCTACCCACAAACATGCAACGAGTGAAAAAACTATTTACATTTTTATTCACACATCTCTAGCAACCCCTTTCTTCTGTTATGACATTCATGTCCAGCAGTGAGACCAACAGAGATGATATTCCGAATTCTCTTCTTCTTCACTCATCATCACTGACTTCTGCCACTTCACCACTAACAGAGAATCTCCCTTAATCATTAATTTTTGAATTCTCAGCTTTAGAGCAACTTGCAGCCCTTCACATAATGTTGTGTACTCTGCTTCACTATTGCTTCTGACTTTCAGATGTATTCCCTCCTTTCTGAATCAGCTTGTTGTCTGAATCACTGATCACATAACCTCTTTTATCTTGATGTACACTCTTCTTGTATGAGCCATCAAAATGCAAGACAATTGCTCCTGGAATGACAGCATGCTCCTCTTTATCTATTCTCTTCTCCACTTCTTTCACCAAAATTAGAGTATTGAAGTTTGATGATGTTGTGGGTAGCTTGTTGGCCAAGGAGATCTATTCATATTTTAAAAATTCCTTAGGTTACTATTACTAGTGGGAAACTCGCACATTGCCATCGTTGTGCAAAACTCATTCGTGCCTTTTAACAAATATATGTGTTCTTGACGACATAGCCGCATTGGATTCTTGAATACCTGGGATGGTTCCTTCATTCTTTTCCCGAGAAGCTCTAGTTATTGCTCCAACCTTCTCATTAGTTTCCTTCGACATCATTTTTCCTTTTTTTAATTCTATCTACCTCCCACATGTATTGCTCTTTGGCCTTTTCCACCACGATGGTTCTTCAACTTGTTTCAAGTCTCTGGCAAGTCTCAGTATGTCCTCCTTTTGAATTTTCTCATTTTCTAAGCCCTTAGATCATGAGCATATGTTTAAGTCTCATATTCTCAACATTTTATTGTCTTTGTGTCTTGGTATTATTATGTACAGACTTTCAAAATTTGTGGACGTTTGCTATGTCGAGTAAACATAACATGATTCCCTCTAAGCAGGTCTTGGATGCAACTGCACACAGATTCCAAGTGGTGAAGCAAGTATGATATCTAGAGATGTTGGGGCTATGCCATTTGACAGGATGTGGGATAGTAGATGTCCTAGAACACATGATTAGAAAGAGAAAGTGTGATAGACCATAGAAAAATAATAGCAGATACACTAAAAGATAGGGAGAGATACTCTACAAGCATTTGGGGGAAATCAAGTGTGGAATCTGAGGCTAGAATGCCATGGAAAGGGAAGAATACATAAAAAATTCAGCGCCACATATATAATGCATCTTGCTAGTCTTGGCAATCTTCAAAAATGTCAAGTTGTTGGATGTTAGTAAGAGCGAAGTAGTGAACAATATTTGAACATCTTTGAGAGGAACTGTTCATTAGGTGTCATGAAATTTGGACTAGAAGGTCTCATGAATTCTAATAGAGCTAGGATTCCCTGTAGGTCAGTCGAAATGTGAATTTGTATCACTGTTAGTGATTTTGATGCTCTCAAGCGTGATTCTCCTAGCATAACCTGATTTGTCGATTTGCCCACATCAATGCAAACATGGTTGCCACCATTGTTAACACCCAGTTCTTCTTCCCCCTTCATGTTATGTAATACATTCACTTGTGCTATAGCCACGTCTTTCTTTTTTCTTCTAATGTCTCTTCCTAGGTCCTCATTAAGAGTGTAAAATCTTTTGTGACTTCTAAATCTTCACAAACTCCTCGACCAGACTCTCACAGCCTTGTGTCACATGCTCATCGCTCACATTTTCCTTCAAGTCATCATTGTCGAATGTGACTTTTCCTTGCAATCACAATAGAATCCAAGAAGAATCCAAGTACTGGATGATATTTCTGTGATTCACTCTTTCGGTCTTCCGAATCTCCCTCTCGAATTCCTCCCTTATTGCTGGCACAACCCATGCTTCTTGGGGCATTCTTTTGATCGTGATTGCCCTTCCTTCCAAAAACCCTTTGAACACCTGTCCATGCGATTCAGTCCCCAGTAATTTGGAAGGATGAAAGTGCTGTGTTGCCTCACAAATGGCTTCAAGAGTATAGACCTTGATTTCTATGATATGTGCCAAGGATCTAAAAACGTGTCTAGAGATAGAATCTCAATCAGTAGTAGTGCAGAAGATACTTGTCTCAGAAACATCTTGAGCAATTGTATCCAACACACTGATATAAACTGTATTTGAATCCAATGGGTTTTCCAATGTGCATGTAAGGTTGGAGATATAGAGTGCAAGGTATAGCCAAACCGAGATTGGATTTCTCAGGGGTAAGCTTCGATGAAGGCGATGTGAATGAACCTTCGAGATTTAGGTCATGTGTGTGATCATAGTCTGCTACTTCTTGACCTCCATCCATAATTTACTTCCGATCCATTTGTTGGATTCTCTTCCACAAGAGCTCGCGGAGAAAGACAATCATGCATTTCCTTCATACTTCAATAGAGCATCTTACAATTGAGGGCTGGTGTTATTTCAAGCTCGAGGGATGGCTTTATCTAAAGGTTGATGGTGGACACAAGAGATGTGCTTCCATAAGTAGTAACCCTTACTCAAGACTCTGTTATAGAAGACGGGCTCGTTCGGAGTGAAGAAGTGATGTAACATTGTCTAAGGACTTTGAGATGGAGTTGAAGACACAATGAAATGGTGGAATTTGAAATGGAATGAATGCGACGTATCTTGATGCGATGAAGACAAACATGAAGGCAAATGCCAAATGCCATTTGCATGGAAACTGCGTACAAACTACCACTTAACTGCATGCAAACTACCACGTGTCCCAAAGAAGCATCCAATGGTCCATAATGATCCATTTTAATCTAATAATGGTCCATTCCCCAATTGTCCTCCCCCAAACCTCTCCTTAAGAGATAAAAAGATAAATCCATGAAAAATTACTTAATACAAAATAAAGAATTACTAAATTAAATTAATCCATGCAATTGCACTTAAAATTCCATGCAAAAAACTAGGAGAAAACTATAACACTCTTGAAGATTCAAGAAATAAAAGGTTTATATAGACAAGAGACATGGAAGACTCTTTTGTACTCTAAAAAATAGCAATAGCTATGCTTGCAAATTTACATTATGATCATAAGTTTACAAGAATATTGCTCTGGAGGAGTCTTTGTACAAAGGAGTCTGTCACGGCCTTTTCAATAATTTATTTCTGCCTTTACAATGAGTTAAGTACAAATGGGTAATCCTAACATTTGCTTGTTTGAATGTCCGATTCGTTGTCACTTGTTGCTTGGGTGCCATCTTCATTCACTCTCATCTGACCACTGTCACATTCAATCTTTATGGATGCTTGAATGGTGTTATCATGGGCTTCTTTATTTGCACTCTCCTTCTACTTCCTCCTTAGTGACCATCTTTAAGAACTGTATAATGTGTGAAATAATTGATTGCAGTATTTTTATTTTTTCTTCTACATCACACCCCATATACTTCTTTGTTTTCTTCATCCTTGATTTCCAGGATACTATGACTGTCTTTGTGGAAAGCTTTGAAACTACTTCATGTGGCTCATACCATATCACTGTAAATGTTGTAGCTCTCCCTTGGTCATCCATGCTCATGTCCACCACTTTTGTAACCCATAAGTTCATGTTCTCATGTTCATCATCCAATGGTCAAATTGCAACAAAACAATGGATGCCTATGTCTATTTATGGCACAAATTCTCTCTTTGGTCCATAATATGGATGTAGTAGTAATGATTCAAACTTAATTTTAAAGAGACCACAGGCTAGGCACAAGTCGTTACCAACATTTGGCCAAAATAAAGGCCTCTCTTAACATCATCTTCTTGCATTTTCTCAAGGTCCTTTATCAATTGGTAGGTCTTCTAATTACAATAGCAGTGTATTCCTTCCAAGAGGGCTTCTAATCAGGAAATCTCTTCAGCATTTCCTCTTTGTATGTAATAAAAGCTTTTAAGCCTTCTATTTCATCTTTGGATTTCTTGCTGAATTCTTTTATAGGAGCTCATGGATGAATTTCTTTGCTCAGAATTGAAGTTAAGAGATTGTAAGGTTCTTCAAGTTCCCATGTTGTATCAAGAGAATAGTGTTGCCACTACATCATTGGTTTTTCATCCTTTAAGAAAAAGCGAAAGTATTGTGGAGCACTATGACCTATCAGGGCATCATCGCCTTTTTGTATGAAAGGTAGAATAAAGCTCTTCCAATCATACATCCTTTCAACCATGGAGCATACTATACTCTCCTTACGGCCACCAACTTGCCTCCCACATTTTCTTATCAAGTCATCCATCATCTCCATGTCCTTGTGTTTTAGCTCTCTCGAGACTGTGTTAAATACCTGATCGATATCCTCATGTGTGTGTCCAACCAACAAAAACCCAACTTCAATATCATTAAAGATTCGATGAGTGATTAGCATTGAGCAAAATGCAAAGAAGAGTACATTCTTATTCTCTTACCCATAATTGTCTGCCTGTATTCTCAAATTTACTGGTAGGCGACCTTTTTCTGCATGTACATTGTGAATTGCCTTCATAACAGATGTCACAACTTGATTGCTATCATGTAGATGCAAGGAATCAATCCATATGTCTACAAAACACTTACATCCATGCACTAACACTCCACATAAATGTGTCTTCAAAAAGTACTTTCCTTGTAGCTTAGGTGGAGTGTTAACGAATCTAGGTAATGTTGTTGTATTCTGATCCATACCATCTACAATAACACACATGTATTCATTTGGATGAGAAATAGCTTGCGCCTTCCAAAATGCATATTTTCTAGAATGTCGAACAAGTCCATGATGAAATTCTCTCTTTTTTCTGTATGCTTCTCTTTATTCTAAAGACGTTGCACTCTTAAGTGCTTGCTTTAGATCATCACAGTCACTGCACTTTGACATTTTTTGCCTCTTTGGGATTTTAACATGTCCAAAGCTCTTCTTCCCAAGAGTATACAAATTGTGAAAAGATGTCGAAGCATGCCCTCTTTGCCTCTGTGTTTCTGCAATAGAATTAAATAATTGTTTTTTTGTCAAACCTATCGAAAGATGCATTTTAGATAAATGGGGTTGAGGTAAAGCATTTTCATGAATGTAGTCTCTGAAAATTGCTGTTGCCGAGACCATTGAGGCTCTTGTTTTGGGCCTCCCTAATTTTACTCCTTACTTTGGTTTATTAGACAAATCCCAGTATGTGCCATGTGACAATCCTGTAGTGATGCGATATACATTATTGCAAATACTTTTTCCATTTATGAGAGGCTTTATATGTTTTCTGGAACTATGCTTTTTCTTGTCATTAATGAGAAAGCAAGAGAGCCTCATGAATAGGTATTCATTTCTTTTGCTCCCTCTCCTTTGCCACACCTGTTCTCTGTACCCATTGATGTCATGTAGGTTAATGGAACGCATACACCTGTGCTTGCAACATGAAGATCACATTGCTTTTAGCATAACATCTTCATTCATTAGTCTTATTCTCTTTGGTTGCTTTCTACGTCTACTTGGACTTGCTTTCTTTTCATGCATATATTTGAATTTGTACACTTCTCCTAGTCAAAATTTTTTGTCACTTTGTTTTCATGGGATGTTGCATCCTTGATCTTATCATAGTTAAAGTCAAATATCAAATAGTCCTTTGTTGATATCATTCTTGTCTTTGAAGCAATTTAAGGACCATTTCAATCAATATCCATGTCATCCATGTTTGATAAGAACTCTGTGCCCTTGTCAATGTGTGTGAATTCATCCACTCTAGATAAGACATCACTTCTGAAATTGCTTTCTTGGCAACAATGAACTCATCCACTCCCAATAAGATATGACTTCTATAGTTAATTGCATTGAAATCATCCAAGTTTGAGAGGACAACACTGATGATATCTTTATCGTTCTCGACGTGCGTGAATTCATCAACTCTAGATAAGACATAGCTTCTAAAATCTTTTGCCTTCTCAGTACCACTGAACTCATCCACTTTTGATAAGATGCGACTTCCATAGATGATTGCATTAAAATCATCTGTTTCTAAAGGGACAACACTTTTGATGTCTTTGCCTTTCTCAAAATGCATGAATTCATCCACTCCAGGAAAGGCATTGCTTCTAAATTCTTTATATTTCTCATTACCAATGAACTCATCCACTTCTAATAAGATGTCACTTCTATACTTGCATTTATTGAAATCATCCATGTTTGAAGGGACAAATCTTGGCTCATTGGCCTTTTCTTTAAGTCTTTTGAAATTGTAGTATACCTTATCTTTATCATTGAAAACTACATGTCATTTTTTAATCTTCAAAAATTGCATGCTCCATCTCAAATCTTTTCCTTCCTCATAATAGGGACCATCCAATGACGCAGTGTTATCATCCATACCATCATTAGTAACTTTCACAATCCTCATCTACACAAATTACCACTAATCCACTTGTTCAAACCCCAAAACTTGACCTTCCTCTATGTTCTTATTTGCAAATTATATCATTTGCAAAACATCTCCCACACTAGAATCCAAAGAAATGCACTTTGTATTCTTGATGATATGTGTTGGATAAGTCTCATCTCTATCCCATGCAATAAATGATTTGTTGAACACATTATAAGGCATAACATCTCCAACTAGTTCCATATCTCCACACTTATGCTTTAGCTCAACATGTGCACTAAGAATCTTTGATACAATAACTACCACATTATCTTTGCCAAGTCTTTTAAAGTGACAAAGAGAATTTTGATCACTATCATGGATTGTAGCAAATGCAAGTACTTCCCTTTTCCTACATAAAATCACCTCCATCCTTGGAACAAAATCTATAGCCATCTCCTTTGTGAGAGTCCTTTGCAAGCTGCAACAACAACAATTACATAAATATTAGTCTCTTTATATTATAAGCTACATATATAATATTTTCAAACACACACACACACACAGACACACACACACACACACACATACATACATACTTACATACATACATATACATATACATATACATATACATATACATATACATATATATATATATATATATATATATATATATATATATATATACATACATACATACATATATATACATACGTACATACATATATATATATCTGTATATATGTATATATATACATATATATCTATGTGTGTGTGTATATATATATATATATATATATATACGAGTTGCATTACTCTTCTACGATGGGTTAGAGACCCACTCCGCAAGGTCTCAAGATGGGATATATAATTACTCTCTCTTTCTCTACCTATCTATTGATCTATATATTTATATTTATATAATATATATATAAATATAATATTATAAATAGAAATAAATATATTTCTTTATTTTTATTTCTATTTCTATTTATTTATTTTATATATATAAACTTATTTATTTATTTATAAAGTTTTATTTATATAAATAAATAAATACATCTATATCTATATCTATATATTTATACCTCGAGCCTCCAAAATCCAAAGCACCACCAAGTGGAATTTGAAGCAACCTCCTTAAGAAATATATGATTATATATATATATATATATATATATATATGCAAACAAGAGAGGCGAGGGTTGCCGCAGTAGCCAAGGATAGAGAGAGAAGTAATAGAGGGTATATATAACATAGGCAAAGGAGAGAGGTGAGGGCTGCTGCAGTAGCAAAGGATAGAGAGAGAAGTAATAGAGGGTATATATAATAGAGAGGTCAGTACTAGTGGAGAAAGAAGCAGTATATAAGAGAGAGGTGAGGACTACCACGGCAGCCAAAGATAGAGAGAGGAGTATGAGTGCAGAGTGTGTGTGTGTGGATATATATAGATGTAGATAGCTAGGTGTCTCTCAGGTAGGGAGAGGAGAGAGATACTCGCTGCCACGGCAGCCAAGAGTAGAGAGAGAGGTGAGAAGAAGGACAAGAGAAAAGAGAGAGAGGAAGAGAAATGACATGTCTTCAAAGGGGGATGTCCGTTGGATACATACAGGTTAGAATAACACACCGGCAAGCGTGTTTTTTGACGATTATGCATGACAGTAGGTGAAAAACATGGTTTAATGCGTGATCGATGATATAAACCAAATTTGATGGGCATAATACTTTGCAACTACCTCCACATATGTGGGATTGATACACATGCAAAGTGGGATGCCCATGGGATACGTGCATCTTCAAATCACACACCTCAGAGTGTGTTTTTTGATGATTGTGCATGACACTAAGTGAAAAACACGGTTTGATGGATGATCGACCAAGCTAACCACATTTGATGGGCATGATACTTTGTACATGCCTCCAAATATGTGCAATTGACGCATGTGTAAAGAAAAATGCAGGTTTGAATAACACACCTCGAGGCATGTTTTTTGACGATTATGCATGACACTAGGTGAAAAACAAGGTTTAATGCTCGATCGACCATGCGAATCACATCTGATGGGCACAATACTTTGCATAAATCTCCACATAGGTGATCTTGATGTGTGTGCAAAGTGGGGGTGTCCATCGGATACATGCAAGCTTAAATAACACACCTAGAAGTGTGTTTTTTGATGATTATGCATGACACTAGGTGAAAAACATGGTTTAATGCATGATCGACCATAAAAACCACATAAGATGGGCAAAATACTTTGTACACACATCAACATAGGTGGGATTGACACATGTAAAAAGGGGGATGTCCATCGGATACGTATTGGTTCCAATAACACACCTGCAACAACAAGCGTGTTTTTTGACGATTTGAAAAACATGGTTTAATGCGTGATCGACCATACAAACCACATCCGATGGGCACGATAATTTTCATTGACTCAAAATAGGTGGGATTGATGTATGTACAAAGAAAGATTCCCATCGGATACTTGCAAGTTCGAATAACACACCTCGAGGCGTGTTTTTTGACAATTGTGCACAACACTAGGTGAAACAAATGGTTTGATGTGTGATTGATCATACAAACCACATACGATGGGAATGATACTTTGCATCTACCTCAACTAAGGTGGTATTAATGCATGTGCAAAGGGGGATGCCCTTCAGATACATGTGGGTTTGAATAACACACGTCGAGGCATGTTTTTTGATGATTGTACATGACACTAGGTGAAAAACATGGTTTAGTGTGTTATCCACCATGAGAACCACATTTGGTGGGCACAAATTTGAACGTACCTCAACATATGTGGGATTGACATGTGTGCAAAGCAAGATGCCCATCGGGTACATGCATGTTCGAATAACACACCTCGAGGCATGTTTTTTGATGATTGTGCCCGACACTAAGTGAAAAACATGGTTTAATGTGTGATCGACCATACAAACCACATTTGATGGGCATGGTAATTTGTATTTGCCTCCACATAGGTGGGATTGACATGCGTGCAAATAAGAATTCCCATTGGATATGTGCGTCTTTGAATAACACACCTCGGAGCGTGTTTTTTGATGATTGTGCATAACACTAGGTGAAAAACATGGTTTGATGGGTGATCGACCATGCAAACCACATCCGATGGGCATGATACTTTGCACGTGCCTTATATTGGTGGGGTTGATGTGTGTACAAAGGGGGATGTCCATCGTATACGTGAAAGTTTGAATAACACACCTGCAAGTGTGTTTTTTGAAGATTATGCATGACACTAGATGAAAAATATGGTTTAATGCATGATTGACCATACAAAACACATCCGATGGGCATGATACTTTGCACTTGCCTCAACATAGGTGGGATTGACATGCATAAAAGGGGAGATGCCCTTCAGATATGCATAGGTTTGAATAACACACCTCGAGGCGTGTTTTTTAACGATTGTGCATGACACTTGGTGAAAAACATGGTTTGATGTGTGATCGACCATGCGAACCATATCCGATGGGCACATTACTTTGCACGCACCTCACCATAGGTGGTATTGATGTGAGTGAAAAGGGGGATTCCCATTAGATATGTGCAGATTTGAATAATACACCTTTAGCCATGTTTTTTGACGATTGTACAAGACGCTAGGTGGAAAACATGGTTTAATGCATGATCCACCATGCGAAACATATCCAATGGGCATGATACTTTCCATGTTCCCTTACTCCTCCTCCTCTTCCACCCTTCTTATCCTCCACCCCTCCTTCTCCTCCCTTCATCTCCTCCTTCCTCCCTTAATCTTCTTTCTCAACCCTTTACCCCTTGAAGTCACAAAGAAAACTAGCTCTCCACTCCTCAATCCTAGACTCCTCTTGAACCCTGCAATCCTCTTTGAACTTTGGAACTCCTAGCTAGCTCTCTCAACCTTATCCCCATTTTGAACCCTACAACCCCCTTGAACTCCCATGGAGGTGAGAGCCTCCACCCATTGTTGTGATGCAACCCTCTTTGTCACCTACGTGAGTACGAGAGCTGCTTTCCATGCTTCAACCTACACCTCTCACTAGATTACGACTTGAGGACCAATGCTTCACTTGTGAACACCTATGCTACAACAAACAATGACATGATTGTGGGTGACCAACACCCCCAGAACCTGCACTTGGGAGAGACAGTGACAGCACAGCCCATAGTCCACGAATGGCCCGCAACTCTCATACCATCTATTGGAATCCATAGACGGTGCCACATGGCAACAGGAAACTATGTATGGGGGATCCCACTCCCTTGCCCCATAGCCATGTCATGCCCTCTCTCTCATCCAAAAATCCTATGAGATTAGAGAGAGGGGGCTACATCGTTCAATATATCCAAGGCACCCTCTCCACATTGCTTATGTAAGTATGCCACAAAATCCATGTGTCACCAAGTGCCATACAAAGGGCAGTTGATGCAATATCTATTGGTGGAAATGATGAGCCAAATGTGGCTCATATGCAGGTGGGACAATAAGCTGAAATGCCCTTGAGAAGATAGCTAGAGTGTCTAGACCACCTAATAGGTTTGTTCTGGGGGTAGACTATGTGATGCATACTGAATGTAGGGAGCCTTCTTGCTACAAAGAAGCTATGATGCATGAGGATCAGTGCAAGTGAGAATATGCTATGCAATCAGAGATGAGTCACTTATGAAGAATAAGACTTGTGACTTGGTTTCTTTTCCATATGGAAAGAAAGCATTGCCATGTAAATGGGTCTACAAGATGGTCATAGGTGATGATGTGCCTAAGTATAAGGCTCGTTTGGTTGCTAAAGGGTTCAAGCAAGAGAAGGTTGTGGACTTATTTGTAATTTATAAATATACCAAAAGAGATGGATTGCTTATGAAAGCATATGTTCCTATCAAACTTTGGCTAAACCTCAAGGGCCTTTTTCTTTCCCTTCTAACCATTTTTGCACATTCTATTAAGATTTTGTGAAATATGTAAAATTGTTTATGATAAATTTCATCCACCTTGAAAGAAAATGAACACATGATGAAAGATTGCAATCCAAACTTAGACAAATGAACTCTTTCAACATCATTGGATGTTGTGAGATTTCACATTGCATTGGAAAGAATGGCATGGCTGTCATTCTCTACCATTTCTTACAAGGTTGTAGAGAATCTTATGAGAGTCTACCATCTCTTACAAGGTTGTAGACAATCACACCACTGCCATTCTCTACCATCTCTCACAAGGTTGTAGATAACTCTCTCCGGTTGTGAAGATGACCACACTTAGATGCATACTTGGACTTGTGGCAGCAGAGGATATGCAACTTATGGAGATGGATGTCAAGACATATTTCTTGCATGGGGATTTGCATGAGGAAATTTACATGGTGCAACTAGAAGGATTTGAAGAAAAGGGCAAAAAGCATTTGGTTTGCAAGCTGAAAAAGAGTCTCTATGGCCTTAAGAAAGTGCCTAGAGAATGGTATTAGAAGTTTGATGCTTTCATTCAGTCCCAAGGTTTGAGAAGGGGTGAAATTGATCACTGCCTCTACACTAAAAGGGATAAGGATAGAAAGGAGAGGGAAGAGTAGAAAGGAAAGGAGGAAAATGAGAGAGGAGAGAAGTAAAGGAAGGAAGCTAGACGAAAAACCTTTAACACAAAACAATAAATGGAGCCTTACCTCTTGTATTTGGACTTGTATTTGGACTAGAGGAATTGAAGCCTAAGTTTCTACATGCCATTGCAACAACATGATGAGACACCCTTGATACATGTAAGGGATATAGAGTCCCACACTTGGCACCCTTGGCCAAAAGCATATAGCCCTTTTGAATTTTCTAGCTCCCAAAACCAAAGATCCAACATCATCTAGCTGACCCACTGAAATGAGACTCTTGGTTAGCTTAGGACCATGTCTCACATTTTTCAAAACAAATGTAGACCCATTTGCAAAAGAAAACTTTATGTCACTTGCTCCCACTATGTCACATGCATAGTTATTTCCAAGATGCACACAACCTATCTTTCCACTATCATAGGTGGAGAACCATTCCCTTTGAGGAGTAACATGGAATGATGCACCAGAATATAAAATCCAATTCTAGGAATATGCATCATCTAAAGTGGTAAGCAACTTGTCGGTAGAATAGACATGAAGAGAATGTCATTATCACTATCATCAGACTACATTGATCTCCTCGATCTTCACTTTTCCTTTGTCCTCCCTTGGACTCGATTCCTTCTTATTTGCACCCCAATTTGCATTCTTTTCCTTATCCTTTTGCTCTCTTTTAACCTTGTAGCAATCCTTTTTCATGTGGCCCTTCTTACTACAATGATAACACTCAATGTTCTGTGCCATTGATTTGCTACGAGACTTCCCTCTTTCTTGGAACTTCTTCCTAGACTGTGATCTGCCCGTTTGCACATTTAAGATTTCCTCTTGCTTGTTGCCTTCCATAGACTTCCATCTAATCTCCTTGGCCAACAAGCTACCCACAACATCATCAAACTTCAGTACTGCACTGGTGCAAAGTTATGACAGCTATATGAAAGGTATCCCATGAGGATGGCAATGAACATAAGAGAAATATTGCCTTAGTTTCTACATCAAAATTCAGCTTTTGAGCCTAAAGCTGGCTAAAAATAATATTGAATTCATTCAAGTGAGAAGCAATTGAGACCACTTCCTTCATTTGCAGCTCAAACAACCTCTTCATGAGGTAAACTTTATTAGAAGCACTTGCTTTCTCATAAGTGGCACATAATTTCTTCCACAAATATTCCGTAGTCTTCTCATTTACTATTGTGAAATAAATAGACTCTACAAGATGAAGTCTAACAGAAGAGTTAGCTAATGCATCCAACTCATCCCAATCATTCGCAGACATAGCTACAATCCCTTCCAAGGGTTTAATCTTCTTCTTTTACAGAAGCACATCCCTTATCTATTCTTTCCACAAAGAAAAGTTTGTCCCATCAAACTTTTTAATGCTGAAAATCTCATTTTTAGACATAGAAGAGAATGCAATGATGCAAACAAAGCAAAATCCCAAATGTTAGTGTATGCAAGAAAGAATCACACCAAATACTAGATGCACCCAAATGTGTATGCCAAAATAGAGTGCAATATCACCAAAACTTAAAGCTCAAAGCATCAAAATGAAATTGACTCATGTGCATACAATATGCATTTATATGAGAAAATATGGCCCAAAAGAAAATGCCAACTGCAATGGCAATCCAAATGCCAATAAGTGCCAAATGCCTCAAGCATAAACGCCATCAATGGGCATATGCATCAACAACACCTCATCCAAGAGAGCATAGCACTATCAGTGCATCAACTACAATGTGTCAAAGCTATCCCTCAGCATAAAATAGCATCCATGTGCAAAGCATCCATCAAAATAGCATCCCACAAGGCAATCTAGGCCTATCAGTGCATCCAACAAGGACCGCAATGCATCCAAATGGCTTGTAAAGCATCCACTGCAACCCAATGCAAACCACGATGAGCACACACAAATCAAACTAGAAATGACCAATGCTACAAAATAAATCATGAGATGCCTCAAAGCATGAAGGTTACTGATGCATATTCAGACTCGTTGATGCAATCTGCACATTTTCCCCTTCTGTCCAACTCCAAAATCTCATCTACTTAGGGAGTTGGTTGACAATGCATTTTTTTACGCAAAAAGTAGTGCTAGTTATATTACTTGAAAGCGAGAGTACAAGAAGGCCTAAAGGTCAGTGGGCTGCTGCAATCACAAAACGGATTCAGCCTGAGGAGTCAAAATGCTAAATACAAGCCTCTCAGGGCATAATCATCGGAGAGTGGACAAACAGCCACAGTGGAGGGGCATAATGCCACTGAAGACTCTGAGTAGAGTACTGGAAGAACAACTCCCGGTGGTCCTAATCACGAAGGAAGTGCCGTCTCTTTTCCTTCCTTGCCCGGGACTCCCCCTAAATCTGATCCCACTAATCCTTGAGCATGTGAACGGTCGTGCTCCAAATGTCTGCTAGGGTCTGGGTAGCAGAAGAAGTCTAAGCTCCTACAGTCTGCGCGCATCTGGAAGTCCAGATATGCTAGCGTGCAATGCTCCCTATGATCTCCCAAACTAGGTGCCGAGGCATCGCTCCTGCATCTGTCTCTGTCAGATGCCAAGGGAAGCTGTCCATGTATGCCCTGGTGGCCTGCATGATGAAAAAGATGGGATCCTATCTAGAGAACTCATAAGCCAAGTGATGTCCCATCTCAGTGCTGCACCAACAAACGGCTCCCCAAGTGATCGGTCCTAGCTCTGGTCCTAGCTCGGGTGCAGCCCTCGCTAAGTTCCCCATGACTCCCTTCCAAACTGTCTACGCATGCGAGCAGCTCCAAAGGCAATGCTTTACGGACTCCTCCTCCTGAAAACACATTTGGCAATGCCCCTACTGCCCCATCTGCCTCAGCCAGCTACCAACTGGTAGCCCCTTGTGTGCCACCATCCAAAGGAAGTCAGAGATCTTCCTCGGCCGCCAGCTAGCCCAAAGAGTCTTCCAGAAAGTGCAAAGAAAGACCAAAGATATCCCCTGGGCATACCAACTATGTACCTGTGTGGGTAGCCCATGCTGGAGAGCCCCAAGAGCATGCCTACCCGTATGCACACTGTAAGAGAAGAAGGGGGTAGGGTTCTCTGAGGTCTCCAATGGTGGCCAGTGCCACTCCCCTGGGTCCCACTCCACCTCTGTCAAGGAACAGCCCTCCCATATCCAGAGTCTCCAATCTTTGTCCTACATGATTAGGGGGTCTATATGCCACGTCTTCCCTTGCAGCCCTACAATGCAAAGGCGCTGCCAGGGAAGCTGGGGGTCGATCACGGCCTCTCTGCTCTGTAGGCGGCTATCATCGGTGACAGAGAAGAAGTGTACCAAGGAGTCCGAGAAAAGGCCTGCAACCACCAAAGGAATGCCTCATGGAGTGAACTGTCCTAGCCACCTCTCATCTCCCGGGAAGCTGACTTTGGGAATCCTCCAACCTACAGGAATGGCAGCATCAATCTCCACTCACAGAGCCTAGATCCCACGCGCCGTACCTATTACTGCTGCCAGCTCGCCTAGGCTCAACTGGCTGTAGATGTCCCTCCAAACTCGGAGCGAGCATGCGGGCCCACGTGCCCAGAGCGCCCAAGGGATATGGGATCTCTCTCCAAGCTGGCGACCTATTCATCTATCACCTGGCTACTACAGATCAGGGGCTATCTCTCTATCTCCTCTCGGCAGCTAGGGGGAACCTGGGAGAGGCTGTGTCGCAACTCCCTCTAGACTGAGATGAGGCTACGAAGGAAGGGGGAATGGGGCTGAGTCAAAGGGGCAGAAGTGAAGATCCATCGGATAGAAGGCTGCCAAACACCCCCTCTATGGGGGGTACATGCGATGAGACCATGTTGTAGCAAGAGCTTCCATGTCTGCCCTCCTGGGGTCAGACCACGGCAGACTAACTTGCCAAGAAGTGCCTGACTCTGTAGTTCTGGATCTATGATGCCGAGGCCGCCCTCTGTCTAGGGGAGAATGACCGTCTGCCAGGTGACCCTGGCTCTGGTGGTGCTGGAACCATCTGAACTAGACCATAGGAAGTTTTGCACCAGTCTCCTCAGCTGGGCTACACATGATCTCGAGAAACACCAGCAAGAGGCCACAGTGGCAAGAAGGACCTGGTTGACCACAAGGGCCTTGCCTCCCAAGGAAAGACGAGCCGTGCTCCAGAAAGCAAGCTTCCATCGTATGGAGGCTAGGACCGACAAGAACTGCTGAGCCAGCGTGATGTCCAGGCCTACCTGGAATCCCAGGTAATGTGTCGTCTATCCTCTAGGGATCCAACGAAACCCCAAGAAAATACCCCATTGTGAGCTAGCTCCCGGATCCGTAAGAAAACCAACTGACTTATGCCAGTTGATTTTCGCCCTAGCCGCAAGGCAAAAAATCTCTAGGGATAGTCTCACTCGCTCCAATGACTCGACATCATTGTGCACATATAGGGATGTGTCATCTGCATACTCAAAGTCCAGAAGATCTACATCGTCTTGAATAGGGAGACGCATCCCGTGAAGACCAGTGGTACGGGCTCGAAGGAAGTGGGTCATGGCCTCTGCAAAAAATAGAAAGAGGTAGGGCGCTAGTGGACAGCCCTGATGCACCGAGCGCTCGAGTGTGAATCTCTCCCCCATCTTGCCACTGATGATAACCCGACCCGACCCGACCTATAAAGGCTAGCAATACCTCTGATCCACTCATCCTGAGAAACCAAACTGAGAGAGTGTACCTTCCAAGAAGGACCAATCTACCCTATCGTATGCCTTCTCAAAGTCAAGAAGGAGTATGGCAAGGTGCTGGCCACTGTGCTGGGCCCATTCCATCGCCTCTGAGAAAGTGAAGATGATGTCCAAAATGCTGCGATCTTGGACAAAACCAGTCTGGGTGCCATGAAACAAGTCATGTAGCAGGGGGCAGATGTGGCTACTGACCATCTTGGCGAGGATTTTATAGGCGGTTGGGAGGAGGGTGATAGGGCACCACTGTCTGATCTCCTGATGGTCCCCCCCTTTGGGGATGAGGCAAATCAAGCCTGTCGCAAGGCTCTCTGGCATTTGCCCGCTGGAGAAGATATGCTGGAAGGCTACGAGCAAGGGCCGGTGGATCTACTCCCAAAAGGTGGTGAAGAAAGCTCTGGAGAGGCCATCCTCACCTAGGCATTTCTGCCCATCAATAGCGCTCACCGCATCTTGCATCTCTGCCACGGTGAAAGGGGCAAGAAGGGCGTCACTCATGCTAGGCTGCATGAGCCACGGTGTAGATCTCCACACCTCCTCCCTGCATAGGCGGCCACGAGGGTCTGGGGGCTCCTGCTGGAACAATGATATGTAGAAATCTGTCGCCAAGTCCTGGACCTCGTCTAGATCTGTCCTGACACTACCATCCTGCGCCCTAAGAGAACAGAGATGTTCCTCTACTGACCTCTGTCCATGAGTCCTGAAGAACTCTCTACACATCCTGTCGCCTTTCCTAGCCCAGAAGGACTTGGAAGCATGAAATGAGAACTCTGAGCGACGCTGGGTGATCTCCTCTAGCATGGCTCGAGCCTGAACCTCCTGCTGTTTGAGCTCCTCAGAGCTTGGAGAAGACTGCTGCATCCACTGAATCGAAGCGAGATCTCGTCTGAGAACCCTCTCTCTCACCCAACACTGCTGCCTGACCTGAATCGCCTCCTGCTGACAGATGAGGCTAGACTCAGCAAGCGCCTGAGCTGTTGGCCTGCTGCCATATCCTCGGTGGGGTCCACTATCCTGCTATGAACCGCTGCTCTGGAGTAGATGGAGTCTGGGATCTGGCATGAGTGTGGAGGTGAGGATTGAGAGGTTGAGTCTAGGACTAGGATGACTGGGGCATGGTCTGAGAGTGTCGTCCCTAGAACCACTCCTGACTCTCCTCCTCTGCCAAGCACCCAATCGCTGACATAGAAATGGTCCAGCCACTCCAGAAGTCTGCCTCCCTCCCTCCTGTATCCCCAAGAGAAGTCCAGACTCCCTATCCATCTACAAAAGGAAGGCTCCCTCCAGCTATCTTGAACTCCCACTGCAAAGAGGAAGGAATCCCAATCTGCCTGCTCTACCTGAGCTATACCGAGGAACTCCGGGCCCCGTCCCTGCTGATCCTCTAGGGTCTCAAGGTTGTTGAAGTCCCCTCCTACAATCCAAGAGTCCATCTCTGGCAATAAGTCTATCAAGGACCTCCAAAAAGCGGCTCTCCGTCTGAGATCGGTCAGGGCATAGATATTGAGGATGTCGATATGGGATCCCTCAATATGCAAGCCCACCCAAAGTGCACGTCCTGGGATCAGAGTGCAAAAAACACACACATGTTGAACTAGAGAAGCGTCGATGGAGGTACAGACACCCCCGCTCCTCCCCTGCTCGCCAATCGAAGGTTCCTAGTAGGTGTGGGAGCATCCTATGAGGACCTTCCCACAAATACTGGTTTGAGAAGCCGAAAGCTTGTGTTCCTGCAGTAGGAGCACATCAACCCTTCCCACCAAGGATGGCTGGAGCTCCTGTCTGAGCACCATCTTCATGGGGCCACGGGTTCCTGATGAGTGGAACCCGTTGACGTTCCAAGAGATAATGCATATACTCATGAGGAGGGAAGGTGGGCCACAAATAACTGTCTGCTTGCAGTCGATGTTGAAGTGGTCGAAGGATGTCCAGTGTGGAGACGAAGGTGCTTCTGTGAGGGTTTCGAAGGAGAGGCCGGATCATCAAACCCATCCTCTAAAACCTTCAGCAGAGGGGAGAGGCCCTTCATCCCGTGGTGGTAGGCTCTCTCTAACCAGCTCGACGCCTCTGCCAGGGAAATAATGTAGAAGCCCGCTACCTCTGAGGTCCTCCATGGGCAGAGCCCTTCCACGTAGGCCCACTCTAGAGGTGGCCGAATAATGACTAGGAGTCGAAAACGTTTGGCACTGTGGTGCCATCGCAGACGAACGTCACCCTCTTGCCACTGCTGCTGAAGAAGCTCCGCTGCTCTGCTACCGATCCAGTCTTGCACCTGCTCCTAGGACTGATCTCGTATCATCTCCCAAACATTTTCGTTCGCCCATTGCTCATTCCCTTCACTGGAGATAGTGAAGGAATAGCTAGGACCATCATGAGGGGCAAGGACGGACACCTTACCCTTTGCCCCCTTGCAGAGGAAGAAGATGCTGATGTCTAGGCATGCAGGGAAGGAGCCAATACCCGCTACATCCAAATAATCCCAAGGTCGTGCTCGATAAAACTCCAATGGAAGAGCTCTAGGAGCAGCCCTTGGGCGTGGGGACGAAGATGAGGAGTCTAAACCAGAGAGAGGGGTGCTGGCCACTTGCGGGGAAGGGCCTCTCCCCTCCACCGGGCCAGGAGGGATAGGCGCGAGTGAGGTCTGTGCTGGCTTCGGGGCTGCAGGTGGCTCAGGCAGATGGGGGGGTTCCCTCTGGATCATGTTCAAGGAAGAAAGTGGAGTGGAAACCACCGGTGCAGGGGGGATCCTGGAGGGGGTGGGGGTCAAAGAAGTGAGGAGGAGGGGGGAGGGGGAGGAGGGCAGGGTGAAGGATGAGGGGGAGGCTGGCTGATCTTCTCCTTTCCCTTCTCCTTCCCCTTACCGGGCTGCTGATGAGTAGGGACCACAGGGGGGGGCTCTTGCTATAGATGGGCAGGTTTTTTGGGTCCTACTTTGTTTCCCTTCCATTTTCTTTTGACCTCCGTCCAGCCTTCCCCTTCGGGGGGGGATGTCGCTGATTGGTGGGGGGATCCTGAGTTGCCTGAACAGGGGCCTTCTGAGGTTCTGTACCCATGAAGCGAGGACATGAGCGTGCCTGGTGCCTGAAGCCATGGCATCTCAGACACTGATTTGGGCGACCAGTGACTAGAATGTGCTGCATCACCACACGTGTGTCCGTCTCGATCTCGAACTCCGAGGGGATGCTCTGCGGATTGAGGACTGCCACTTTGACATGTGGCACCCCTTGGGCTGCTGCTGCATCAACGTAGGTGTCCTGCATAGGCCAGTCAAAGTGCGCCCCTAGGTCCTTGATGATCGGCCGAAGCTCGGTTGCGAGACCTGGGAAGATAAGGGTAACTGGATGGCGAGGAATGCGAAAGCGGGCATCGAAGTCTGCTACACTGAAACCCCAGTACCATGGGACCATGAGGATGATCTTCCCACCCACAGAAGTAGGGGATCACCTGACCATATCGCTCACAGCTTGTGCTGAGGAGAGCTTGAGCCAGAAGATGCCACGTCCCATGAGTGCAACCTCCTCGATGTGACTGTCCTCGAGGTAGAGGGTGGACTGCAACCAGTCCTTGATGTCTGCTCGTGAAGTGGAGTAGCCAATGACTCTCCCATAAATGGATGTCTGGGAGAAGTCTATGGCGGCCTGCTTCACCAAGGAGACCTGGTGCTCTGTCAATGTTACGCGATAGGCTGATGGAGGGGGGGTCTGTCTGGGCCACCGGTTCCAGGCACATGGCCGCCATATCGCACTGACTAACTGCGAACGCTCCAAGGTGGGGGAAGGGGAAGGAAACGGAAGAGGCGGGGATGGGGGGTTAAGGTGGGGGAGGGATGGAGAGGTATGAGGAAGCAGGGGGGAGAGAGGTGGTGACGAGGGGGGGGTGGCAGAGGAAGAAGTAGGAGAAAGAGAGGGGGGGCAGCACAGCGCAGGGGGTGAAAGGAAGGGGAAGGGGAGGTGTGGCAGTGCCACATGAGGGGGGGTGGGGAGGAGAGGTGAGGAGGGGAGGGAAGGCGGGGGGTAGCGTAGCACCTTAGTGGGGAGGGGCAGGCGGGGGCGGGGGGGGTTGGTAGCACCACGCAAGGGGGGGGAGACAGGTGGGGGGGATGAATGCAGAGGGGAGGAGCGGAGCGGGGGGGAGCGATGGGCGGAGAGGGGAGGAGTGGAGCAGGGAAGCGGGGGTGAGCGGAGTGTGGCGAGGGGGGGGAGGAGCAGATCGACGGGCGGAGGGGAAGGAGAGGGGGGGGATGGCCACGCGAAAGCGGCAGTGAGGGAGGAGGTAGAGGGGAGGGCCGCACAGTGTGAGGGGGGGTAGACGGGAGCGGAGGAGGGGAGGGAGTTCGCAGGAGCTGTAGTACCCGATGTATCTTGACAATGCATCCATAGATTGCAATTGTCTTTTCCTCTCCTTAAGTCCCAAAGGTGTTCCCTTCAACTTTTGTACTCGTTCTATTGACTTCTCTTGTTCCTTCTCCACAGCACATTGAACTTGGCCATAGATAGACCTTTCCAAATCTTGTTTGCTTTCAGAAAGCTTATGGATTGATTCTTCCAATTCCTATCGCTCTAAGTCTAGTGCACATGCTTTATCACTGAGTTCCTTGTTTTGTAATTGGAGATCCTGCATACTACTATGCATTGCCACAATAGTAATATTTCCCAAATGTGCAAGTTCTTCTACTTGGGCTCTCTGCACCTCACTTGCTTGCATAGCCAATGTTTGAGAATGGTTCAATCGATTGCAATAACCAAGCAATCCAGCATGTTCGTTGCCAACAAATTGAACATCATGCACTACATGAAAAAGAGGACTCTTTTGGGTGGCAGGGTCTAAAGGATACAAGTTTCCATCCACCCAAAGGTCAAGATGCTTCTTCCCTTGCAATCAAAGACTATGGAGCACACTTTGAGGAGTTCCACTAAATCCCAAATGGCATGTGCTTGCATATTCTACCTCCAGTTGTAAGTTCACATGGTACTTGTTAGATATGTCCTCGAATGGTGCAATGAGTACTCAAGGAGAGGTATTAGTGATGCAGGCTGAAATGTAGGGGAGAGCTGCCAAAGATGGAATAGTGAGGGGAGAGAGTAGCAAGGAAGAGGGAGGAGGAGAAGTAGGTCAGGGAAAGAGGAAGAGGAGGAGGAGACTAGGGCGACAAGTGGTGTAGAAGGGAAGGAAGGAGCTGGTGTAGGAGGGAGGAGGAAGGGAGAGATGCTACAGGAGGGAGGAGGAGAGGAGAGCTTTTGCAAGAGGGAGGAGCAGAGGAGAGGGAGTAGGGCATATGGAGAAGGAGGGAAGAGGGAGGAGGAGCCAAAGGAGGCCTAGAGGGTAGAGGGAGGAGGAGGAGCAAGACGGAAGAGGGGAGAGGAGGAGGGAGGGGGAGGGAGGGAGAGGGAGAGGGAGGAGGGAGGGAGGTGGAGAGAGAGGAGGGAGGGGGAGGGAGAGAGAGGGATGGAGGGAGATTTGAAATTTGAAATTCAAATTTCAAAAAGTGGCCCCCTCCCCTCATTGATGGGGGGAGAGGTGGGCTCAAATGTGGGCTTAACCCACCTAGGTTGGGCTAGATAGGCCTCTTTGGGACCCTCCAAGCCCCTTGCGTTAGCCCACTAAGCATTCCCTGATCCATTCCTTATGAGGCCCTTTTGAGACCCCAATTCTCCCCTATTGGTAGGTGAGTAATTGCGGGCTGCTACGGTGTTTGGTAATTAATTGCCAGCCCATTGGAATCTTAACTACCACCACAAACATGGCTTGTAATCTTAGATGCCACCACTCATGGCACCACTAATGGAAGATGGCAGTAATTACCACAGACATAAATAATTAAGACTAATCACCTCTAATCACTCATTACCATGCAAGGTACTACAACTGCCTTGAATTAATCAAAATTCAGGCCAACCATTGCATGGTGGCTCTCATCTTGACAATTCCTTGTAGTCATGCTACAAACTTAATCATCTGCTATTCAATTCCCTTCACTATTGGATCAATGTAGCCGACGTTGAGTCTGGTTCTAGAATTGCTTTGATTATCCACTGGCCCATGAATGTAGTTGAGGATTTTTCTACACCTACAATCCCTAGTCCTCCTACCTCTTTGGGTAGCATACAAAATTGCCATATTACCTTGGCCATTTTGTGGTAGTCTGCATCCCCACCCCACATGAAAGATCGAAAAAGGTTATTAATCTTTCCCAAGATTTTTTTAGTCGGCACCCAATAGGAAATAAAGTAAATGATCATTGGGTAGATGTAGTGATTTAAGACAAACTTTCTCCTAGTGAGAGTTGGCTGAAGACCTCCCATTTGGTGATTTTGTCCTTGATTCTATCGATTACTTAGCCCCATCGGTCGTTTATTGAGAAGCTAAAACCCATTGGAATTCCTAGAAGCCCGAAGACCTCTCCCTCCCTTATGATTTTGCAACCTTTATTTATAAGAATCTACGATGGTGGGTTTCTAGTTGCATAGATACCTCTTTTTTCATGATTGATTTTGGATCTAGAGGCTAAGCAAAACACATTTAAGCATTCAAGAATTCTAGTTATTGATTTCTCGTTATTAGGAGGAGTAAGATTAGTATCATCTGCAAATTGTTGGCATATGATATGTCTTCCCCCTTCTACATGAATATCTTTTATAGTGCTATTATCTACCCTATCCTGAATAAGCCAACCAAGGGCATCAATCGTGCTATTGCAAACAACAGTGGGGCTAGCGAGAATCCTTGTCTGATAGATCTTTTTAACAAAAAGTGGGGAGAAACTTTACCATTTATCTCTATGTCTCTTACGTTCCTTAGTTGTGTTTGTCCTTGAATTGAGTTATCATCCTCAAGACCCTTTATCTGTTCTTCTAACTTATGGCGCCCTGGTTTGGAACCCATTCCTTTTTCAAACAGCCAATATATAGTGTATTGTTATCCTAGTTCTCCTTCCTACCCCTTGGCTCATACCATAGTGCTATAAATGTTGCAACTTTTCCCTTGTCATCCATGCTCACATCCACCACTTTTGCAACCCAAAACTTAACATTCTCATGCTCATTGTTTGATGGTCTAAATGCAACAAAACAATGGATGTCTATGTCTACTTTTGGCATAAACTCTCTCTTCCTCGGACCACAATATGGATGTGGGAGTAGCGAATCAAGCTCATTTTCAAAGACATCAAACGATGGGCACAAGTCGTTACCAACATTTGGCCAAAATAAAGTCTGTTTTGCCTTAGCATCATTTGCTCACATTTTCTCAAGGTCCTTTATCAATTGATAGGTCTTCTTAATTATAGCAGCAGTGTGTTCCTTTCAAGAGGGCTTCGAATCCGGAAATCTATGAAGCATTTCCTCTTATGTAATAAAAGATTTTAAGCCTTCTATTTTAGCTTTAGATTTCTCGTTGAATTCTTTTATAGGAGTCCATACTGGATGCATTTCTTTGCTCGAGATTGAAGTTAAGAGACAGTAAGGTTCTTTGGGTTCCCATGTTATATCATGAGAATAGTGTTGCCACTGCATCACTGGTTTTTCATCCTTTAAGAAAAAGCGAAAGTAGTGTGGAGCACTATGACCAATCAAGGCATCGCCACCTTTTTGTATGAAAGGTAGAATAAAGCTCTTCCAATCATACATCCTTTCAACCATGGATCATACTGTACCTTCCTTGCAGCCACCAACTTGCCTCCCACATTTTCTTATCAAGTCATCCATCGTCTCCATGTCCTTGTGTTTTAGCTCTCTTGAGATTGTGCTGAAAACCTGATCGAGATCCTCACGGGTGTGTTCAACCAACAAAAACCCAACTTCAATCTCATTGAAGATTCGATGAGCGATTAGCATTGAGAAAAATGCAAAAAAGAGTACATTCTTATTCTCTCATCCACAATTGTCTATTTGTATTCTCAAATTAGCTGGTAGGTAATCTTTTTTAGCATGTACACTGTGAATTGCCTTCATAACTGACATCACAACTTGATTGCTATCATGTAGATGCAGGAATTAATCCATATTTCTGCAAAAAATTAAATCCATGCACTAACACTCCACATAGATGTGTCTTTAAAAAGTATTTTCCTTGTAGCTTAGGTGGAGTATTAATGAATCAAGGTAATGTTGTGTTTTGATCCATACCATCTACAATAATGCACATGTGCTCATTTCGATGAGAAATAGCTTGCTCCTTCTAAAATGCATATTTTAGTCTAGATTGCCGAACTAGTCCATGATGAAATTCTCTTTTTTTTTGTATGATTCTCTTTGTTCTAGAGACATTGCACTCTCAAGTGCTGGCTTTAGATCATCACAATCACTGCACTTTGACATTTTTTGCCTTTTTGGGATTTTAACATGTACAAAGCTCTTCTTTCAAAGAGTATACAAATTGTGAAAAGATGTCGGAGCATGCCCTCTTTGCCTCTTTATTTCTCCAATAGACTTAAACACTTCTTTTTTTGTCAAACCTATCGGAAGATGCATTTCAGATTGATGGGGTTGAGGTAAAGCATTTGCTTAGACCGTTCAGGCTCTTGTTTTGGGCCTTCCTGTGTTTCCATGAATGTTAAAATTTACTCCATACTTTGCTTTGTTTGCCAAATCCTAGTATGTGCCATGTGATAATCTTGTAGTAATGCGATATGCATTGTTGCGATTTTAGTAGCTCAAGGATTGTTTGCAGAGAAATGGAATGTTCATTGGCTGAATATTTTGCTGTAAACTTGTATTTATGGCTCTGACGTGAGGCTCATTGGCTGGAGTCCACTTAGGAAAGGTTCTATTGGCTCGAGGCTATTTAATGCACTCAAGAAAGCTGCTTCTCCAACAGCACCTCTCCTCATAAGGAGGGGCTATACTTCCCTCTAACAAGCGAAGCAATTCTAGCTTCTTTAAGAAGTAACTCACCCGATTTGCAAATTTGACGGCATGGGTGACCATGCCCCTAGCCACTCATTAAAGGGTTTAGGGGGTATTCAGTTTTTGGTCTGCCCTCAGGGTAGCCTTAGCAACCATGAGATTTTGGCAAAGCAAAAATTAGGCATTTCTTGAATTTTTGAAAGTGCATTTTTCCTATTGGCTCTTCTTCGTTGGACTTGAATGCAAACTTTAAAGTGGTTGACTTTCTCTTTCTCTCTCTTCCCTTCTTTATTTCCTCAAGTCTTCTTACACACGATCTCTACCTTTTCTCCCATACCCCCCTTCGCTCTCTCTCCTTTATCTCCTCTTCCTTCACACCATTTTCAATGGATTCCTTTTTGTTTACTTTTTTTATCTTGGGCAGGCCTTCTGAATGATTGAATATCATTCACCTTGTCAGAAACTAGATTGTATGGTGGAGTGAAGAGATGCTCGCAAGGAGATATTGTGTAGCGTTTTGATATCATATAAAATCAAAGCGTCTTGAATAACGCTAACAACAGTGTTGATGGGAGTCATATGAACCAATCAAAGAGAAGCGCCTTTATGAACCAATCAAAGAGAAGCGCCTTTATGAACCAATCAAAGAGAAGCGCCTTATAGCTCAATTGTTGCTAAGTCAAAAGCACATTCTACTAAGTCAGCATCACGTTCCTTAGAATCGTGTATCTTCTCTTTAAAGTGCACCATGCTCTTCGTCCCCCTCGCCCTCTGCCACTCCATCAACAGCTCTTGTTCCTTGCTTCAGCTAGTAGGCAGCATAACGTTTCGATATCATATAAAATCAAAGCGTCTTGAATAACATTAACAAGAGTGTCGATGGGAGTCGTATGAACCAATCAAAGAGAAGCGCCTTATAGCTCAATTGTTGCTAAGTCAAAAGCACATTCTAATTGTTGCTAAGTCAAAAGCACATTCTAGTAAGTCAACAGCACGTTCCTTAGAATCGTGTATCTTCTCTTTAAAGTGCACCATGTTGTTCGTCCCCCTCGCCCCCAGCCACTCTATCAACAGCTCTCGTTCCTTGCTTCAGCTAGTACGCAGCTTCCCCTTGCCTTCCTAGCCTCATCAATATGCCAGACTCTTCCTCTGACAGTGATGATCAAGTGCCCTCCCCTCCCAAAAGGGACTCCAACAAAAAGAAGAAGCCCGTCCCGAAGCGAGGGGCGGTGATGAGGAAAGTCTTGAACGATGCCTGCTGCAGTAGGTCGACTTCTGATACAGACGGCGACTAATAATGGACGGCGGCGGCACGATGTGCCGACCCATGTCGTCATGGCGGTGGCCAACCATTGGCCATCTGGATTCTTGTACTGATCAGTCTTGAAGTGTCTAAGCCCTGGTGTAACGGATTCTTAGCACCTAAATTGTATAAGCTTAAAACATAATCGGGAAAGATTGCTACATTGATTCCGACTTTCATAGGTATAGCAGGTTTGTATATTACTCAACTTGCAGCATCTTTAAAAGGACTGGAGTCGTGTACATGACGGACGCTCCACTCGCAAGACAATAGTGTAGTGTGGGTGCGGTGAATGCAAGGGTCTACGGTCTTTCCCCACATACGGAAACCCTGCTCGACAATGCGACCTTCCTTCTTCGGCACACATGCTACGAGAGCACTGCTCACTACAATAAATCAACTGTACATCGACTATGCGATTTTTTTCCTTCGACACACAATGCTACGAGAGCGCTGCTCACTACACTAGATTAATACAGATGCATTCTGCCGGCATCTTCATACCCGAATGTTCATTGTGTATCGACTAATCGGTTGTGTTTGGCCGAATTCTTTCATGACGCCCGTTTGTATATAGTCGCGACTGGCGGAGGCCCAATTGGTTGACTTTGTTCGCTGCTCGATACGGTTCGATGTTTGAAGTTTGAATATCGTATCAAAGAGAAAAACGCAGAACATGCAACAGACACCCAGAAAGTGGTCGCGTAAAAACCGTCCAATGAGCGCCCGTTTTTAATTGTGACGCAAGAAGACCATCCGCAAATGGGGGGTTTCTTGTCACCACAAAAGGGCGAGAGAGAGAGAGGGGGGGGGGGGATGCGTGAGGGGAAGGGAAGTTACACAGCTGCTGGATGCACGGTGATTAAGATAATCTCTGTTAAGCACAGAGTATTGTCACTAACGGGGTTATGTCATGGGTGCGAAATGCATCAGAAATGTACATTTCTGATATGGAGTGTATTCAGCACTTCAGAAATGCGTCTCAGAGCTCCCGCTTCCATCAAATTTAGCGGCCCCCCTCTCTCCGACGCTCACGCCCTCCTCAAGATTGTGGTCCCCTACGCTATTCCCCTGCAGTCTCTCTGATACCCTCGGAAGATTGTCGTCCCCTACGCTGTTCCCCTCTTTTCCTTTCATAAGAAGAAGAGCAAGGACAACGAGGAGCTCTCTCATCAGGGCCCGTTTGTCGGCTATTTCGCAAGATCTAGATTTTTGCAAAGGGAAAGGGCTGTGTAACGGCAAGATTGGGGTCGTGATAGAGGCACCTTGGTCGAAACACGAGTAGCATGACCCATCTACGATTGTTAGAGACCCCGCTGTGGGTCTTAAGGTTGGGACCTTAGGGTTATTTTAATTTCAAGCAATAAAATTTGAGGCTTAAATTACAAATCTCAATATTTGAATGATTTTAAAGGAAATTTCTCATCACTTTTATTTGGAAAAACATTTTTGGTAGCGTTGCATCTCTCTCTCTCTCTCCATATGAAAGTTTGCAAATCTCAACATTTGTATGCTTTTTAACAAATTTTTGAATCAAAACCAATGAAGCACTAACAGTGTCTTTGTTTGGAAAAAATAGATTTTATACCAATACTCTCTCCCTCTATCTCTATGTGTGTGTGTCTGGAAACCACCTACTATATGTATATGTATTCATGTGTATACACACACATATACGTTTGAATATCGCTCGTGTACACATGCTCAAGGGTATGTATGCTCATGCACGTGTGTGTCTTTGCCTATGTGTGCACATAGGTCATGCTGTGTCTACACAATGTATATGTGCGTTGCCTACTAACAGCTCCCACTGCAAAAGCAATATCTGGACGTGCAGCAACCATGGCATACATCAAACTTCCTACTGGGGATGCATAAGGTATCTTTGCCATTTTAGCCCACTCCTCATCTTGTCCGATTGGCTGAGTTTCACATATGGAGGCAACGGAGTACTTATGGACTTCCCCCTCTCCATATTGAAACGCTCAAGTACCTTGCTAATGTACTCTTTCTGTGACAAATGAAGGAGTTTCTTGTTCCTATCCCAAACAATCCTCATGCCAAGTATGTGACTGGCATCACCCAAATCCTTCATGTCAAAGGTCTCATGCAACCTTTTCTTCAAGGCATCCACATCCAAAGTAGATTTCCCAGCAATAAGCATGTCATCAACATATAAGAAGGCTACCATCTGATGCCTTCTTTATGTAGAGGCAATGATTTGTCTCACTCCATGTGTACCCTTGGGATCGCATAAATGCATCAAACTTATGGTACCACTCCCTAGGAGCCTGCTTCAGCCCATAAAGACTTTTTTGAAGCTTGCATACCATCCGTTCTTTGCCATGCACAACAAACCCCCCTGGCTACTACATATAGATGTTCTCATGAAGATCTCCATGTCGAAAAGCTATTTTAACACCCATTTGGACAAGCTCCATGTCCTCTCTGGCAACCAATGTAAGCACTATACGAAGGGTAGTCATCTTCACACTAGGGAAAGATCTCATCAAAGTCATTACCCTTGTCCTACTTAAAACCCTTGGATACCAACCTTGCCTTATACTTAGGCACCTACTAGAGATATCTTCAGCTTGTAAACCCATTTGTATGGCACTGCATGCTTTCCTTTGGGCAAATAAACCAAATCCCAAGTAACATTATTCATCAAAGAATCCATCTCTGACTGCATAGCCTTCTCCCACTTATGCTTGTCATTCCTAAACATAGCATCCTCAAAGCATGAAGGCTCACCATAATCTGTCAACATGACATAATCTAGAGATGGAGCATATCTCTGTGGAGGTCGTGAGACTCTAATGGAATGTCTCAACACTTGCTCACCATGAGCATCTTGCTGCTGATTTTCCCGCATAACCTGTGGCTCTCCCACCTCATGAGCTCTGCCTTTTCCTAATGTTGAAATATCTTTTTCTATGCCATAATCTTATTTTCCTTGTTTTGTGATATTGATAGGGTCAAAGTATGTATACATCGATTTCGATGGAGGTTAGGGAGGCCTACATGCAATTTTAGCAAATGCTTGCAACCTTTGAAAACTATTTTAGTGTAGTATATGTAGGAATCGGCTCAAGGGTAATACCTGACTTCCAATTTTATGGTGTTGGGAGGATTTTAGAGACTAAAAGTGATGGATATTATGGTTTTAGGAAGATGCATGTGGTTTGTTATGTTTTATCAAATCATGCATGAATTCTAGTTGAAGTGTTACTTCAAGTGTTTGTGAATGCGAGTTGAACAAAATGGATAGCCACAATTGACAAAACATGTGTGCCTCAGGATCTATGGAGCACTCTAAGGTGGATGGAGCCTATGTGGAGACATGATGAAGAGAGTGCTCATGACATGTACCTCAAGTCAATTAGGTTCCAAGATAGATTAGCTTAGACTCATAAAGAGAATCTTGAAATAGTGCAAAGTGCTTGATTGATATTACTTCAAATGAACCTTCCTTTTATAGGTGAGGGTACTTGCATCTATATGCTTACTCACATGTGGGATATCTCCTCCATGCTATGTGGCAGCTTACCCTTTACTCATACCTTTGCTCTACATGTGCTCATGGCACCACAACTCTCAACACCTCCCCTTGGTGCCATGATTCTTTGGCTACTGCAAGGTGGTCAGATGTGAGTTACATTCCATCACCTCCCCTTAGTGCATGCATTGCTACTTAAGGTGGTCAAGTGTGGCTTTTACATGTCAATACCTTCCCTGGGTGCTTTCATAGCTACTCTCAGTGGTCAAGCTTGTTTTGCAAAATATAGGCAACGTTGGCAAGGTATTTTTTTCTCAATACATTTTGTTCCTATCATTCTGCTCATGGCTTGATGACGATGGCATTTGCTTCTTTGCTTGGCGTAGCTTCATGCATGATGCTTTGTTCTTCCATGTGCCTTGATGCTTTATGTGTGGATGCCATGCTTTGTGCTATGGTCATCTCATGCACTTGTGCTTTCGGCTTGCTTATGACAATGATGTGTGCATTCATGCTTTGATTTGTCATTTGTTGCAAAGGTCTTACCAATTGATTTCTTTCAATATTGGTAGCGTCTACTTGCATAGAATGATTTTGATTTGATAGGCGTGTAGAGCTTAAAAAGGCGATCACTTTTTCTTTTTAGAGCATGTGCAAATTCTTCCTGGATTGCAAGTTACGCCTTGTTGAAGGTTTTGTAAAGAAGAGGGCCATTGATGATGTGGCACAGGGATTCACATGCTGAATTCCATACTGTGCTTAACAAGAGGCTGTGTGCTTAGAAGGCACTGCTGACTGTGCATGCTGATGTGGCTTAACTAACCCTAACTCTAACTTAACCATGGTCTAAGCAATTGAGCCTAACCATGGTGATCTTTAATCAAACCACAGTTAAATGTTACCACCTTATCTGCCACGTGGCACTTTTGTGGTGAGACCTTGGAGAAGGAAGAAGGGCATGATGATGATGGCTTCGATGGAGAGAGAGTCACTGCTGCTGCAAATTCGGGCTCATGGAGGAGGAATCGGAGACTTGCGAGAGCTTGGAGCAGGTTTTGGAGATGCAGATGGCGCAGCTATAGATCTGCAGAGCTCGTGGAAAGGCCGTTGCTATCGATGGATATTGGAGCCATGGATGCTTGGAGTGCTGGTGTGGAGGCTGTCAGTTAGGGGCTCATAAAGAGCACAAGCCTATTGATGGTCCTTCCTTTGTGGAGGAGGTCCCCGGGTCTGTCGTGCTTTGTAGAAGGGAGCCGTCAGCGGCGACTTTTGGAGCTAGGGAGCCATGAGCCTGAGAGCTCATTCTAAGTTGGTTGGAGCACCATTAGAGGCATTAGAGGACTAGCAAGGCGACACTACATTAGAGAGCTGTCGTTGAGGATTTGGAGGTTGCAATACACTGAGGCTCATCATTAGAGCTTTGGAGAGCTTAATTGCAAAGTTGCGCAGTGAGCCACATTATGGAAGAGCCAGTTTGCATGCAGGTGATATTCTACCAGTGCAAAGCAAAGTGGAGCGACTATAATAGCGTTGTGTGCCGGTCATGTTAAGTCGCAAGGGTTGGAAATCCAGTAGGCTGAAGGCATCACTGAATGAGCCATGTGTGGGCTGTAGTATTGTTGTTGAGAGTTGCCTCAGTCGTTATGGGCTGTCGGGCTATAGAGTCATCTTTCGAGCTGCTAGAAGAGGCTCTTTGAAGCATCAGTGCCTTAGGCCGTGAAGGATTGCTGCAGCTTATTGAAGGAGCCATGTAGGAGTCAGCTTATTGAGATGAGCTCATGGCCTTTGTGCTTGCATGTCGTTTCTTGTAGGAGGTGCCTCATGGGTTGTAGGCTCTAAAGATCTCTCTCTTCCTCAAGAGCTCTTTCTCTCAATGCAAACCTTTCTCTCTCTAATGGAATGACAAAATTTTCTTTCATAGCAATGAACGGAATTTTCATTTAATGGACGGAATTCTCTCAATCTAAATCCTAAAAACTAACCTAGGAGAAAACATGTGCTCCTAAGGCAAGCCTACACCTAATCTAGGAGACTAGACCTAAGCTTTGATACCATGACAAAACATGTGCGCCTCAGGATCTATGGAGCACTCTAAGGTGGATGGAGCCTATGTGGAGACATGATGAAGAGAGTGCTCATGACATGTACCTCAAGTCAAGTAGGTTCCAAGATAGATTAGCTTGGACTCATAAAGAGAATCTTGAGATAGTGCAAAGTGCTTGATTGATATTACTTCAAATGAACCTTCCTTTTATAGGTGAGGGTACTTGCATCCATATGCTTGCTCACATGTGGAATATCTCCTCCATGCCATGTGGTAGCTTGCCCTTTACTCATACCTTTGCTCTACATGTACTCATGGCACCACAACTCTCAACAACAATTTAGTGTTTGAACAATTAAAATTGAAAGGCCAAAAAAATGGCAAATTGTTTGTGAAGATTTGAGTTATGAGCTAGCTTTTAGAAGGTGGTATTATCTCTTCTATGTCCTCAATTGAAAAAGCATCTTGTAATGCCATCATAGCAAAGTCAAATGCAATGGCGCTAACTAATAGAAAAGCATGGAAGTGAGGTGGATATACCCCATTGCCAAGTGTTCAGATACCTTTGATGTCTGATGGTGTTAAAGCTTGTTGAAAAATATATTTCTTTGGCGCTTGTGGGCAAATTGAAATGTTGGCATGGGAAGTTCTTGTCATTTCCTTCACAAGGTGATCATTGTGAAACATGTGATTACTGAGGAATTTTGTATTGCTAAACCCTAAATGACAAAACAAATTGCAAGTGGTCCCTTGGACACTGAAATAAGTAACTAGCTGGTTTTCTCAATATTTTAACTAGCTCGTGTTATGTTTTGTGTTCTTTGCCTACTCATGGATCCTTCTTAACTTGCAACCAGAGACTGCAACGCTCTGGTTGATGTGCAACCCGAAGGTGCTAGATAGGCATATGGACTCTCGTAGTGTTTAAAGATTTTTCACTATTCTAGTCATAGTTTTGTGGGTCACAGGTTGTTTCTTGGAAGGAAGCTCTCTTTAAAATACAATGGACAAGGGCTCAAGGATGCAGAGGAGATCCTTGACTCCAATCGCCCATCTTAGACTCTTGAAGATGTGGCAAACATCTTAGATATCTAGGAAAATTCCAAGGTGGTATAAGCAAGGCACCTATGATTTGGGCAGATCACTAGAAGAAGAAACAACTCCAAATTATGTCTTTACATAATACAATGTTTAGCTATCTAGGATTGCCATTGTTATTAAGAAATCTACAAGAAGAACAATGAAAACCTCAAAAGCTCTCGAGATCCCTCCAAGATTCAACCCTCCCTACTACTTTCCCTCATCCCTCTCTCCATCCATGCTAGCTAGCCCCTCCCCACCCTACCACCCCATCACCCTCTGCACCGTTCCCTTCTCTTCCACCCTACCCTAGATGCTACCTGCCGCCACAGCCTGTTGCTCATAGGTGACATTCCCCCCATCGCCTATCCCTCTATCATCCTTCTCATTTTGGATTCAGCTTAGTTGAGCAACTAAAATAATTAAATACAATGTAATAACTTTTTGGATTGAAAGACAATGTAACTTTTTGGAATGAAGGACAAACTTTAATATTCCCATCAATAAATGAACCATACATTTAATTCCATCATTTGTATATATGAGACACAGACAAAATATTTGAGACAACTACATTGAATATTTTCATGAAAGTGTAACAAATTGAAAGTTTATCTTAATATAGAGTTTGCAAAAAAAAACGACAAAATTAAAAAATTCTCTAATATTCACAAGATTGGTAAAAAAGTTTCAAATCCCATCAAGTGGTCCAGGTTCCAAGGTTAGGGCCACCATCCAAACAAAGTCGGTGTTAGAACAATATAGCTATGTTTGGGTAGATAGGTAATGCATGTTTTCCATGGGTTATTATTGCTTTCCCTAGGAGTATAGACATCCATATGGATTCTTAGATAATTCAAAAAGGCTTGAGCCACGTGTAGTTCTTTGTATACCACAAATAATTTTTTTGTGTAATAAAACTAGCATGAATGGGGTAGTACATAACCAAGGTGTAGGAAACAAAGTCGAGGGTAGTCTGCATCCACAAGTAATAAATGGACATTTGTCAATAAATGTTCCGCCCTCTTGAGAAAAATATCCAAGGGGGTACTCCACGCCCTTAAGTAAACAATAAATATTATTTTAAAAAACCTTTGAAGGAAGGTATTACACACCCTTAATTCAAGTCCCTAAATAGATTTAAAAACTTAAAGGTTTAAAAGGTAATTAATCACGCATGAAGCTCAAGCTAACATGAATCAGTGATCAACAATTTGAATTAAGAATGTACTAGTAAAAGGCCATAGAATTAATTTAAGAAAGAAAATGTTTCTACAATGAGGGAGAGTTTGACGTATAAGTAACAAAAGCTAGTTACTATAGCCTATCATTAAAAAAGACCATTTAAACAATCATGTTGCAATGAACATAAAAGGATGAAAACGTCTTAAAAGAATGCTAAATATCTAAATATCAATATCTATAAAAGTATTTATACAGAAAAAGGGATTTTACATATAGATTTTAGAGGGATCAAGGGATAGGAAGCAAGTATAAAGTACACATACATTAAGTGTGTACAAGCAAATATGTATATTTATGTACACACACATACAAATTTTGATAAGTAAATGTATCTCACACACACAAACACTTATTTATACACACACACACACACACACATGTATAATTCCCCAACTATGAATTATTATTTTATGTACCCCCATGAAATATCCCATTTACACTCTCTTTTTAACCACCCCACACCAAGCACACTAATCCTCCAATACCTCCTCTAATCCCTTCTCAACCCATGTACTCATTCGCTCCTTACTCCACTTGTGACGAGCTTGTGACTTAAGCTCTTTTAAATTATCTAAGAATCCATATGGTTGTCTATATTTCTAGTTAAAGAGATACCAAGCAGGGGAAAACAAGCATTACCTATCTACCAAAACATAACTATGATGTTCTTATACATAATTTGTTTGGATGGTGGCAGGTAAGTGGACCCCTTGGAACCTAGACTGCTAGAGGATTTGACATCTTTTTTCAATATTGTGTTTGTCAAACTAAATATTATTACAAATTCTTAATTTTGATGGAAAATTTTGCAAACTCTAATTGTTGCATTTTTCTAATTGTTGCATTTTTTCCTTATATGTTTGCCTTTTTGTACTTTTTATCCAATTGATGGAATTACTTGTATGGCTCAATTATTGATGGGACTTTTTAATCTAAACACACGTACATACATACATACATACATACATACATACATACATATATATATATATATATATATATATATACATACATATAAATAATATATACATGTATATACATACATATGCATACATACATGCATACATATATGTATACATATATATATATATATATATATATATATATATATCTATATATATATATATATCTATATAAAATATATATGTATGTATGTATATGTATATATATGTGTGTGTATACATGTATACATGTATGTATATGTATGTGTGTGTGTGTGTGTGTAAAAAGTCCCATCAATAATTGAGCCATACAATTAATTCCATCAATTGGATAAAAAGTAAAAAAAGGAAAACATATAAGGAAAAAATGTTTGAGACATCTAAGTTGAAAAATGCAACAACTAGAGTTTGCAAAAATTTTGATCAAAATTAAGAATTTTTAATAATATTGAGTTTGATAAACATAATATTGAAAAAAGATGTCGAAGCCTCAGGTAGTCCAAGTTTCAAGGTCGGGGTCCACTTACCTGCCACCATCCAAACAAACTAGGTGTTAGAACATCATAGTTATGTTTGGGTAGATAGGTAATGCCTGTTTTCCCCGACTTGTTATCCCTTTACCTAGGAATATAGACAACCATATGGATTCTTAGATAATTAAGAAATATTTAAGCCATAAGTGAAGTTTAAGTCACAAGTGGAGAAGGAGTGAATCAGTGCATGGGTTGAGATGGGATTAGAGGAGGTATGGGACGATTAGTGGGCTTAGTGTGTGGGGTGGTCAAAAAGAGATTGTAAAGGGGGATTTCATGGGGGTAAAATGAAAGAATAATTCATATTTAGGGAAGCATACATGTGTGTGTGTGTGTGTGTGTGTGTGTGTGTGTGTGTGTGTGTGTGTGCACGTGTGCACTAGGCAATAAAGTAATCTCTAATGTAGAAATTACTAAAGCCATTAAAAAGGGAAGAAATATCTAATGTAGAAATTAAACAACTAAGGGGTGGGGGGGAAGTAAAAATCCTAAGAGAAAACAAAAAGGGTTGAAAAAGAGTGTGTATTTGAGTGTGCATGTGCATGTGGGGATGGGGATGGGCGTGTTTGTAAAGATCATAAGGAGAGAGAGAGAGAGAGAGAACACTAGGAGAGATTATTAATGGACAACCCTTTCTTCTTGAAAACAACATGGTTGAAGCCAACTAAGAGTTGGTTACAAGTCAACTATCATTTGGATTGAAGTTGAAAGTCAAAAATTCTAGTTGAAGAATAGTTATAACCTCCATTAAAGCTATGCTATTTTTAATAGGAAGACCCATTTAAGATGACATCAATGCCCTTAACATTATCATTAAGCTTGACCTTGTTGGACCATTGTTTTATCCACATCTTTGCTAACAATGGAAAATGAGTGATGGCAAATGGTTGCATATAGAATGATCAATGACATTTAAATGGAACACCAGCCCCTATGTGACCACTCTCACCCTTGGCCCAATAGGAGAAATTAGAATTTGGATTTAATATGTTATCCTTATGGATTTATCTCCCAAAGAATCCACAACTATAACTAAAACATTTACAATGACCAAGCTTCATTTACAACAATGACCAATACACAACTATAACTAAAACATTTACAATGGCCAACCTTCATTTACTATAATGTGTTGATATTGTGAATCTAGCTCCTTGAGGAGCCATCACTGTAATTGAAGCATTGACCATAACTTTAATTGAAACATGTACTCTAAATATATCCCTTACATATAGATCAAGGTTAACTATTGCTCTTAACTTCTCCTTAATTACAAGAAGTCAAATAAAAACTTGAGAAATGATTCAACAAGGAAAATAATAAAACCATCTTGAAAGAATTTAATGCCCATCATAGACATAATGATTCAAGCATGTAAGGGGCAAGGTTTTTCACATGAAACTAAAGCACTTTCTTTCATTCATCATTAGAACCTTGAAACTATAATCAAAGAATTTAAGTAAACTAGGAACTAGGAGTAAAACATAGGTAGCTACCAATAAGATGTGCAATAAATTTTACTTATCCAAAAGGGGCATTCTGTGAAATTGCTGGCCTTACTTGCCTATGCACTCCGTTTCCAACCGTCAAGCAGAAATTGGAGATCTGTCTGGCATCCGTTTGCCACATCAGTTGCAAGCTACCAAAAAGCTATCATGTGCCCAGCGTGAGAGCTGGTTCATATTCAGCATGGATTGGCAATTTCCAGTCGTCCCCTCGTGAAGGTGGGAGACGTCCTCTTCCAAACCATCCATCCTGCTCCAATGGCGACTACGCAGCTTGATCGTGGGGACAGATGCATGCTCAGAGTCTGTGGACTTGGGTTTTTGGTTGCGTGGGGACCTCACTTTGAAAAACGAGAACTCTAAGATGAGTGAAGAGCTGCTCAAAGTTGTACAAGAATGGAGACGCCTAGCTCCGGAGATATTTTGTAAGGTGTGAAGGGGGTTCGATATTAGATAACCAAAGTACTTGTACAAACTTCAAAGGAGATGCGAACCAATCAAAGAGACGCACCTTATCAAGAAATCCAACTACTACAAAGTCTTGCGAAGTCAACAGCACGTTTCAGAGAGTCGTAAACGATGAGGACTTTCCTTCTCTTTAAGTTGCACGACGCTCTTCGTCTCCTTCGCCCACGGCCGCCTCACCCTCTCCTTCCTTCCCTTTGCTCTTAGGCAGCTACCCCTTACCTTCGTAGCTTCCGCTTGCCTTCTTAATTCATCAGTATGCCAGACTCTCACTCTGACAGTGATGATCAAGTCCCCCGCCCTCCCAAGAGGGACCCCAACAAAAAGAAGAAGCCGGCCCCGAAGCGAGGGGAGGTGAAGAAGAAAGTCTTCGGCGATATCTTCTGCAATAGGTCGACGTCTGATACAGACGACGACTAGGATGGACGGTGGCGGCACGATGTGCCGGAGACACCTGCCCATGTTGCTATGGCGGTGGCCAACCATGATTCTTGTACAGACAAACGAAAGCAGCCTTAGGCTCAGTCTTGATATGTCCAAGTTATGCGTCTGTATTGGTCTAGTGTAGTGAGCAGCGCTCTCGTGGCACTGTGTGTCAAGGTCGCATGGTCGATGTATAGTTGATCTTGAGCAGCGCTGTGTGCCGAAGAAGAAAGGTCGAAGCATGTCTGTCGTCACATGGTCGATGTACAGTTGATCTAGTGTAGTGAGCAGCGCTCTCTTAGCTGATGTGTCGAAGGAGAAACTTCGAAGCATGGAGAAAGGTCGCATGGTCGATGTACAGGGTTTTCATATGTGGGGAAGTGCCGTGCGAGTTGAAGCAAGTAAATGTGTGGCTCACCTCACCCACACTACACTATTGTCTTGCAAGTGAATGTCCGTCATGTACACGGCTCCAGTCCTGTTAAAGGTGCTGTAAGCTGAGTACTGTTATATACACAAACTGCTATATTATGGCAGTCTTTTCCGGTTACGGTCAAGTTTATTCTTAGCTTTAGGGCGATAACAGCGTATATAATGTTGGTGCGAAGTGTTAAGGATCGCCCGGTTACAGAAATTTTCACCACGGACTGTTCAGGCATCACTGCACCTACTTCTTACCCGAATTGCATGGAATGTACGGCTGGTCGATTGTGTGTGGTCGATTATCTTCTAAAGCGAGACGTTTGTTTTCTTAAGGAACGCGTTTGTGTATTGTCGCGCAGGCGCAATTGGTTGACTTTGTTTCCTGTTCGATGCGATTCGATTTTAAGTTTGAACATCGTATCAAGAACATGCAACAGACTCTCACAAACTGATCGCAAAGAGACTCTGTAATATGTAGCAATTGTCGTGTAAGATGCACTCTGTAAAACGGTGAAGAGGCGCCCCCTAGCAGCGGAAAGAGCCTGTTCACCGCCCATTCAGGCGTGTTTGCAGAAAAAATGGCAATTGAACTCATTCCAAGTACCATTCGAGTTGATGTCTGCATGTCGGTTTCTGTAAGTGTCCTCTTCCTGTGTGAGGGGAAGGTTGAACGCATGCGAGATGACATTAGGCGTTGCCATTAGAGTCCTTCTGCATGTCGGTTTCCACATTCTTGTTGTAAGTGTCCTCTTCCTGTGTGAGGGGAAGGTTGAACACATGCGAGATGACATTAGGCGTTGCCTTTAGAGGAGCCTCGATCATCCCTCCTCAGAAAATATGAAAGTGTCCATAAGAAAACATCCCTCTATTAATGGAAAACCCAAGCCCCTTCTTTTGTTTTTCTAAGAAATCAAACTTTGTATTGTAATTATAGCAAAAAGAAAAGGTGATTCACCCTTCCAAGAAAGCAATGTACTTTTTGAAAATGACTATGCTTACTAGTTATTAGCACTGCTTGCATGAAGTGCTGTCCTTACACCTTTATCAAATGTGTTCCTCGAGCTATTTTAAGCCATGTTTTCCCATTGATCTCATAGGGTGATCTCTCTCTCTCTCCAAATCAACTCATGAGCATCCTCCTCAATAGAATATTTACGCTACATTAAAAAACGAATTGAGGAAGGCGCAAACATTGATGCCTAAGCCAACAGAAGGAAGCTATCAAAGTATCAAAGAATGGTAATTGTACTCCCTTCTTTTAAATCTTCATTGCCTGTATGATCATATTCTCACACATATATGATCATATTCTCACAGCACATTATGCACTCTCATCATGTACATCAAATTATAAACCATACTAACATGCAAAACTAAAGGCAATGTTCACGAGCACTTGTACTCGCTTGTTTCTTCACTAACGAGAAATCAAACACTACAAAACTTTTAAAAATTTACCCTAGTTTGGTGTCTCACACGTAACATAGAACAATCACTCATATCAAGTGCCAAACTGCATGAAGCATGTTCAGCTTGCCTTTATCCCCGAGCAAGGCAGTTTACCAAGACAATTGAATGAAAATGAAAAATCCTTCAAACCTTTTCCATATTCTCCACCAAATTTCTCAAAAGATATGGAATATATTGAGTTTGACAAACACAATATTGAAAAATGACGTAAAATCCTCAGACAGCAGTCTTAGAGGTTCTCCGATCGGGGTCCTTACTTGCCACCATCCAAACAAACTAAGTGTTAGAATATCATAGTTATGTTTAGGTAGACACGTAATGCTTGTGTTCCCCGCTTTACCTAGAAATATAGACAACCATATGGATCTTAGATAAATTTTTTATTTTTTTTTCTTTTTTTTTAAAGTCACAAGTGGAGTTTTTTTCCTTTTTTTTAAAGTCACAAGTGAAAATTAAGTCACAAGTGGAGTAAGAAGTGAATGACTGCATGGATTGAGAAAAGGTTAGAGGAAGTATGGGAGGATTAGTGGGCTTGGTGTGGGGGATCGTTAAAAATAGAGTGTAAAGGAAAGATTTCACGGGGGTACATAAAAAAATAATGCATAGTTGGGAAAGTATACATGTGTGTGTGTGTGTGAAGAAATAAGTGTGTGTGTGTGTGTGTGTGTGATACATTTACTAATTAAATTATTTGTGTGTGTGTATGTGTGTGACCCACCCCCAAGCTAGGAGGTAAGACTACATGGTGGGGAGTTAGACCACCTTGTGGAACTTACTCCCGAGGAACCTACTGATAATAAGTGAATAAAAGTGAGTCTCTATGATAAGTGTCAAAAGAAAAAATTAATACCAGTTGTAAATGCGTAAATCACTTTCGTAAAACAGATATAAAAGTCAGTAAAAATAAGACGGATCACAAAATGACTACGGATCACCCATGCTAAAGAATTATGGCACTTGTCCAATCAAAGGCTAGTTGAGTGTGTTTAGATTAAAAAGTCTCATCCATAATTGAGCCATACAATTAATTCCATCAATTGGATAAAATATAAAATAAGGAAAACATATGAGAAAAAAATGTTTGAGACATCTAAGTCAAAAAATGCAACAACTAGAGTTTACAAAAATTTCAACCAAAATTAAGAATTTTTAATAATATTAAGTTTGACAAACATAATATTAAAAAAAGATGTCAATCTTGGAAGTCGAGGTTCTAAGAGATCCACTTACCTACCATCATCCAAAGAAACTAGATGTTAGAACATCATAGTTACGTTTGGGTAGACAAGTAATGCTTGTTTTCCCCGGCTTGTTATCACTTTACCTAGAAATATAGACAACCATATGGATTCTTAGATAGATTTTATATATATAGATACACACATACACAAAAAATAATTTTAATATAGTAAATGTCTCTCTCACACACAGACACTTATTTCTTTGCACACACATGTATACTTTCCCAACTATGAATTATTCTTTTATGTATCCCTCGTGAAATCTTTCCTTTAAACTCTCTTTTTAACCACCCCACACACCAAGCCCACTAATCCTCCCATGCGTCCGGGGGAGAGCAAAAAAGAACAATGTAGTTCTGCTTAGATTCAATGCTTTGTAAAATGAAGTGGCATGCATAATATATAATAAGAGGTCTATGGACCCATGGTTCAACTGGCAAGCTTACTCATATGCCAGCCCCTCACTGTGGATGGCCCCATGTGCATGAAATAAAGAGGTTGTGCATAGTCCATGCATACAGTTTATCATAAGGGAAAAAGTAGGATGAGGTGGTAAACACCTATGTGTCAACAATCCACTTGGGAAATCTTAATTTATGTTGAAAACGAGGCTAAGAGTTATCACACTCCAATGAAAGATATCGGACAAAGATACTCATATGGAAGATACGGACAAGATACACTCACCCACCTTTTGGATGTGGGATGCCAATGGGAAGATTGTTTATAAAATGACAACTCTTGCTTGGTGTACGAGGAGTACTCACAAATAGGAACCTTCTATTATGCCTCCTTGTATATTCGTTAGCCTCAATGCAATTTACCTTTCTCATCTCTTTCCTTCTGGAGGCTTTCTCTCCCTTTCATTCACTCTTCTCTCCTCCCCCACTACCTTTTCCCTCAAGTCTCTTTTACCCCTTATACATTCCCCCATTATTCAGTATCATCCCCATTCTCCTCTCCCTTTTCACTTGTGAAGCACCCTCCTCTCTGTAGCATGCATCCCCACTCCACTATGTCTATATAGTTTTATCCTCCTTGCTCGCATGCATGCAACATGTCACCATTATGGATGTCAACGAGAATGAGGTCTACTTGTATCTTTTAGAAGCATGGATTTACCAGCTTGATCAACTTTTCAGAAATTTGAGCGTAAGTGTAGATTGTAACGTTTTACTATCAATCATAATCTACAGCAATTCATAGGCAGCAAAAGGTAAGTTTTCACTTACAACTGCATCAGCATGGAGGGCATATTGATATTACCAGAGAATGAATGTGACATAAAATACAATGGTTACAAAAATCACAGCAAACTGATGAAAACAAACAAAGCCCCTTCTACTGAAACTTCACAGATTTATGTCCATGTGATGATTTGATCTGGACAGATTGGACCAGTTTATCAAAGGAGCCTTGTGATGGAGCCAGCAGGAGCACTTGCACAAGGAAAAATGACATGATCATTGCTAACAGGATGGCATCTCCGGTACACTCCCTCAAGCTCATTTTTCTGTATAAATCGCAAGTCGCCACTTCTTTTCATGCTCAGTTTTAATCTCTCTTTCCGAATTCGTCCATCCTGCAAATCACTTGCAAAGTTCAGAGAGTCCATTAAGTGCATTATTCACATTTATCGTCATAAACACTCCTGCTGTACAGGCACCACCAGATTATTTAGAAGGCCGCTTTCCAGCATCCAAAACATGTGATGCATCCTGCAGCTAAGCCACTACAAAACATTTGCTTCTGGGATCATAGACCTCAAACACTTTCTTACTAGCTCTCAACAGGACCCAACACTGAATCAATGAGCACCAAAATGGAGAAACAGACCCCAAGTTGGGTAAGAAAAGGAAGGACGGAAGAGGAAAAGCTTTGATTGCAGGATCTCTGTTGAAACAAGCTATTTCAGTACTACAACAGTGACCCCATGTGGCTAGGCTTACCAAACTTTAAAAAATCACTGCTATGATAACAGTCACAAGTAGTGAGATCTCTTTAGCGGTTCTTACTTGACATAAACTTTCAGCAATCAAAAGTTAAATCTTCAATGTACATAGAACTCAGAGGATTGATTTGAAGGTGAGGATTCAAAATTTTGGTGAGGTCATGGTCAAGTTCTTCAACACTGGCCACTGGTAAAAGCCTGTGACCAGGTAAGCTTACTTAAGCCAAGATCTTTGACACTAATCTCTCAGGAGTTATCACTGTAAGCAGGTAGGCTTATTTGAGCCAAGATAGAACTGGATGAATACAGAAACATGCACAAACTCATTGTTCTCAAAATGCGATGTGATGACAGTCCCAGTTAGGCGATACATATGTGAGAGGTCATAAAGAACAGATCCAAGACACCACAAGAACCAAAAGAAACACATGCACTTGTCTTGAATTGGAGTCTCCTTCAAACTTGAAGACACTTCATCATGAGAGTTACAACGTTGGCTCTGTTACCGTGCTAGAAAAAGAGGCTATGAAAGTTAAACCTCAACTGTAGCGGACAGATCTAGGAAACACACTCAGATCACACACAAAGTAGATGCATTACGACAGATCTAGGAAACACACTCAGATCACACACAAAGTAGATGCACGTAAAGCTATCACCGATCAAAAAACAACAGAGGATAAGGAGAAAATATGCAGATACTCCGATGAGCACCAAATCTCTAGCCTATGCTGGGGATAACACCTGCAAAAGACTGAGGCAAATCGAAGCCTCTCTCTCTCTATCTCTCTCTTCCTGCACTGCCATTGTTGGCTTCTGTGGGATAGAATGAGAAGAAAGAGTGCCCTCTTCATACAAGGAGGCGGCCAGCTTGCACCCTCCACCTACTGCTAACAAACACAACAAACTAAGGGACTAACCAGACAATTTGCAGCCCAACCAGCCAATCAAATGGTTGACTGGTGGCCGACCTGGAGCCAACCCTAGGTCTGGTTTGACCTAACCAAGCTGTCGACTGGCACCCTGGCCTATTGTCGACAACACAGTGAACCCACCCCCTCGACCAAATCTGCTCAGGAGGTAAAATGCCTCTACATAGGAATTGCTGCACTCTATTGTTCCTACTGCCTATAGCAATCTCTCCACCCCTTTTCAGCCTTGAGTCTACCCTAGATCTTACTGCTCCCAAGTCCTCAAATCGGCCTCGCAGGTGTGATACTGGTCTCTCACATGGATGTCTTAGCTTACTAAATGACTTACACCTACAGTTGGGTTTTGATAACGTATGTGGGTGCCGCATAACAGTAGGCCACTATGCTTGATAGAGTTTAGTTTGTAGCCTTGCAGGTAGCAGTTACATTGTTCAAGGCACCTTTAGGAAGAACCGCTCATTTTTATTGGGTGAGAAGGTGATAGCTTACCTGTAAATCTAGGGAGTTGTTCATGAAAAAGACTTCGGGATGTTTGATCAAAAGGAAATAGGCGTGTCTAAGCATTGTTGCTTAGAAATACTTATTTGGCAGGGACTTGAATGAAATTGAATGGTCTTCCTAGGCAATTATAGCTTGAATGAAGGGCATGTGGACTATTTTATTAGCACTTAGCTTTTGGCACAGCTGAGTCTGCCTTTCACATCTGGAGTATTGATAGAAACTCAGTACAAAGACCTTTGTATAAATGGATGCATGAATGTGGGTGCGTGAATATGTATGTATGAGAGCATATGCTTATATTATGGTCTATCCACCGTTGAGGATTGATGGTGTCGGTGGGGATGTCCTAGTAGCTAGTCTGTGCCACAATGGATGTGATTTCAGTTCAGCTCAAGTCTTTGACAAAGTAACACAACAGCCCTCTGAGTTCAGAGCATCAAGATTCTCACTAAGGCCTAAGCACAACAGAAGTGTGGTTGGCGGAATTGTGCTACTGTATTTGACCGATTGGTGTCCGGTTCGCATCCTAGTGGAGCAGAGTAGGCACATAGCACATTGACGACTCAGGGTTGATGATCTAAAGAAGCAGATCAATATTTATTTATTCCATCTTCCCTTGAGTGGTTTCTCCATTTGGTGGCGTTCTTGGGGTTTCTGCAAACTTCAAAGGTTGAAGCGTGTTATGGTTTGAGCTAATTATTCGTTTCCTGCTGCATCTGCTGATTGTTACGTTGTGTCTTTTGAGGTAGTTCTGTTTTTGGTTGAGGCATGAACACAGTTCAAAGCTGCGGTCACTTGCTCAATTGATTTTGTGGCTGGTCACTTATTCCACAACAAGCAAAGCTCTTGAAGTGAAGCTCTTTTCAAGATCTGCTGCTTAGCAAATGAAGCAGCAAGCAGCTTTATTGTTTGAAAGCTATTCTGAGACAATTACAAGATGCAGACGCTAAGATATATGTGGAAGATGCAAAGGCAATACTACTGTTTAGTCTATCAGACAAGCACACTTCAACAGTGAAAGTTTTATGCCTGATGCAAAGTGACAATTTAAGCTTCAACAAACAAGCACTTCTCAAAGAGGAGAGAGAGTCTGCAGACCCCAACAGTCCATGCAAATCAGAGAAGGTGTCTCTTGCATACAAATTCCGAAAAGGCATGTAATGTGAAGAACCTTTCGAGAATGCAAATGTGTGCAATGCATGTAGAATTTGAATGCCGATTGGCCCTCCAATGGGGAAGAGCACCCTTGTGAAAGCACTTGTGTCTATTTCGACCTACATGCAAGGTGTGTGAGAGATGGCGGATGAATGCAAGGTGAATGAAGAATGCTACGTGAGATTCACAATGAAAGGGTGATACCCTTTCATTAATGTCCCTTGAGATCACTCAAGTTCCATCTTCCCATTTACACCTACCCTTATCCTATGACCCATGCATCTACCATTCAATGCACCTTAATGCACCCTTCCCTTCCTATTGCCCCTAGGACCTAGACACGTGTGTGCACATTTTTATTAATAGAATAAGTATCACATGTCCAAATTCGATGCCATCTAAAGCAATGGCTCCAGCTTGACTAGTCCTATCTACTCAGATGATCCACCGCCATAACAAATCGATCAGTGTTCGTCATAAATACATATACATGTTACACCATTGGCGTCTAATATATAATAATGTTTTAGTGTCTACTAATCACGGATTAGTGATTTCTCTTGTCATGACAATCCCTCCTGCTTGAATGGGCAGAAGTCCTCTTCTAGATCCTCTCTTGTCTCTTTCTCTTGCGTACACTTCTCTTTTACTTCTGCATTTGCATCTCCTCTTCATAATCTGCAAATAGTCTTCTCTTGGTAGTACACGATCTCTTCTGAATCAAAACTTAATTCCCATTTTCAAGTTCTGATTCCTCTTGATGCTGAATATTCAAAATGTAGAAGTACCACTGCAGTGCCTCTTCAATATCTCTTCATACTCAGAATTCTCTTATGAATACCAAGCTGCTGAAATCTCTTTATAGTAACCTTCTCAATAAGATGAAACATATTCTCAACAAACTGGCGCTCTACACGGAGGAGAAAAATATTTATTCTCTGTCCATACTCTATAGTGAATATACCTACTCTCTATCCAGTTCACACATCCATACACCAGTGTTGGCTGAATGGATAGCATTTACTGATGGTTCTATGTTCACCGTAGAGTCTTGGGATGAGAAGGCAGAAGCCTCAGATGCTTGATTAGAATCTTGCTAAAGGTTAAAATCCATCAAGGTAGACATGTCAAGATAAGGCCCGAGATACCATTAATGTCATGATTGTTGCTGATGCATTGTTTATCTCAAACGGGGACATCCATAATGTCCGAACCTACATTTATGCCATGGATGCCCTGGCTTATGTTTCTTACATCCGAAACATTTACCCTCCTTTATTAGCTTTTTCTTCTCATCGTCAGTCATGGAAGGAAATGGTATCCATCCACGATGAAATTGGCTGTTAACATTTTGTACAATAGCTTTCTCCTTTCCTTTGTTGAAGGGTTTACGAGGATTCAATTTCCTCTCAACAATCTCAACCAATTTAGTGAGGTCTTTCAAGGTGGTTGGGTTGAACATTTCAACCTCATACCTCACTTTCGGGGTTAGGGCTGCTAAGTACTTCTTCCTTCTATCATCCTCGCTCTTCTCAAGTAACTCTGAAGAGAGTTTCCAAAACCTAGCTGTGAATTCAGTGTTACTCTCGTTATCGAATTGCCTGAACCTTTCCCAACGGAAGGTCAATTCTTCTTCATGTCTCGGAGGCATGAAAGTGGCCTTAAGCTGCTCTACAAATTTGGACCATTGAAGAAAAGGCTCTTTTCCCGTTTGTGATAAGAACCACCACATCAAAGCATCCTTCTGTAGATGCAGTGGGGCAAGAGCAAGTTTCTCGTGATCAGTCTTATCTTGATGGGCAAAATATAGCTCAAAATGACGAATCCAATTGAGGATTTTATACGCCTCTCTTGCTCCATCATACTTTGGAAATTCTATTCTCTCGAGGTTGAAATTTGGCTCTCTTGGAGGGGCTACCTAAATCTTCATCCCCAATATTCAGCACTCTCTTAGTCCCAAATTTTGTCATAATGGACTGTCCAATCATATGGCTAAGCTACGAAACCAGCTTATCAACGGGGGACTCCTCTCTCCCTCTCGCACTTGGATTATAATTCATGTGTATGGGATTTGAGTTAAAGACGTAAACTCAACACCTTGTTCTTGGATGGACTCGTTTCTCCCTTCATTTCTAAACGAAAACTTCCTATCAAGAGATTCTTGAAGGAGAGATGAAGGTAATTCTATATGTGGGTTATCATACTCAATATGTGTGTAACTCTCATCTACATTATCCTCTTCAGGAGGAGGTGATGGTGTTCTCTCCCTATCTCCTTCTGGTAGTGGAGAAAAAAGGACAAGTTCACTATTAAATATCCCTTCTCCTTCCATTCTTTCCTTTTAGTAAGACAACAGAGAAAATGACTTGCTGTAATTTCAGAAAAGGGGTTTACTTTATAGCAAAAGTCAAACGTTGTTGAGTTGGTGGTACTTATCCGACTCTCGCTTCGCTTGTGTCGAAAAACCACTTCAATTGACCTCTTCTTCCATCTCTTTAAGCCCGTCTTCCTTGTTTTTATGCTGTAAACTGGTACACTCCATTTGGGCTACTTGTTTTGAGCGGATTGGTGCTCTAGACACCGTTATAGGGGGTACTTGATGGGTGGATCACCCCCTTAAAATCTTGTTCCAATCCAACTGGGGGGTCTCTTTTTCCCACGGTTTAAGGGTTTTAAGAGTCTATTCGCACTAGGGGGGGGAAGTCACCCTGTTAGGACACCCCGTTCCCCATCCAAAGACCCCAAAAATTAGAGATAGCCCTTACCTCAGAGACTCCAAAATCCAAAGATTGCAAGGTTTCAACAATAACATATGAGAATTTGCATGCTGCCTCCCGTCCCGATCACGATTTGCAGTCACCCTTCTTTCGAAGTTTACACAACCTTCTGTCAGAGTTTGAAGCAGCCCCGCCTACAAATCTCGTAATTGCTTTCACAGGCCTCGTCAACCCGTTTCCCTCCGTGCGAAACTTGAACGTTCTGCATCGCTGCCCGTCCGGAAGCCTATCATGTGTGCAGGCCTTCTCACACGTGGTCTGCCCGTGCGGTTCCCTCGAGCAGTCCGGTCCTACGTTGCATGGGCTTCTCGTGCCTCTATCCCGCACACTTGCGCCTTGCCTCGTGCTCGCTCCTTCTTCATCCCGATGGTGGATCGTCAAGGCTCTGATACCAAATGTGAAGAACCAGACTTTTCGAGAATGCAAATGTGTGCAATGCATGCAGAATTTGAATGCCGATTGGCCCTCCAATGGGAAAGAGCGCCCTCGTGAGAGTACTTGTTTCTATTTCGGCCCACATGCAAAGTGTGTGACAGATGGCGGATGAATGCAAGGTGAATGAAGAATGCTACGTGAGATTCACAATGAAAGGGTGATACCCTTTCATTAATGTCCCTTGAGGTAACTCAAGATCCATCTTCCCATTTACACCTACCCTTATCCTATAACCACCCAATGCAGGAGTCCTCATGGGACCATAGACATCACTATGAATCAGCTGTAATTTCCACACAGCTCCTACTGCACCATCCTTCTTGAAGGGAAACCTGTGCTTCCCAAGTATGCACCCTTCACAGGCATGAGGAGGAGGTTACTCCAAAGGAGGCAATGACCCATGCATCTACATTCAATGCACCTTAATGTACCCTTCCCTTCCTATTGCCCCTAGGACCTAGACGCGTGTGTGCACATTTTTATTAATAGAATAAGTATCACATGTCCAAATTCGATGCCATATGAAGCAGTGGCTCCAGCTTGACTAGTCCTATCTACTCAAATGATCCACCGCCATAACAAATCGGTCAGTGTCCATCATAAATGCATATACATGTTACACCATTGGTGTATAATATATAATAATGTTGTAATGTCTACTAATCACGGATTAGTGATTTCTCTTGTCATGACATGTAAAAGCGAGCATTATTTGCTCATATTGTGATCGAAAGGGTCACATGGCTGAGCGATGCTGGAATCGAAGGTATGAGAAAGATCTGCAAAAGAAGAAAACGAAGTTAAAAACAAAGCAAATCTACATCTATACATACAGTTTCACAATCTGATATACAATCTACCGTCAAATATTATGCCTTTTTAGAGTACACGTGTCGATCATTTTCTTTGGTTGGCGTTTTCCTGGTGTTGTCTTCTTCATAAACATCCATCTTCTGCTGATGAAGACCTTCTGTTGCTGAGGGGGCAATTTAATCTACTGTTGATGTAGGTTGTCAAGCCTTTAAAATTACTGACTGGTTTGAGAGGGGGATTGAAGGTGTATGTACTGTCTGAAGTCACTGACCCACCTATGAGCCCCCATATGAGAACACAGGGTCAGGAGACTAGGGAAGGGTAAGGATTACCTGGGTTAGGTATTGCGCATCTGTTTGCAGTGGCTTGGAGGACTGGCTGGAATAGCCGCGATGGATCAGGGCAGAATTTTGTGGCAGCAAGGAAGTGGAAATGCATGTAAACTGAACTGCCAGGGCGTATTTATAGGCCTGGCAGTGGGCGCCTCCAACAGCAACAGATCACAGGTCAAACAGGTTGGAAAGCCGGGCAGTTCCAATCGGTACATCTGGCAGACCCAGTCGGATTTTACTGCAAACTCGGTCTGCTATTTTGGGGCAGGACTTGGCCCTCTACAGAGCCTATAAATAGCCCCCCCAAACCTCCACACTCTACAGCAACAATGAATCCCTTTTCCAGCAGGCAGCGTGGAACTGAAAAGTGAGTGGAATCTTGTGTTCTTTGAGGACTCTTCATTGGAACATCTCTGATTGGTGTTTTTGCCCAGCACCTCTGCTGGATGTATTCAGCTCTCTTATGACAGGTTTTCCCACATCCATGGATAAATAAACTCTGAGTTTTCCTTCTCTTCTTTCTTCTGTACATTCTCTGAGTGAGGCTTTCAGTATGCATGTGCATCTCAAAGTGTTTGGCTAGATCTGTCCGCTGTGTAAGAGGTTCCAGCAATTACATGCAACCGCAGCATATTGAGATTTCAATTTTTAACCCATGCAACCGTATATCTTATTGGAGAACCCATAAGGCCAGCACACAGAGATTTCCTTGTTATTTGCATCATTTGAAAGAGTCTTATGAGAATTTATCAATAGTTGTCTAGTCCCAATTTATGGTGTATATGTCATCCAGTTAGGCCACAAGTCTATAAAGAGATTGGAAAGCCCCTTAATCCCATGTACCAGGTTCCAACTGAATGTGGATATTTTCTGCTCAGCAAGCCAATTATTTGTGTATATCCCATCTAATGACGTTTGGGCACCATCTGCAAACATATCTTTGAAACCACTCCACAGCTACGATCGCGTAAACAACTGGGCAAACAAGAATGACCATAAAATATTTCCAAACTTCACCTTTGAAAGGGTGGCAATATTATGCCTCTTAAACACTGCCCTTAGGTTAGGACATGAGCGAGATAGGACCGGAGCTAGGATCAGATCTAACGGTTCTCTTGATTGCTCTGTGTAAAGTATCTCCCCAGATAAATCAGACCTGCAACCACCGCAGGTATGCACCCAGGCCTAAGAGCTGGACAGCCTAATGACATCACCCTGGTTAAGCAACATCGGTAAGGGCTGCATCTGTCATTGTTAAGGGAGTCTGTGGGCAGGAGCAAGTCTATCATACTGCTTCCCCTGTGGATGGCTGAGCTGTGCAGCTAGCTGCACTAGATTTTCTCAGGCATAGAGCGGTGAACTGCTAAGCCAAGGTTATGCTTAGCAGATTTACAGCTTCACTGCTCTTTACTCACTTGTGCTGGATCGCTGTGCCAATACCATCCCTTATTAACATTAGTCGATATCAAGATTCCATTAGCAAAGCCAAATCAAGGCACACATGGGAGACCATTAAATACAACTCGTGTACATTGCTTCAGACGTTAATAACAGAAACATTGCGGCTAGTTGTAAGAACAAGATACTACACAAAGAGAAAATTAACCGAAGTTCAGATGCATGCATTAGGAACTAAGAGAAGCCCGGGCAATAACGATTCAAGGAGGAAAGCGGGATATGACAGCTAGTTTATCATGTTCCAGCACCCAAGTATGTCCAAACATCCGATCCTACAATGCTTTAAAATATACAATTGCCCGAGCAACATTGACACAACCATATTGAAATGCTTTCGAATCTGCATGAATGATCATAAAAGCGTTCAGTACTATGTAAGAAAGTAACCGGTGACATACGTAATTCAAACCCCAGATACGTTGGCATGCAGCAGGTAGTGCTTAAACGTCGCGAGATGGTTTCTATCACATGGCACGTCTACTGATCTTCTACCTCCATATCACAACTTTCTTTTGCTCCGCACGAGTGAAACCTGGCTCCGTTGAGAAGCCAAGCACTTGACACACAAATCTTAATATAACGACTTGACGTGACCAATTAAACTAAGCGAATCTCATAGCAGAACACAAGAGCATCGTACCGAAGGATCATGATGATGAAAACGGTTGCGCAGGCAAGGAGAGAGAAACGCTATGCAATCTCACAAGCAAAGACCGACAAGGGCGAAATGCTTGCATCGGATAATCGCTTATCAATATGAAAGCAAAAGATACACACGTGAATGATGCACGGTTCCGGTAGCGGACAGCGGAGTGCCATGTCGTTCTCGAGAGGTTCCTTAGGATGCTCTATCAGCAAAAACTCCTTCACTGACTGCTCTCCGTGATCAACAGACGGCGATGTTAGGTTCTCTTTGTCAGGTTCAATCTCCTCCTTGGGCTCCTGCACACCTATATCGCAATGAGCAATTAACTAAGCGAGTATTGGTTCAATAGCTTAGTAAGTGAAAAACGTCAGCCTTCAAGGTGGAATGAATTCACTCGCCGTCGGTAAAAAGTCCTCCACGGTTTCCCGGGTAGCCAACTTTGCGCACGGACCCAGTGGAAGGAATTTATTAATTTGCAAGTGGTCTGTACGAATCAGCTGGGAAGATGAAAGAGTTCCCCCCATGTTGCGCTCAGAAACTCTGGGAGAAGGAGGCTCCCTAAGGACGAAACTTCGATTGCTGATAAACTATCAGTGGCTGAGTTCGCTCGACGATGCAACAATGCGCATTAAGATGTTTGAACAAATTGATGAGAAGCTCAGAATCGCGTGTGGAAGCTGAGAATGGTGATCGAAACAAGGAGGCAGTCGGTGGACGGATGATCGAGAGCTGAGATGTGCTGACTTTGGGGGAAGAGAGCAACAAGGCGAATGTGACGGGAATGCAAAGACAAGGACAGACCGGAAACGTGTACGAATATGGGGAAATGGTCGGCCGACGTACCGGGGAGCGATCATGGTGGAAGAAGAGAGCAGGAGCCATAGCTTCCGAGAAGCGGGAGAAGGTCCACACCATAGCGACTACTCTGTGCTACGAAAACACTAGAAATGCAGACAGAAAGTCTCGAGCTTTAAACGACAACATGAAGAAGACGACTCACCCATCTCGCAAAGCCAAGCTTTTTGGACTTATTAGCAACCACTCAATTTGGACAGAAATTAGACATCTTTAGAATTTTTGGAAGTGCATTTTTCTTATTGGACAATATGTTGATATGTGGCTTCTCTTCTTCATTGGACTTGAATGAAGACTTTAACGTGGTTGACTTTCTCTCTTTCACTCTGTCAAAGTTGCTAGGGCTCGAAGGGATGATCGGAGTCATTTGATCAAGTCACTTTAATATCCATAAAATGGTGGGCGCTGTGACATGGCTGATGTGTCAAGAACTTCCAAATTTGCCAGTCACATCATGGTTAAAAAGTTCCATGCATGCTCATGTGTCCTAAACTTCCACACTAGCCCATCACATCAAAGGTCATTTTGTAAAAATTAACCCTCCTTGCCCCATCTACTTTGACGTTCGGTAGAATCCATTGGTCGACCTTTACCCCATGTAAAAGTAACTCGCGGCTTCACCGCTCTTCACTTTCACATGGGGAAAAGGCCTCCCCATGGCCTCTACCTACTCCTTCTAAATCTCTCTCTCTCCCCTTCGTTATCTCCTCAAGTCTTTCTACACACCATCTCCACCTTTTCTCCCTCTCCCCAAACCCCCCCCCCCCCCCCCCCCCCCCCCTCTCTCTCTCTCTCTCTCTCTCTCTCTCCTTTATCTCCTGGAGTCTTCCTCCACACCATTTCCAATGGATTCCTTTTTGTTTGGGCTTTTTGGCTGCCATATATGAAGGCGTAAGTAAAGCCAATGGCATTTGAGAAAGCTCATTTTTTTGAGGGATTGGTGCCACGTGGAGCCACATCAACGCTTCAAATCCTCGCTCTCTCTTTCTCCCTCTCTCATTGCTAATTTCTTCGGATTCTTCCCTTCAAATCCTCTCTCTCTCTCTCTCTTTCTCCCTCTCTCCCTCTCTCCCTCTCTCTCTCTCTCTCAGCTTTCTACCCCCTTTTCCATGCTGCACATTCAATTCGTCTTCTTTTTCGATCTCAGGCAGGCCTTATGAATGATATTCATCTTGTTTTTATCTTGGGCAGGCCTTATGAATGATTAAATATCATTCACCTTGTTAACACACCTTACCTTCATTGCTACACCTTTAATCTCCCTCTCTTTGTTTGTTTGTTTTTTTCTTTTCAACTTCTATTAATGCTTGAAGAACTTCATACAAAACAGTAGTCCTGAAGGTGCTGAGTATGGCAAGCACCCGGATCAAGGATGAAAGAAGAAAAAACCAACATGTTCCAAAGAAACCCAGCTCATTGCCTTAGGGAATCTCTGGTACAGGAGCTAATAGCCAGGTGGGGGGACTATACATCTAGCAAATCCCTCACGGAGTAAAAATGTAGAAAACTCATGCAGGCCAAGCCTTGCATAAACGTGCACGCCTCGCAACAGTCGCCCTAGAGCCCGGGGACCCATGCTCCCAGGTGATCTCCCTCTCTTTGTTAGCACTGCCTCAGACTTGCTTAAGTTGCAAAGGAACTTTTCAAAGAGAAATATACGCTTCCGTTCCCCTCTCATTTCTATGTGTTTCTCCCCACGATCTATGATCAGTTTTGCCCACTCTAGCAGATATAGACTCTTACCTTGCTACAAGGGTGGTACATACTAGGGATTCCCAAGATACTCCAAGGACCTTACCTTGCAAACACAAGAAGCTGACATTCGAAGCGCAGGTGAATCACAACGGCACTCATTTCCAAAATGAAAATCGTGGGTAGTGCTTCCGACACCATGTGCCTCTTGTTTCTTTTTTATACTCTTTTAAGTTTGAGGAAAAATAACCGAACCTTAATCTCCCTATTTTTGCTACTCTTCTAAGTTTAAGGTAAAAAAATAAGGTGTACTATGCACCCCTAACTTTTAAGGCTTTGGCCTAGTGGTTTGGGCTAGTGGTGAGTTTAATCTTGCCTTGTGTCCTAAGTTGGTGGTCAAAATGGATGCCTCTATTGGTGCGTGTGAGTTTGACCCATGCCCAACGATCCAAGGCAATGCGCCCCTCAAACAGACCACATGTGGGTGAGTGCGGGCGGGTGCATTTCATTTTTTTTTTAATGTTTGAGAAAAAATGTGAGTCCTCTTTTTTAAATTCTTTACTTAAAAGTGGAGGACTTCCTCCCTCGTGTTTGTGCGCCCATTGCTTTCGTGGTACACCATTCACTCCATGCTCTCTTTCTCCAACTACAGCATTGAATTGAGGGCTTCTCATGCTACCTAGTCGAACATGTGCATGCCTCTCTAGGCCACTTCTTCAAGATGCTAATAACTATCAGGTACGAATGAATGGGCACATGTAATTTAGCTTGGAACTTCTTGAACACTACCTCTTCACCTTACCGATTTGATTTTCTCTTTTATATTAATTTGACAACCTCTCTCTCTCTCTCTCTCCCCCCCCTATCCATCCCTTTCCAGCATATTTTTGTATTTTTGCTTGTTCACCATTTGTGGCCCATTTGCAAACTTGTTTGTAGTGACTCACTAAGGTTCATGGTAATCAGTAATGGTAGACTAGCAAGGAGCAACCAAAATATAAACTTTCTTTGAAGCCTTGGATGGGGGCTTTGGGTAACACACATTTGTGACCAACCAAGCTTCAACACATTAATTATGGGTGGTCATGCATGCCCTTTCTAATATTTGTGTGGATAAGACACATTTGTGACCACCCAAGCATCGTCACATTATGGATGGCCATGCATGCCATTTCCAAAAATTGTGTTGTCCTTTTCACAATCATCCATGTTTGCTCCTTAACATTGCTTAAGCATTCATCCAAAGCAATTTATGCATATAAGATGCGTAGCGTAGCTTGTGGAATCTGGAGGCACTAGTCATCTTCTTATTTCTAGAGTTTGGAGCTACTTCTATGTATAAATCATTTGCCTTGAGTTTAAATTTGTACTAAGAGAGGAGTTAACATGAAGTTTTGGTTTGAAAGTCCATTGATATTGTGAAGGCTCCTTGCTATATGAGTGATTCCATTTAGGAAGAGGCCGACCCAAGTCTATTGATCATGGTCTTGCTCTAAAAATTAGCATGTGTGTCTTCATAGGCAAAAGTCAAGACTAATGATTTTTTTACATTTTTTGAGAGCCCTATTGTTTCTTTAAAAAGTCAATTGGTGGTATGTCACTTAAAAAAGCTTGCATCGCCTACTCCTTGAGTGCATAGGTATGGTAGCTTTGCAATAGAAATAACTTGATTTTGGAGGTGAGTGGTTGGTGATGGAATGCACTCCTGCAGACATGGTCTAGAAATCATCTGGATCTTCTACAAGCCCTATGGACTTGTTTGATGGTATGGAGGCCCCATTGTTGTTTCATTGAACAACATAAGGGTTGCATCCTTTAATCATCCACTTCCCTTTAATGGGGGTTTATGGGGCCACTCATAAGAAGTTTCCACCAAAGAGTTGTTGTCAATGTGCTACTACTTTTGCATGAGAGTAAGTTTGTGAGCTCTTTTTCGTATTTCTTATGATGTAAGAGGTCCCATATGAAGCTATTTGATGTCCCTATCATACCCGCCCATCTACAATTGTAGATTTGCTAAGATTTTGGCATAAGGGTGTGTATATCTTGTCACATTTCGTGTCCCTAGGTATTAAGATTATGTTTTCCTTCAATATCTCCAACTTTGCCCTTGTTTGATTCACAATCAATAATTTTCCAATCATTCGTCAAAGCAAAGATCACCTTCATGACAATTAAGTTGTGACTTTTTGAAGACTTTGGGACTTCACATTACGTTTCAACTTATGTATTTCTTTTATACAATGCAATATTTATATGGAAAATCAAATTTTTGGATCTCTCATTCCAAATTCTTAAATGATAAAAGAAACAATAAAGGAGGGACAAACGGTCATTTCAACTTGGAAACTTCCCATTCGTGACCATATCTTAGTTAGGTAGTTAATGATCTCTTTTGCATGAAAAAAGCCATATTCAAAGTCAATGGAGTTAATGTTATAAATCATTTTTAAAAGTACATTCCCTTCAAAAATCTCCCGTTTGATGCTTAAGTTGTTGTTTTTTGTGCTTTTTGTGTTGAGTAGGTAGAATAGGTAGTATAGCATCCATTTGTGCTCACAAACCTTGCACAAAAACTCAAAAATCATCACAGAACACCAAGAACTAGACAGCGACATAGCCAGATTGGGAGTCACTGCTTTAAGGATAACGCAGCCACAGTATTGCTAAGCGCAAATGTCCAAGAGAGTCTTGTAATCATGTGCAGGGTAGAATGTTGATATACTCACCAAGGCAAAATTCTCAGACATGCAATGGATGAAGTTCTCTCAACAGAAGAGGAAGAAATCTCTCTCTCAAAATGAATAAACCAATGAATGGAAATTCTTTCAAATGAATTGACAGAAATTCTCTCAATGGAAGTGAACAGACAAAACTCACGATCACTCAATAGAACTCTCAATTTCACACTCTCACACCTCTTGCTAAGTGTAGTGCCACATCATCACTGCATGTGACTCACAGTGCCACATCATCATTTTGCACATTGCACTCTTTTTTGCCCCTCCACCTAGATCAAGCCGTATCTCTTGATCTAGGAGGAATTTGAGGGTGCTACAAAAAGGTGAAACGATCAATTTTTTGTGCTCTATGTGCTCATCACATCATGCACACATTTTGGCACAAGTATCACTCACTTTTGAGCCTTATCAACAAATCAACTTCCTACATGCACATTAGCCTCTACATCGACGCATCTGACCCAATACTTTAAAAAAACAAAAGAAAAGAAATTATTTACTGTTCTTTTGATCGACGGTTGGTATAGATCTAGATCAGAGTAGACTAGATTGCCATAGAGTGGACGCTTTGAATCTTCCCAAGTTGCCCATCTAAGCCATGCCCAAAATTCCCAACTAGTTCCTACAGTCCCTACGCTCACATGCGGTTTCACATCATCACATTACCTGAAACCTGACGTTCATCAGTTCAGTGAGCAGACTTCAGAGTGTTCACAGGCATTGCCAGTTATTCAGTGGGGCAGATAGCACATGATTTGATTTCACACACACATGCCATCATTGTAAAGCCTATTTGGCTATTTCATGGCATTGTGCACTTATTTTAGCCTTGTAAAGCCTCTTGGCTATTCCCGGCATCATTTTCCAAAAGCCTTGTAATTCAGATTAGATTATATATATTGTAGTTCTAGCTTCACTGACAATTCAGATTTCACTCGCTATAGTTAGTGTTTTGTAGTTGATTCAGATAGTGATTTTCACGACACTTTGAGTACATTTCTGACACCATGTCTATGACTAGCAACCTCAATCTCGAGGTATCTGCTAAGCTATACAACTCTAATTATGGCACCTCGAAATACCGAATGCCATTCTTGTACTTCAGGAAAAATGGGAGTATGTCGATGGATCTATACCTAGACCATTGGACGATCCGGCTAGTAGTAGCTCTACTCTACCTGTTGTCATAGTACCAGCAGCGGGATCTACACCACGATCTCCAGCTACATAATCAGTTTTCGCACCTGTAGCAGATCCTACCATTGTTCGAGCATAGGCAGAATGGGATCAGAAAGATAAGTATGCATATCATCTAATCAAGCAGAATGTGCAAGATGTCATGCTAGGACAGCTCAACACCATCAAGACATCAAAAGAAGCATGGGATATGTTCGCAACTCTCTATGAGTCCAAGAACAGTTCCAGGATTCTCACACTCAGAAACTAAATCAACTAGAGTTTTTGCAATAGTAGCAAAACCGGTCATGCTTATGTACTCTGGATCAAAGACTATAACAATCAACTCGTAGCAGTAGGAGAGACTATAAACCCTGCAGAAATGGTTCAAGTCATCCTGAATGGACTAGGAGAGGGATACGAGAATCTAGTCTAGAGTATTGCCATTCAACGGCAAATTCCAACACTGAAAGAAGTTCAGTCAATCTTACTTGGTGAAGAACTTAGAATGCAAGCCATTCATGCTCCAAAAGGTCATTCTAATGATCAGGCATTCACAGGTAGAGGTAGAGGTAGGTCATTCTAGAGAAGTGATCATCATCATCAGCACAACAAAGTCGTTAGCAAAATCAACATCAGCATCATCGTCAGCAACATCAGAATCAGCAAAGAGGAAATCATTCCAATCGAGGAAGATTCCAAGGACGAGGGAATGCATCCACCAATGTGTCAAACATCCAGTGCAACTACTATCATGAGTTTGGACACTATGAAAGAGATTGTTGCAAGAAGCAGTACGACCAAGGAGGTCAATCCAGTAGTAATCAAGGGAATTTCTGTGGCAGAGGAAATGATCGTGGTGGACATTCTAGTCACATTCATTTTGCAAATGAACATGGGAATATGTTTCCTGCAAACGAGGAAATGCAGTAGACTGATACAATGTACGTAGACACTAATTGCAATCCAAAAGAGGATTTCAACTATCAAGTCAACCAAGCAGATCAAGATCCTTGGTACATCGGTAGTAGTGCATCATCTCACATGACGTCATCTGGAATGGTTCATAGAGATGAAACCATTAGAAGGTAATAAAAATGTCATCTACACAATAGATAATACACCAAATCTAGTTCAAGGGACATGAATTATCCCTATGGACAATTTCACTGGTATGAAAGGATTGGTGAAAGATGTACTCTATGTTCCAAAGCTCAACAAGAACCTCTTATCAGTTGGTCAAATGACAGAACACAACTACCGATGATGGAGATGAATGCATTATCAGAGATAAATCCAAAAGATTTCAGCTAGTAGGAAAAGGTGTCAAGGAAGGATGCTTGTACAGAATGCTAGCTACAGTACCAGATAAGCATGCAATGTCAGCTCAACTACAACAGATGCCACTATCTGCAAAATGGCACAAGAGATATGGTCATGTCAATTTCAAGAGCTTGCTAGACCTTAGGAATCAGAATATGGCAATTGGGATTCCTAAGCTACAGTTTCTTGGAAAAGTTTGCGAAGCATGCTGCTTCGGCAAACAAAAGCGAAGCAACTTTGGCTGAAGCACCTCTCAAGCACGAGGTATTCTTGATTTGATACATACAGATGTATGGGATTATGCCCAAATCTACAGCATCAATGGTTCACTTTACTACTTGACTTTCATCGACGACTACAGCAGAGATTGTTGGGTCTACTTTCTGAAAGAGAAATCTGAAGTTTTTTCTAGATTTCAAGAATTCAAAGACATGGTAGAAAACCAGATAGGCAAAAAGATCAAAGTCATGAGATCAGATAGAGGAGGTGAATACATGTCTTCAGCATTCATGAACTTTTGTAGAAGTCACGGCATTTGAAGACAATTCACTTGTGTAGATACTCCTCAGCAGAATGCAAAAGATGGAAGGAAGAATGGAACTTTAGCAGACAGTGCTAGAGCAATGCTTAGTGAGAAGCATCTTCCAAATCAGTATTGGACAGAAGCAATAGCCATTGCAAACTACTTGCTTAATCGGTTTCCTACCAAACCGATTCAGGGTATGACACCTTATGAAGCATTCACTGGACACAAGCCATACATTGGGCATCTCTACATATTTGGTTGCATAGCATATGCCCACATACATGACGACCATCACAGAAAATTGGATGTGAAATCATGCAAATGCATCATGGTTGGCTACAGTGAAGAAAGAAAAGCATACAAGTTGTATGATCCCATCAACCACAAGGTCATTATCTCCAAAGATGTAATCTTTGATGAGGAATCAGAATGAAAAACCTCAAACACATAGGATATAGATGCACCGATTTCACAGTCATCTATAGAAATGGTTGATGAAGAAGAGAAAGAATTACTAGAAACACCCCAAGCAGAGCCACAGCAGCTCAGACGGTCTTCTAGGGAAAGCAAACCTCTAGCCAGATTGACATATGCTCAGAAAGGCACAGCAATTCAGGTTGAAACCATTAACTATGCTCTTATGACTACCATCATGGCTATAGAAGAGCTAGTGTACTTCGAAGATGCAGTACACAAGCCAAAATGGCAAACTGCTATGAATGAAGAAATGGAATCTTTGTATAAGAATAATAATTGGGAATTATGTGACCTTCCACCAGGAAAGAAGGCCATAGCAAACAAATGGGTATACAAAGTGAAGTAATTTCCAGATGGAAGTATTCAAATATACAAAGCTAGATTAGTTGCAAAAGGATTTGCACAGTAATATGGTCAAGACTATGATGAGACTTATGCTCGAGTAGCAAAGATGGATTCCATATGGTTCTTGATATCACTAGCGACACTTAACAAATGGAATGTGCATCAATTCGATGTCAAAAATGCATTTCTCAATGGTTTCTTAGATGAGGAAGTCTACATGCAACAACCAGCAGGTTATGTTGAACCAAGAAAGGAGAATAAGGTTTGCCATCTCAAGAAAAGTCTCTATGGCTTAAAGCAAGCACCCAGAAGTTTGTACAACAGAATTGACAAGTATTTTGCTGATCTAGGATACATGAAGTCCGATGCACATCATACTCTCTACTACAAAGTTCAAGGGGAAGACGTTACTATTGCACTTTTGTACGTAGATGATGTGATTGTGACAGGAAGCAAGGATAGCTTCATTAGAAAACTAAAACAAGACTTATCGGTAAATTTTGACATGAAGATCTTGGACTTATGCACTATTGTCTTGGAATTGAGTCCTGGAGAGACTCAGATAGCACCTTTATGAGTCAGCTCAAGTATGTTGACATTCTCTTGAAGAAGTTTCATATGGCAGATTGCAAGATTGCAACCACTCCCATGGAATAGAGTTTGAAACTTACTAAAGATTGAAAAAAGCCTACAGTCAATGACAAGTACTACAGGTAGCTCATCGGATCTCTTATATATTTGTCATCTAACTATCACACGGCCAGATATCTATTATGCAGTAAGTTCACTTGCACAGTTTATGGCAAATCCAAAATAGTCTCACTAGAATGCAGCCAAAAGAGTCTTGAGGTACATCAAAGGTACAAGACAGTTTGGGATAGAATATAGGGGAAGTCATCCATGGTTGCATGGATACTGTGACAGTGACTATGCCAAAGATCATGAGACCAGGAGATCCACACAAGGGATATGTATTTTTCCTTGGTCAAGATGCTATATCATGGTTGTCAAACAAACATCCAACTGTTTCTTTGTCTTCGACTGAAGTAGAATATAGAGCACTCACTACAAGTGCATGTGAAGCTCTATGGCTTAGAAGACTATTGTCAAAAATAGATTACTTTGAAGCCAACAACAATATACTGTGATAATCAATCGGCTTAAGCATTGCAAGAATCCTGTATATCACTCCAGGACAAAGCACATTGATGTCAGAGAGCACTTCATTAGAGAAAGAGTGTTATTTGGTGACATTACACTGCAACATTGTGATAGCAAAGAGAATGGTGCAAAAATCTTTACCAAACCACTCGGTAAAGAGCTTTTTGAGAAACACCAACTAGCTCTTGGTTTGACGCAGAGTAAGGACATTCCCATTAAAGGGGTGTGATGGAATGTAATGTTTATAGCATTCTACCTGACTGATTCTCAACCAAGGCCAGCCATTTCTGAAATACCTGGAACACATCACTCTTCCGAGCTATAACATAAGCCCACACTTTCCTAGTTGCATCATCAATGAATGTCACATAGTATTCAGCCCCGCCTAATGACCATGTAGGCATGGGACCACATACGTCTGAATGCACCAAATCAAGATTTTCAAAATCTTTCTTTCCCCTTCTTTTATGGGATGATTTAGTCTGCTTCCCATAGAGACAGTGCTCACAAAGTTCAAAATCAGAGAAACTCAAATGCGGTACATAACCCAAATGGCATAAGAGTTTCATTCCATTTTGGCTCATGTGCCCCAACTTGCAATGCCACAAAGAAGTGCTTGGCTACTCAGTTATTGCAACAACATGATCAAATACCCCTGATACATGTAAGGGATACAAAGTCCCACACTTGGCACCCCTGGCCAAAAGCATAGAGCCCTTTTGAATTTTCCAACTCTGAAAGCCAAAAGTGGTGTGAAAACCAGCATCATCTAGCTGACCCACTGAAATAAGACTCTTGGTCAGCTTAGGCACATGTCTCACATGTTTCAAAACAAATGCAGACCCATTTGCAAAAGAAAACTTTATGTCATCTGCTTCCACTATGTCACATGCATAGTCATTTCCAAGATGCACACAACCTGTCTTTCCACTGTCATAAGTGGAGAACCATTCCCTATGGGGAGTAACATGGAATGAAGCACTAGAATCCAAAATCCAATCCTGGGAATATGCATCATCTGAAGTGGTAAGCAACTCTGCAGATAAACTAGACATGAAGAGAACGTCATTGTCACTATCATGTGTGACTGCATTGATCTCCTCGATCTTCACTTTTCCTTTGTCCTCCCTTGGACTCTCTTCCTTTTGATTTGCACCCCAATTTGCATTCTTTTTCTTATCCTTTTTATCTCTTTTTAGCTTGTAGCAATCCTTTTTCATATGGCCCTTCTTGCCACAGTGGTAACACTCAATGTTCCATGCCTTGGATTTGCTATGTGACTTCCCTCTTTCTTGGAACTTCCCCCTGAACTGTGATCTTCCCCTTTGCACATTTAAGGCTGCATCCTACTTGTTGCCATCCATAGACTTCCATCTAATCTCCTCGGCCAACAAGCTACCCACAACATCATCATATTTCAGTACTCCACTAGGTGCAGAGTTACTGACAGCTGTACGGAAGGTATCCCATGAGGATGGCAATGAACATAAGAGAAATATTGCCTTAGTCTCCACATCAAAATTCATCTTCTGAGCCTGAAGCTAGCTGAAAATAATATTGAATTCATTCAAGTGAGAAGAAATGGAGATCCCTTCCTTCATCTGCAGCTCAAACAACCTCTTCATGAGGTGAACTTTATTAAAGGCAGTTTCCTTCTCATAAGTGGCACACAGTTTCTTCCACAAATCTTCCGTAGTCTGCTCATTTACTACTATGAAATAAACTGACTCTGCAAGATGAAGTCTAATAGTAGACTTTGCTAATGCATCCAACTCATTCCAATCATCCTCAGACATATTTGCAAGCTTAGCTTCAATCCCTGCCAAGGGTTTAATCTGCTTCTTTTGAATAAGCACATCCCTTATTTGTTCTTTCCACAAAGAAAAGTTTGTCCCATCGAACTTTTTAATGCTGAAAAACTCCTTTTCATAAATGGAAGAGGATGCCATGATGCAAATGAAACAAAATCCCAAATGCTAGTGCTTGCAAGAGAGAATCACACCAAATACCAGGTGCACCCAAATGTGTATGCCACAATAGAGTGAAATATCACCAAAACTCAAAGCTCAAAGCATCAAAAGATGCATCTGACTCATGTGCATATACTATGCATCCATATGAGCAAATCTGGCCCAAAAGAAAATGCCAATAAGTGCCAAATGACTCAAGCATAAACACCATCCACTAGCATATGCATCAATAATATCTCATCCAAGAGAGCATAGCACTATCAGTGCATCACCTGCAATGTGTCAAAGCTGTCCCTCAGCATAAAATAGCATCCATGTGCAAAGCGTCCATAAAAATAGCATCCCACAAGGCAATTTGGGCCTATCAGCGCATCCAATAAGGACTGCAATGCATCCAAATGGCCTATAAATCATCCACTGCAACCCAATGCACACCATGAATGAGTGCACACTGCTCAAACTGCAACCAGAGTGATCTGCATAAGGTATGCTCAAGAAATCATGGTCCCACGGTAATGAACGCTACTGAAAATAGAACCTGAGATGCCTCAAAACATGGGCGCCATTGCATAATCGGAATCAGCAAGAAAATTTGCAAATATCTCTCTTCTAGCAAAACTCCAAAATCCCAACCGATGAGTGAGAAATGGGAGTCAACACTTATCCACTGCCATGTGGCATAAAAGTTTCAAAACCTTAGAATGAAAGATGCATAACAGAGAGACGAAATCGAATACACAGAGATCTATAACCTTGTAAGTCCAACAGTGTGCTCGCTCTAGTCAACAAGAAGGCTGAAGGCCCAATAAGATCGATTGTAGCTTCATCATCCACCCTAGCTAATACCAAGGTGATACTAGCCTCCTCGATGGAGGAGGCACCATCATGACATCAAGGGGAAGGGGAGAAAGACCATCAGTAGATGCACCTGGCACATGGATGGCTTCAACCACTACCTCTCTCTCAAATGAGAATAGCACACTGATGGGTTCCTAAGGGTATGCCTCCAGCCAAAAATACCCTTCAATCTCCCAAGAACCAACCTCCGTGCACAGCTTTTCTCCTGCCTCTGCTTCCTAATCCACTAATCATCCCTTGGGTCTAGGTGACAATGCGAAGCCTATCACATAGGTGGACATATGAGTGGGGTGTGAAGCCCTAGGTAAGAATAGCATTGTATCAACCTTCAAGAGTCCACACTCATGAAGTACCTTAGGTGAATAAGGATCTTCCCCCATTTGTACCCGATCATATATGGTAGAAGTTGCACCTCAGGTTTGGGTTAGTCAGCTTTAGACACAATCCTCGACACTACTAGGGCCCCCTAAATAAACACCCCCTTCATTGATCTATCCCTCTCACACTTCTAGAAATGATAGGAAATGTCCAAGAAGTCAGGAAGTGCCCCAGAATGGCCAACCAAGAAAAAAAACTGCAATAAGTTTAATGCAGCGCACTCATCGGGTTAGCAATGCAGCAAGTGTGCTAGGTTACTAGAGTCGCATGTGTCTGGGGTATTAATGGAGTGGACACCGGGATGCTAAGGCAATGCACAGTGGGCTACTAGCTAATGCAGTGCACTATGGCTTGACAACACAGTGTATGGTGGGTTAGCTAATGCAAGACACATCAGGTTATTTTCCTTTATAAACAACCCCCCTAGGCAAAAATCTAGTATATTCACATTTTTAATAAAACTCTACCGAAATTTCTCTAGGAATTCCCTAGCTATCAAATCTTCCTTCCAAGCTACCCAACCCGCCTTCCAACTCCTCCATCTTTCATTTCTCTCACGAGTTCTTCCTCTGAAAGCTCTAATGAGTCCTTGAGTGACCTCTTTGCTATTTGCCATTCCTTGGGCCCCATGCAGTCCAGCCATACCCAAGTCAATACTCCTAGCCTGTCCATCCCATCCACCACTCCCTCCACCACTGCAGTGAATCCCACATCCTCCCTCTCTACCGCATCATCCACTCTTCCCATCTCTCTGCCCCTCCCAATCATGTCACACAAGAGGAGCTTGTAGAAGAGACTCAAGTCCAACCCCATCCTGAAAAGTTTGACCAAGCCTCGACTTCCCATCCATCCAAAAGAAGGAAGGTTATCCCCATAGCTCCCCTCTATATGGAGCACTCTGTCTCACTATGACCAACATGTCCCTAGTAGGCCACCTGTGGCTATATACTCTCAATGGCTTACCGATTCACTCCTCCTTCTGTTATAAGCCTAATCTAAATTTTTGTGTATTCTATCATAGCTACACTTGCTGTTAGGACTTACCATGATCTCAAGGTCAAGCCTTATTTGGAAGTTGATGCTCTCAACCCTTTGTCGTCCATCTCCCTTGCTACCTAGACTTGAACATGTTCATGCAATTTATCAATAACTACAATCATTCGACTAAGATTACCTCCTTCATTGATGATCGGGGCATCACTCATCATTTTAGCTCAGCATTGATGGGTAGTTCAAATTCCCCGTGATGTTGACTGAGCCCTTTGTAAAGGTATGCCATCTAGAGCAAAAGCTAACCCCTTTGGTTGATTGGGACAACATATGCCACAAGGATGAATTCCATTTGATGACATCAAGGACCCAGCCTATGCCAAGGTGGCTTGCGTGCTGTGGTTCCTTACTAAGATGGAGAGGTCAGACCACATAACGTGGTAGTGGCCAATCTGCTCCTCCGACTCCTCGACTCTGTATAGTTCAAGACTAATTGGGAAGATTACTTCTACAAGGAGATGGACATTTAGTGCCACACTCTTTGATGACTCACGACTAAGTCTCTCTCTGTGCTGCTCAAAATTTAATTAGAGAAGCCCATGGAGATACTATCCGCCAAAAGATTGGAAAACCCCAAAACGAGCACAGCCCCTATCCTTCCATGAAATGATACGGCACCACTGGTGGTCACTCCATCAATCATGACCACACAAGGAGCAGTGTAGGGTCATAGCTTGAGCAACATTATGATGATCTCTTTAACTTTGATGATTTGGCTGGCCAAAGTACTCAGTTTCAGTAGCATCTCCTAGACCTCTCTAAGCAAATTGCTTCATTGTTCTCCTCCCTTAAGGGCAAGACTCCCATAACAAAATCCATAGCACAACTTGATTGATGTACAAGAAGCACTTGGCCACTATGCGAACCCTATATATGGTTCATCCTCTAAATATAGATAGATAAGGGAGTAGGCACCAGCACATGCTAAACTAATGGAGGAATGCTTGATGGATTTCCTCTAGTCCAGGGTGCCCATATGGCCCACAACATATTCAAGAGGTGGCAAGAAGTTAATGTAGAGGCATCTACAACACAAGCCCAAGATCAACAATGCATCCATCAGCTCACTGAGGAGCTCCAAATGGTAAAGGGTTGCATCATCAATCTCCAAGCCACCAAGGAAAACTTGGAGGAAACAGCAAAGAAGCCGAGGAAGCTAGCTACTGGTCTACAAGAAATAAATGAGGCCCTAGAAAAGGAACTATCTATAGAAATAGCTAGGGCTGACACCCTCTTCATTCAGAGCATGCAGGATGAACAAGCACTAGAATAGTATAGTTTTGAAGCAAAGAAGACCCAGGTGGCCATGCATCGGCAAATAGAGGCATTACACAAGCCCCATCGAGAGCATCTCGAGAAATATAACCACTTGTACCATCACCTAGAACTAGCCCATATGCAACCCGCTAAGGAGTAGTGAAACAAGAACCAATACGGAGGCTTTATGTTACTTACGGTACGAGGAGGGAGTGTGAACCATTTCTCAAATGAAAATATTAGAATTTTTTTTCTTCTTCATGGATATGACCGAAAATCGATAACTGAATTATCTACCAAGTGGACCTAGCACATGCAATCGATCCATTTCAAGTTTTGAAGAAGTGATGAGACGTAAGTCTCGAAAAGTCAAGATGGACAATCAAAAAAAGGACGAGTATGAGTAGATCCTTGATGCATCCATTGACCTCGACACTCACAACCTCGAGCCTCGCACAGTGGAAAACACCTTCCACTTTCACTTGACCATTCTTAGTATAGCTTCTATTCACTACCACCTTGACCTCACTAACCCACTTCCCCCCCCACACATTTTTGATTATATATGTTGCCACTTCATCCACACCCATCCAATTTTGACCATGGCCTTTTTTAGTGGTGACCTAAAATTCATTGAGGAGCAAGACATCTAGCATCTACCTTCCTCTGGCCTTACACCCCATATTCCTATTTTTTTGTCGGTGGTGTAGGCGCCTTCTAGAATCCTCTCTTTTCCCAGTCGATATAGAAATATTAGAATTATCTAGGCCAAGAAACCTCCCAACATCAGCTTGCATTCCATGGTCGAAGGCCTCAAGTGGTTGCACGAACACAATCGAGAGGAAGCTCAAAGAACATATAATTATCTTTTTGCCATCAAGGTTACCCAATATCCTCCAGTTGGCATCATACAAGCTTCACAATAAAATCTTAAGACCATGCAATGCATGATCATTGAAGGTTTCAACCATTTTGAGACTGAGCATGTTGCTTACCCCCACCTTCTAATGAAAGAAGAAACTCATACAGACATCACTATCTTTAACTCCACTACCCACCTCGACACATCTTAACTCCCCCACCAACCCACTAATTCCAACTGTCCCATTGCCTCTCCCTTAGATACCTATCTCAATTCTTCTAATCCCATGACCTCCTCCCCCCTCTTCACAACCCTCCACGTCATAGCCCTTTTTCACCACACACATGGGGTTAGTGGATGCATCTCAGGAGCTGCACAAGACCTCCCCAATGATCTCACTTCAAACCAAGTCCAAAAAATTTTGTGGCCCACTTTGGTACCTCCGAAAGATCTCCCTTAATAGCTTCCTTCCATAGAGCTGGGGACCACTCCCCAGACTCCCCAGACCACTTCCCAATGGATTGAGAGGATCAAGTAGTCTAGGAGATCCTAGCAAATGATCTGAAGTGGTACCATGTCCTCCACAAGTGTTGCCCATTCGAGGACAAGACCAGCTTAAGCCTGTGCAATGCAAACTTCAAAGCTTTGATCTTAAAGCTGTTGACATTATGGAGGTATGAGCCTTTATGGCCTTTATCAAGTGTATCTTCCAAAAGTGGCAAGCTACTAAAAGCCCAAAGATTGAGGAGGATACACAAAACCCAATCCCCATGCAATACCCCATATGAATGCAGATGTCGAGATACATCCCTCATGGAGTGTCCCTTTTCTGAAGAAGCTAGAGTACAGAGATGTTTTTATCAAAGCTATACTTATATATTTATATAAAATCCTAGCAAAAGTTTATCGACCTAGTTTATAATATGTTACAATTTTATGTATTTTCTTTGAAATTTAAAGAAATAGTTGTAAATCCTGGCAAAATTTTAACTTTTTTCTCATAAAATTTTCAAATCTTGGCGAATGTTTTAAACCTTTATTTTTGTTCTTGCATACAAACTTTTGACTACAATATAAAAGTTTCACTTCATAATAAAACTAAGAGGAAACAAGATGAATTTCATTCATGTGGCCTACCGAGAAAGAGAGAGAGAGAGAGAGAGAGAGAGAGAGAGAGAGAGAAACGGGTGAGGAGAGAGGGAAGAAGAAGAAGAAGAAGAAGAAGAGAGAGAGAGAGAGAGAGAGGAGAATAAGAAGAAGAAGAAGAGAGAGAGAGAGAGAGAGAGAGAGAGAGAGAGGAGAAGAAGAAGAAGAAGAAGAAGAGAGAGAGAGAGAGAGAGAGAGAGAGAGAGAGAGAGAGAGAGAGAGGGACGAAGTCATTAAATGCATGCATTGAAAGCCCCTTACAAGGGGCATACTTGGACCAATCACCTTAAAATAAAAAGAAATGTCTAAAAAATACCTATTTTTCCTTTCTTATCACACATCTTCACTAAGGCCTTCCTATGGCAGGCCAAAAATCATCCATGCTAGAGTACTAGGCCAGCTACTGTCATGTGTGCCACTCCAAACACATACATCCTACATATGCATATACCTCATCGGTGGAAGTGGAGTCTCTTCAAAGAAATGTGGGAGAATGACCCCAATGTACTCTAGAATTTTTCCCACTTTAATTTCCCTCCAATTTTGCTACCACTGATGGCCTCACCACATAGATGAAAGATTATATTGACAAGCATGCCAAAATTCTTGATCTAGCGGTGGTTGCCTCGATCCATTATTCTGCCTCTTGATCATTTTGTTATGGGACATTCTGGAGTAGTGCTCGACACTCGAAACATGAACAACATCTTAATATCTACCATGAGTTCATCATCAATTTGGATGAAGGTCCCACTTCTAAGCAAGTCATAGGCATGTACCTCTGTGTTTGTAAGCTTCATGGACACCATATTGGTACCTTCTAGGACATGCACGACATGCACTTTTGGGATGCCTATTTTCCTTTCTGCCGAAACTCGCAAATAGCTTTTTGACACTCACTCCCTTATCCAATCTATGTTGACCACAAGGCTACTTCGCACCAGTTGTTGATCCAGATGGATCAACTTCAAGAAGGGGGGCATGTTAGCCCCAGATATGTCAGAGAAAAGGCTAGGATGAGAATGGCATTCTGCCTTGGAACATGGTCCAAGTGCTTGTAGCATGAGAAATAGGGAGAGTGGTGAGGAGGAGTAGGGTTGGGCCCTCCCTTCAAAAGGTGCTATTTATAAAACTAGATAGTTTGACTTTTGGTCTTCAGTTGTATGTATGCAAGTTCGAGAAATAGAAGATTTCCTTCTCTTCCAAGAAGTGTTGTCTATATTTCTCTTGCTCTTGCCTTTGTAAATGCCTCTCACCCCCTTTTCCCTTTCTTGCTCCATGCATCCCCTCCCCTCCTCCATCTCCTCTCTTGCTCTTTCATCCCTCTTCCCCTCCTTTTTCTCCCCTTTCTTCTCTTGAGGGTTCACATTGCTACAACTCTAGAAGCCATTGGAGTGACACTTTTGGACCGCATGTGCTTGCATTTCCACCACAAGGAGTGGTACAAGGTGGGGAGTTCCCTCGTCATCCTTCCAAGATGCCCTCAACACGTGGAGTCACCGCCGAACTACATAGTCATCACTAACCAAGGTGCACACAAAGTGTTCAACATACTCATAAAGAACTTTATGAATAGCCATTGAGCAATGAGTGACCACACACTACCTAAGGTGGAATGGCTAGGAGAAGTCTATAAATGAGGTGTTGAAATCAATTTTGACAAATATAGTTACTACTAAATGAAGGGATTAGGAGGTCAAACAAGATGCAACCCTTTGGTCATATAGGAAAACTTTTAGGGTGACTACCAACCTAACTCCATTCCACATTGCTTATGGCTTAGAAGCTATTGTTTCTTTAGAGTTCCTGGTGCCAAGCCTTTGAATAGCCATGGAAAACAAGTTGGGAGAATATGAGGCTATCAAATGGTAACTCCAAATACTAGCCAAGTTTGGTGATCTTTGAGTTTGATCAAAATGGGATCAATAGGTTATCTAATAGAAGAGTGGTCATGGACTAGGATTTGCAAGATCTTCCCGTTTGATTTGATCAATCCATCAGACTACAACCCCCATAAAGTGCAAGACTCTAGTCATGTAAATCTAAATTTTGATGTTAGTAAATAAAATTGTCGAGATTTTGCATGTTTTTTGGACTTTAAAGATTTAATTCCACTTATACCTTAATATTAACATTAATTTAAAGAAATGCTATTGTATCAAGTCCCTCATAAACTAGGGTAGGACTGGCCAACACGTGGCATGCATACAAGTTTTCCATCTTTCCATGTGGCTCGTCTTGCCCATGCAGTGCATGGCGATTTGGTGCTATTAATAGGCAACAAGGGAGTTCTGAATACATATCAAATGTTTGAGTGAGTTTGATCAAAGCTCATTGGTTCATATTGCCTCTATCTCCCATGTGACTCCCAGGCCACTGATCCCACAAAGCTTGTCAGTCACCCAATGGCCCACACTAATCCCATCCAACTCAAACCTCTCGCAATGGCTCTTCATATTGATAGAGAGTTGGCTATGTACTTGTAGGAACTCCACTACTAGTACTTTGACATTTGCGAGGGTGAAGAGGAGGACCTTTGCGATCTCCCTATGGCATATCTTACTCCTTGCCTCAAAGGACATATCAACAGTGAACAGAGGATAGGCACTAGAGGATGCAATTCAAGATATTGAGCACATGATGACTCACGAGGGGTACACACCACTGCAATTGTAGAAGGCCGAAGTAAAAGTTGGCCGAGCCACATTGGGGGAGGCACCAAATGCCAAAGCAGAGGGTAGCCCAGGCATGATCCACACTCAAAAGGCAGAAGCAGAGTGTAGCCAAGCAACGTAGGCCTAGTGTGCAGACTTTCTTATTGCATGGGTAGTGTTTGTATCTATGATCTATTTCAGGGGTTGGCCTCCCCTATAATAAAAGATTGCAGACATTATTTTACAAATTTTTCATTTGTGCATTCTTGTCTTCCTTTCACTCCCATAGATTTCTTTTGTTTGTACCTAGTTTAGCATTCACCATTAGATTGCAAATTCATAAGTATTGAATTTTGAATTTTGCATAGAGCAATGTATCAATATTTCATTTTAGTGAAAGATCAATACATAATGATTTTGGCCCACTCTGCAAGCCTAATTTTTATGTGCACTAGATAATAAAAAATGGGCTTCGAGGCTAGGCCTTTTGAAATTCTGATAGGCATAAGTTAGGCTCCTTAATAAATTTTGTAGCGCTAGAATAGCCAAAATTCTCAGCAGATCCACCACTATGAAGTGGTCAAATTAGCAAGGGAGCGTGGTTAAATCAATGAGGAAGTGGATATTAAGATCAACATCGGTAACAAATAAGCCATGTTTGGACGAAGGTGACCAATATTTTGGTGATATATAGGGACTCTTTCTTGTAAATGTTGGTGAGCTTTTACTACTTTTTCATACAGTTCTAGAGAGATTTTAGGGCGAAAACCCCCTTAAAATTTCAATTCAACCGTGAGCTTGGACCCTAAAAGCTCACCAAAAAGTCACCCTCATTAAGAATCATACATGGATCTCCATGAAGAGAAACATCCCATAGGTGTCACATGGATTTCCAAAGTAAATCTCAACTTAAACAGAGCAATTGACAAGTACAAAGACATATTAATTGCCAAGGGATATGATAAAAATATGGTATAGATTATGAAGAGACTTTGCACCCATTGTAAACATGATAATAGTTAGAATGATCTTTGCCCTTACTTCTCACTTTTGATTGACCTATCCATTAGATGGATGTTAAAAATGCTCTTGTCAAATGATACCTAGATGAGGACGTGTATATGACACAACCTATAGGGCATGTCTTCAAAGGAATGGATACTAATAATGCTATTCTCAATTGATACCTAGATGAGGACATGTATATGAAACAACCTATAGGGCATGTTTTGTTTGCAAAAAACACTATTGCATATTAAATGAGAACTATTGTAAGCTATTGAATTTAAAGATTCCCTAAAAAAGTTTGAAGAGCATTTTTTTACTAATATTTTCAAAATATACTAAAATTTCCAATGTCTTTTTGAAAAAGTGTAAAAATTAAGATTTTTTATGAATAAAAAAACAATTCCATAATAGTAATTTAAAATTGTACATCATCAATTCAAAGATATTAAACATTTAAGATCATAGTTTATGTAATGTATCATTTTTTAAATATTTTAGTTTGCTTCAACAAAGTCTTTATTTTACCATTCCATTGAATTTCAGTCTTGATATTTTTCTCTATTATTTTAATTTAAAAAATATTATAGTGATAAGAAAATTTTGATTTAAAAGTGATTCTTTAAATAAGAAAGAACAAGACTAGTAGTGTTAACATAGTCTCATAGAAGACAACTATAATTTCCTCACAAGTATAAGGATAAACAAAACCTATGGTGATAAATATACTACAATGAAAAATATGAGACAAGACAAACTAATAAAGCATCATTCACATGAAAAGGCATCTTGTGCCATTAAAAATATTATGTTTGGCATATTATAATAAATCTCTTACCTATGTGCATACAAAAATGATGTAAACTGAAAAAGCCACACCTAGGTGCTTAGGCTTTACTAATGATTGTATCTAATACAAGAAAAGTAATTTTACAACCCAAAAATTTTTTAATCATTTTTTAAAAAATCTCAAAGTAACACATGGGGTCAACCAATAGCATCAATAGGGGCCTTGTGTTTTATCGATCAATTTGATATGCTACATGAACTAATTTCCATTAATATGATGAAAGCTATGGCTATTTAAATTTGTAGTTTTCAAGGGTTGCATAAAAAAGTGATGCATAACCATAACTTTCACTTTTTTTTTCCCCCAAAAAAAAAAATTTTCACTTTAGGGATCGAAAGTATGTCATTTTGTATTTCAATTGATTGAAAAAACATGACATGCTATTGTACTTTAGAAATTAAAAAAAATGATTCTTTTTTAATCTAAAAATATTTCTCTTATATTAGATACAATCCATGGTAAAGTTTAAGAACCTAGATGTGGTTTTTAATTTTACATCATTTTTGTTTTCACATAGTTAAGAGAATTATATGATACGTTAAATTTAGTTTACTTTGGTCACAAATGACTCTTCTATTTCAAACTTTTAAGGTATGAATTGATATTTAATTTCCATCCCTTCTTTTGTTTATGTAATTTGAAGGCTCGCATTTTAAGGCTCAGGCTAATTTGATCCTCAAGATTAAATTAGCTTGTAGACCACCATAGGCTAATCCGATCTAGATTAGCATGAAAGCTCATTCTAATTCGATATCAAGGACCAAGTTAGCATGCAACCTCATGATAATCTGATCCCCAAGCTATAATTTGCATGCACTTGTATGCTAATCAATTTTGCAAGCTAATACTTATATGATCCTTGGGATTGGATTAGTGTGTAGGCCCACACTTATCCAATTCCTAGAATCAGATTAGCATGAGCTTGCATACTAATTCAATCCTTGAGGTCAGATTTGCCTCCAATCTCATGCATATCCAATCTTAAAGATTAGATTTGAATGGGCCTATAGGCTAATCCAATCTCTGGGATAAGATTTGAGTGACCCTATAGGCTAATCCAATTCTAGAGATTTGGAATAGCATGTAGGCCCATGCTAATCCAATCCCAAGGATTGGATTAGCATGGGCCTTCATGTTAATCCCATCCCTAAGATTGGATTAGCATGTAACTTGCATGCTAATCTCGATCCTGGGGATCTGATTAGTACAAAGCCTACTCTAATTTTCATCAGAATTGATCATAATTAATAAAATAATTGGTAAAATAAATAAGTTTCTTTATCTTTTTTGTTAACATCTTTTAAAACTAGAGCGCTGAAGAATGTTTTAGGAAAGAATTTGCATGAAATCCAAAAGACATCAAAATGGGATATCTTTATTCTGCTTACTTCTTTGGATTTGAGGCTATGACAAGCATGTCTTTGGAAAGATGTTGCTCGTGGGAGTAGTGAGATTTTAGAAATTCTATTATCTTGTGTAAAACTTCAAAAAACATTATCCCAGTCTTTGTGAGATATTTAATGAAAGATACAATGGTGCATTTCAAGGCTCTTCAACATTTTTTAAAACTAGCTTAGTTTTATATTTTAGAATGTAAGATAATGGTTTGACTCTATAACTAGATATATTGTATTTACTTTGTTGGATAATTTATTAGATTGAAAGTTCTTATATAATTTGACATATAGAAGCTTTGAGTTCTTTATTACCCTAACCTCATGAATGTCGAGTCAAAGTAGTTAGACTTTTAAAAAAGGACAATTCATTTTCTCCTATTTATCTTTTTATATCTTGAGAGCATCCTAGCTAATTATGCTAAATGTTGTGGTTTTGTTAAAACAACAAAATTATATAATATTTTAAGTTTTACTATGCTAGAAAATTTCTAACAGATTCAAGTGTGGTGATTATAATAAAAGTCACATGTGTAATTTTGTATGCTTTGAAGAATGATCAAAATTATGCTTTTCTTTAAAATTCATAATAATAATTTGTTCAAATTTTGGACTCTTTTTATTTAAATTTTTTTCCATAGGGATACTGCATGGTTTTGAAAGCTTATAAAAAACTCTATATTTTTAACCAAAAAAGAGGAATATTCCATTTGTTTCTCATTTGTGCACAATGTTACCCGCTTCTTATGCAATCTATTAAAATTTAAAACTCTTTAAAATGGATTGAAACAACGCCTATGTATGGAATGCAAGAATTGACAATCATATTCTTGGAATCAGATCTAGAGTTTGATTCGTCTCTTTACATGAAAAAAATATTAAATACATTATTCTTGTAATTCTTTATATCGATGACTTGATCATCATAGGTTCCAATGGACACCTCATTTCACCAATCAAAGGTCAACTCACATAAGAGTTTGTTGACATGAAGGATATGGGAGAAATCCACTGCATTCTTGGGATAGAAATATGGAGAAATGCTAAAGGTACCATGCTCACACATGCAAATATACTTAGTGTTTTCTTTGGGAAGATTGTGGGTTTCCTATTATGATATTGGTAAAGTCAAATTTTTACAACTGTTTACAATCACACCCATCGAAAAATAACTGGATGGATATCTCCCGTAGGAAAAGAAAGACATATCATAAAACATGTTAAAGTGGATAACATTATTTTATAACGGATTCTCTTGATTGGATGCATTGATGAAGTCACGCAATAGGATCCATAGATTCTAATTTCTTTGACATCTTCAAAGGCTCCATTGCCAAATCTATATTGCTTGAGGCCTACATGCAACTAATGAAAAAACAAGTCACAGTATTGAATAGTTTCACCTTGAACTTGTAGTCATCCACCATGATAATATAAGCTAATTAGCATCAATGAGCTATGAATTGAAAAGTTGATCGAGGACGGCTCCTCAGTCAAGTGGTGCCAAGCCTATCGGAGAATATTCAAACTCGTTGTCAAGTGATGTGATGAGTGATTTCATGATGCAAGATCAAGGGCTTGTCCTCCCTCCCATGCAATGGGTGGGGACTAAGGTGATGGACAAGATAATTGACAATTTGTCACTTGGTTTTGTTTTCTTTTATGACTCATATAGACTAGGAGAAATGTTGATTTAAACTTGACTACTTTCTGCTTCATCATTATGAGAGACTGGAAGCTTCTTCATCTAGATAGACACCCCCCCTTCTCCCCCTAGTGTCAAAAGTTTTTGGGTGAAAAAGGCAATACGAGGTGGGTTCAATGCCATGCAAAACTAGTCTTTGCAATTAGATGCCCCAGTTATGCAGGAGCCCTCTAAGGTAGTAGATCCCTCTTCAAAGGACCAAATGGTTTAAAAAGATGGACGACTACTAAAATCATGCCCAAGATTAGAAGCTAGTTTGGGAATGCCCATAAAATGGGGAAACATTTTACAAGAAGAGAGGTCCATGTTGTAACAAGTGGTCACATTGATGGAAAAAATGGAAAGCTTTATTGGGTAAGTGTCGTTGTCAAAGTGCATACTGGTCTCCTTACCAAAATGGCCATGTCTCAACTTGCATGCAAAGTTAGAAATGGAAAAAATTGTGGTGAGGAATAAAATTTGGATAAGTAACAACCCCTCCTGGTTCAAATGTGGGATATTAATTTTATTATTGATATGCCCTACCCAATAAGGCTCACATTTGGATGAGTTCCTAGACATCTCTTTATTAGATAGAGGCAAAACTAAGGATGATAAAGGAGATGTGACATTGGCAAGGGTGGATGAGAACAATGAAGTTGAAAAGGATTCAATTTTACTTTAATCCTTTTGAAATTCTCTAGGAAGAACATGATAACACATACCTAGATGTAGATTCTATAGATGTTGAAAAAAGGCCTATGTACATGATGGAATGGGGATTTCCGACTGCATGCTTGGTAGAGGTTAAAAATAGAAAGAGACAAAATAAAGAGGTGATACTATCTTGCAAGAATTGATAGGAATGGAAAATACTGAGAGGAAAAAACACACAAGGGGTCTTAGTCTAGCACCTAAGGCACCATCCCAATTTCAAAAGAAGACAAGAAAAATACATAGCCTATGGATTGCACAACACAAATTTGTCTTTCCCAAGTCTTAATCGTAGGGGTTATCTAATGACTTCATACTTACACTTTTAAGAAGATGGCTTATAGCCAAGAAATTATGACTTGACTTTTGGAGATTGCAAGAAGTTAAGGTAGGGGGATCTCCATTACAATGGTAGCTTCAATTGTTAGACAAAAATAGTCTTTGGTATGTGTCAGATCATGATGCAAGTAGGGGTAGTGTTGCCCTTGGCATTAGCAAGAAATTCACAAAATTTTGTAGGGAGGTTCAACCTATCTTTTGGAAAACACGGGATAGGGGTAGATTTTTGGCACCCAATGCTATCTTGTTCTATTTTTTGGGTCTATGCCCCACACTCCATTAGGGATAGAATTCTATTGGGTAGATAGAGGGAATAATCTAGGCAAGGTCCTGAGTGGGAGCAAGTTGAATGCTTAGTTGTAGTTAAAAGATGAAGTAGGGATGGTAAATGTTTCTAAGAACATGGATTTCACTTGGTGCAACAATCAAGTAGGGGGAAATTACTTGTCTCCTTAGCCTCATCTGTGTTAATAGTCTTGCATGTATGAGTCATATTGGAGAAAGCTACAAAATGAGACCCTAAAAGTGGATTGCAATGTTTTTAATTCCTCGTGCTAGAGTAAGAACAATTTTGTACAGAGGCTTAGGACATATAATAAAATCATGGTTCAAGGCAAGTCCTTTCTTTCTTTAATTGCCTTATGTTCAAACAAAGGTTAGGAGAATTTGGGACTATGCTTTCATGGAAAGGCTTCTTGTAGTGAGAAGTGGATCAAGGCTATTAATGTGACACAATACTTTTTTATAGGTATTAAGAAGAGGGTAACAGAAGCAAGAGGAAATGGAGACTTGAACTAGAGGGAAAACTATAGCTTCTCAATAATGATAGTATAGAAGAAACACAAAGGTAGCTAACAGATATTAAGGCTAGGTTGAGGGAGGAAGAGCTTTATAAATGCAAGCGACAATTATTTTACCAAACGAGACTAGTGGGTGGTTGTGTCTTACCAAGTGTCAAGAGTCTCGACTCTACTTGATCCCACCAAATGTGCTTTTGCAATTAGCAGCGGCATGCTGCTAGGACACAGCAGTTCAAAAGATTTCATTGCTCTGGATCTTGCCAAAGTCAAGGAAATTTGTAAGATCTGCAACCTGCCACAAGTAGTTGGATCATTTTTTGGGCCAGGTTCAATGGCATAGCTGTATGTTCCATATCTTGCAAATGTGTCCACGCCACTGAATGCGGCTCTTAATACCAAGATATTAAAATGGAAAAACTAACAAGGCAAATGCAACATGTTAAGAAGTTCAAGAAAAAAGGTAGCTCAAGAGCACATCCAAAAGTTAGTCTGGCGTACCAAAGAGGTAAAAGAGAAGGAGATCCATGACCACTTCAAAAAAATCCTAGGGGAGCAAGATGACATACCCACAAAAAAGTTGATTGCAAGAGAAAGGTGCACTCTGGTCAAGAAAAATTCATCTCAAACTTACATGTGGCCTACTTGGATAAGCCAATCGCCTTGAAGGAATTAAGAGAAGATGCAAATGTGTGATGGTGGGAAAAAATAAAACATCAAGTGAGGATGGTCTTCTAATGGAGTTCTACCTCTCATTCTCGGGAAATAGTAAGCTAAGTTGCTAGATCTTTGGAATGAATCTATTCTATGGGGTTCCTTAGAAGTTAGGGTAAATATTGGGATGCTTATACTTATACTTAGATAAACTTGTGGCTTTGCAGCTCAAAACCAAAATGGAAAACTTGAGGGAAGGCCCAAAATGGCACATCAAAGGGAGGAATATTTTGGAGGCCATATTTGGTACAAGAAGAAGGGCAAGATATTTGTTCTAGGAAGGTTTATTTTGACAATTCTTATGATAGGATTGAGTGGGGATTTATTCTATGGGGGCTAGAAGACATGGGAGTAGGGGCAATGCTCAAAAAATTTGTGAGGACTTTACTATCCAAATTTATGTCTAAAGTTGAAGTTAATATACCAAAGTCCAAGCCCTTTTCTTTGAAGAGATCCATTTGGCATGCTTTTTCATTTTCCTCCCTCCTTTGCAATAGTTGTAGATGCTCTAGGCTGGTTAATTCAAGACAAAGCTAGCAAGGGTCAAGTTAAGGGAATTCAAATCCCTAATGGTAGACAAATCCTTTGCCAATAGTAGCAGCTTGTTGATGACACAAATTTACCTCACACAATGATAAGGGTTCTCTTGGAGTGTTATTGGAATGTTTTAACACGTTTTTTTTTGCCTCAAGCTACCAAATCAACCATAGTAAAACCAATTTCTAAGGCACTAGTACCTTAGTTCTTAAAGGATGAAGGATGTAGGGAGATACTAGAAGGGCTCCCTTTCAAGTTGTTCGGGGTCCTATGAGTTTTCATTACTTGATGAAAGCTTGATGGGAATGGGTCATTAAGAAGATTAAAAAGAAAATTCTGAGATGAGAATCAAGCCTACTCAAACTCAATTCCTTGTTTAATACCTTCCTCTACAAGGATATGAGGATAATAGAAAGGTAGCCACCATGCTTTAAGGGAAGTGGATCATTAAGTATATTCAACACAAAGACTCATTTTGGTCTATCTTACTCAAGAGACACCTCAGATATACTGGGCTATTTTGTTGTAAAGTCTATAAGGAGTACTCAAAGATGTTTGCCATGTTTATATATGAGCCCTACTTACTAAAGTTTTAGGTTTGTGGAGGGCGATACGGAAGGGTTGGAATTTGATAAGAAATTTTGTTTGCTGTAACAAAACATGTATCTTTATTCTAAGGAATCGATTTGGTTCTGTCATTTAGAAAGAAAAAAACTTGTAGGATGGAGATCTTAAATGAGTAATTATGTTGAAAGGGGTATGGCTCTGGGAAGATCTGTGGGAGGGACAAAAAAGAGTAGTGCTAGCTACAAGATAGAGAGCCTACCCAAAAGTTCAAGTTGATAGTTTTGTGCTTTTTGTAATTAAATATAGGGTATTAAAATGAGATAGAGATTCCTTGAGATGGATGGAGTAGACAAATGCAATTTCTTAATGAATTTCAATGGAAGGTTCAAAAGAACCCAATCCCTATTCCCTTCATCGGGGGCACCTATGCACCTTGCACTAAAACAATTAACAATGGTGCATCTCCTCATTCCATCATCTAATCTAATTAACCTAAGCATTGCCTGCTGCGAATCAACCTACACCTCATTCACCACTTCTCTGGTCTCTTCTCCGCATCCCCTTGAATCCCATTCTGCATCTCTTGCTCCCTCCCTCCCCCTCTCTCTAGCCTCTCCCTCTCTTCTCCCTGCTCCCTCTCTCCAGTCTCTCCCTCTCCTCTCCCCCCTCTCCCTCTCTCCTCTCTCCTCTCTCTTCCCTCTCCTCTCCCCTCTCCCTCCCCTTCCTCCCTCTTCTCTCCTGCTCCCTCTCCCTCTCCCTCTCCCTCTCCCTCTCCCTCTCCCTCTCCTTCCCCTTCCTTCCTCTCCTCTCCCTCTCCCTCTCCCTCTCCCTCCCCTTCCTCCTTCTACCTCCCTCTACGATCAATCAATGCCCCATGTATTTATAACCTCACTCATCAAGATTCTAGAGACTTCTTTCACTTTTGGAGACTTCTAAATAATCATGCCACCCCACCTTACCTTAATTTTTGCCCGGCTCCCCCCGACATCACCTAATTAATTAATAGGTGCATTTTTTGTCGCTGGGGGGCCCTATTCCCATCTTCTTTGATCACTAGGGTATCTTTTATTCTTTAAATAGAAAGTTATTAAGGAGAGATGATCGAAAGGTTTTAGGGATGAAATTCAAAAAATTTGGGATAAGAACCTAGGAGAAAAATAGTTTGGTTGATTGTACATAAGGCTATATGGACAGGATGTAGGGTATCAACAATAGATGTAAGGGTCCCCCACTTACCAACGTTGCCATAGTGCTCTAAAAGACACTACCCACCTCTCCATCATTGCACGTCTCCAAAGACATTTGTTCTAGATTTTGTAAGCTCACTGATTGCTCATTTCTTAGTTACGCAATGGTACTTTTGGGGAGAAGTCAGATATTATGTTTCATATGGCTTCCATAAAAATGCAATGATGTATAATAAATCTTTCATTGATGCTGTGATGCTAATGTTGAACTAGTGGTTGACTATAGGAACTGGAAAAGATAATAAAAGATTGTATTACTTGCATTGACTATATTTATAAGAAACTCAAATTGGACATGGCATTGGCTTGTGCACAGCTACTAGTTACTAAAGACATATGAAATCTATTCTAAGACATCCACACTACCAAGAAGGAATGATGATCTTGGCCCTCCTATATCTCTAGTTGTTATTGCTATTTGGATATGCGGCTCTTTTGGGGTAATGGCCCATACATCCTTTCTAATGACTCTTATGCTAGCTTTATTAAATCATAAATATAGTTACCCTCTTTCTCGAAAACCAAAAACTAAGAATTAAATAGAATAGTTACTTCTGAGAAAAAAATTCCAATAGATGTGCCCCCTTTGCCCTCCTCATGTGAAGTGTAGTACCAAAATCTTCTTCTATCTATCATTTTAAGTCTATCCTCAAGTGTATTCCTACAAGCTTTGACTTCTTGCAATGCTAAAAACAAAGGTGATAAAGGGCTAGCTCTCAACCAGAAAGCTAGCTCTTCACTTCTGCCAGGGTCCATAAGCCCTCTAACATTGAGAGTTAAGAAGGTCAACATTTTATCTAACATTCTTCTTTTGCCCCTTTTTAGCCCTGGGGTTGGGACTGTTCACTTGTGCTATAGCTGCCTTGGATTGTCTTCTCTTGTGTTGTACCACAGTGAATGCCTTGCCTTGATTAGTGTCCTATTGAGATGGTGCCATGATTTGAGTACCCTTCCCTTGACCATCCACTGACTCTTCCTCACTCCCTTCTACCTCTTCCATGGCATCTTCTCTGTTGACATATTCCTTAAACTCTTTGGACCATCTAGACTTTATAACCATGTTATCACCCTGGCTGACATTGTGTCTATTCTCTAGATTCTCTTTGAGAGGATCAAAAATTTATTGTTGGTGGTTGTCCAATATCGTTTTCTTTATCACTAACTCTAGTGATATTTAGAGTAGTGGGCTCGCTTTTAGCAAGGAGATTCTGAACTTTAGGTACCCACTTTTCAGTAGGAGAAGACTACTTAGTAGCATTGGATTCTGGTTCTTTGGATTTGGATCTCTTTAAACGGCAGTTTTTTACCACATGAGTGGACAACCCACATAAAAAATAGGAATGAGGAATATTTTTATAGGTGAGGGGCTGTTCTCTGAAAACACTACCATTCTATTGAGGATAGTGAGAGTCTTAGGCATCTCCTTAATGCAGATTTGAGGATTGCCTCTAGGATTAATAAAGTTTTCTTGCTCTACACCCAATACTTCTCCTAGACCACAACATAAAAACGGAATTTGATTGCATAGATAAAGAGGTAGATCAGGGAGCTCCACCCAAATAGGGATCTTGGTCGACCTAGGGGCATTAGGGGAAAAGTCTTTGGACCGCCATTCTAAGTACAAGGGCTGGTTCCTAATAGTCCAAAGACCATACTGCATTGCTCTAGAAGCCATCTCATGTTTCCAAACAGAAAGACAAAAAAGCTTTTCTTTAGGAATCTTACATTCAGCACATTTATCCCTTTCCCAATCCAATTCATCCTAATCCAAGACTCAATGAAGGTAAGGGGAGGTTTGACCCCAGGCAGAAAGCCCACTAAGGCATGGGTTCTTAGCCACACTAGAGAGTCTTGAAGTAGATTATCATCCAAGAAAGCCATTATAGTCTTACCTTCTCCATCTACTTGATCCTCTCCATTAGACTGTTGTGCTCCAGAGCATTTGGTTGTGAAGCATGCTTGGATTCTGCGATGCCTGGTGGCGAGACGTCGTCAGCTTCTTCCTCGCAGGTCATGGGAAGCCTCAACTCTCTCGGAGTCTACCTAATATCTCTCCTATCTCCTCATTGGTCTTTACTTGAAGAGTCGCCACTGGTTGAGGGAAGACCGTTGCAATTTGCATTTGTTGCATCTCCACTTGTTCTTTCTTTATCAATTCATAAGGTTCCTCTTTCGCCACCTGGACTGGGTGCCTGTTTGGAGGCAGGGCTAGTAGAGGCTCTTGCAGCTCTTCCTTCACCAATTCCAATCGTGTCTCTGCGTTGGGGAGTCTGAGTGGGGTGGGCTTTATGTAGCTCTCTGGCAGCCATGGACCCATCTGGACTGGGAGTGCTAGGAGCACGCATTCCTGGGGGAAGATTGAAGAATCCACCTACTGGCGTTTGAGCTACATGCGCATAAGAGGGGCACACAGCTCCTCCTCCTCTTCCTCCTCTCCCATCGCAGGAACTTGGTCGAGCTCCATAGTGAGAAGTTGGTGATTCATGTTCTTCAATAGGGTTAGCAACAAGTGCTGGGAAGTGAAGGTCATCTCAAATATTCAAGTTTTCTGGCAGCAGGAGAGAAGCACGTGCACCAATCATGGGAGAATCCCGAAAGAAAATTTGGCTCATACAAATAGTGAGGTAAGTCGAAAGAGACATCTAGTGGGTTGATGGGAGAGGTAGAGTACGAGTGTAAGGATCTAGCATCACCCTCAAAGGCTCCTCTGTCGCCATCTTCGTCATCCTCCATCTCCATAAAAAAAACACCATCTACCGAGCCTTTCATTGTATGATTGGATATAAATTAGAATAGATTGGTTGAGTGTGCTCAACGTCTCTCTCTCTCTCTCTCTCTCTCTCTCTCTCTCTCTCTCTCTCTCTCTCTCTCTCTCTCTCTCTCTCTCTCTCTCTCTCTCTCTCTCTCTCTCTTGGAGTTTCTTGTATGTTTTGAGCCGCTGTAGAGCTTACTCTTGATCCTTTCCAAGATCTTGATACCTTTTAAGGCTAATGTAAAACTAGTTTAACAAGCTTGTCGAATATTAGCGAATAAGCTTTAAATAGTTTGTAATGCTAAAATAATGATACTCTTAGAATTTGGGATCAATTTCCTAATGAAGGTATCCAAATGGTGTTTATTTGTTGTAGTGGTCCCTAAGAAGAGATTGACTATGGTAAGAGTCTATGTTAAGTATGAGGAACTCAACAAAATTATCAATAGTTGTTGTTTCATACACTCTTCCTTCCAGTTAGATTTTCAATTAGATATGTGGAAAGGAATTGTAAAGTATCATGGACTATTTTGTGGGGTGGTACAATTAGATAGTAGTAGCACTTGAAGACAAATTGAAAACCATTGGAAGTCATGTGATGCCTTTGGGTTGAATAATGCACCAGGAACATATCAAAGGTTCATGAATGGCTGATCTGGAAATTTAATTTTTGATTATCTTAAAATTTTTATGGATGGCCTCACTCTAGGTATCAATCCCTTGAGTCATAGTGAAATAATAAAGAAGGTGTTCGTGAATTTACCAAAAATCATTTGATTGCACTTAACCTAAGAAGCACGTATTTGGCATCCTCGACAAGTATTTTTGGGGCATGTTTAGCCTCCCTTATGGTGTATTGTTGGGGAATGTCATTAGCTATAGAGGGATTGCAATTGATGCAAAGAACACCCCTTTAGATTGTTTTATATAAATGCAACTTTTCCATGAAACCAAATCAACATCGTAATCTCTCTTCAGGATAAATCAAGTGCTTTAGATTGTTGTATCTAAATAAAAACTTTGCATGCAACCCAATAAACATCATGATCTTCTACATATGAGCTCTCAGAGAATTGTGAAGACCAACAAGTTGTTATATTTACTTTCATGGAGTTTCCTACATTGTATGGACTCGCATGCGATCACAAGCGTGAGAGGTTGTTGTAAAGAGGTCTATTTGCATTTGCATTTGCATGTGTACAAATGTATGATTGGATCTTTGATCAGGCATTCTTTCAGATTGCATCTATGTTTTATTCCTCAATGAAACAAAGTTCCTCTATGGAATTGGATGCTTAAAGTATTTAAATAATCATAGATTCTAGCTATGTTTTATTCCTCAATGAAACAAAATTACTCTATGGAAATGGATGCTTATAGTGTTTGGTTAATCACATAGAAAGTACAGTATTCATAGCAAGTATTTGGTTATTTCTAGTAATTTTGATTTTGAAACATATCTTAATCATATCATTATTCATAGTAGTTATAGTATTCATGAGGGTTAATTGTAGCAAGTATTTGGTTATTCCAAGTAGTTTATGTTTTGAAAAATAGCGTTAAAGCCATATTAACATAGTATTTATCATTTTGGAATTTTCTTTGGTCCATTCTAAAACTAAAATTTACACAAGTCCAAATTTGGACTTTACACAATTCCAAAGGTGGAATAGTGTGTTTCATAAAGAGGTAGATCCCACCTCCACTACTAGAAGAAGTATTTATGGGATGGACCTAACTCCTTTGAGGAGCTTAAATTTATAGATTGTGATGGAGTATTCCTTTATGTTCATAGTGGCGAGGCCATAGACAATTAATTACAAGTTGTTTAGGACAATGCCATGACCGACAGATGTACTACACCCTATAGAAAAAACTTCTACTTGTTGAATCACATTACACTCAAGTGGAGAGGTTAGGTCTCTCAAGCATCCATTCGACTCATAAGTGGCACCATTATCAAAGACCATTTTCTTTGTTAAAGTGAGGCTTTGAAATTGATGATCAATGAATTGGATAGTCGTTTTGGAGCACTTCAATCATGAATGATAAACAAAACCACCTTGATTACAATCAACATTTGAATTCCCACAATTGAACAATATGCGAAGTTGGAGGTTTGTGCAAACTCAACTGGAGAAGAGGTAGTTTTGATCAGCGGCGATTTGTTAGGACTGAAGAAGTAACAAAAGAAATACCTTGATAAGAAGGTTTTGGCCTCCAAGTTCAAGGAGAATAACCATTTTTTTAATTTGAGGAATGGACTATTTCGTAGAAATTACCAATGTTTATGGAAAGGATACAGAAAATCATGGATGTAGTTTGAAATAATGTGGTCCACCTACCCAACTGGGGAAAACTTGGACAAAATGAAGCCTTAATATGCTAGACCAAGACAAGAACTTGGAGCATGAAAGCATTTGAATCAATCAAGTCCTCACTTCACATGTGTTATTCACCGTCTATCAATGTAAATAGAAGTACATGTTTGATTGTGGAATTATTATATATGCATGTGACAAGAGCAATGCTAGAAGATTCGAGTGTCTGTTTAGTTCTTTGACAATGGTATTCCTCATAGTATGAGGCAATACTATTGCTTGATGGAGCATTCAGGTCAGATAATGAAGGGTCGATTGAGGTAGTGCTTCAAACAAAAATAGGATATATCATGGTGGGAGCCTTGATGGGATACAGTTACACCAACAACATGAGCAAGTGGATGGTCCCATCATAGGAATCAAGTTAGCAATTATAGTTGGAATCAATCATTCAAAGATCATGGTTGATTCAATGCAGGCATTTTGACAACTTAGATGCAAATGGCAAGTACTTAATCGCTACCTAAGATATTAATGGAAAAAGGTTTTAGAGTTGGTATTGAAGTTCCAGATTATGAAAGTTGTCTATGCAACCAGGATGGAAATACCATGGCAATCTTCTGGCATCTCAAGCTTTTTTGGTCCTATAGCCCGAGGGATAAGGCCTTTGTCTTGTATACTTTTGAAGGGGTTTAAACATCTTGGAGTAGTGTTTGACATATCTAAAGAATCTTTTATAGTTGTGAAAAACTTTCCAAGCAGAGGTGCTTACATGACTCAATAGTCATACAAAATATGAGACATGTTATAAACACCAAGGAATATAAATCACCTCCATGAATCAAATAAAAGATACATACTCCTCAACACAAATATAATAGGTTCATTACATATCTCCACAAAATTATAACAAAAACCAATTGCTACACCACAACTCTTGTAATTATGGAGGATTTCAATTTCGACATGTGTCACCCACAACTATGTATGGAACTCAATTAGACCACAAAAGACAAGAATGATGCAACCTTTAACTTCTTGAAAGAACCCACAAACATGTATGGAACTCAATTAGACCACAAATGGAGCAACATCGAAAAGATAACACTCTTGCACGAACTACTTTCAGATGGCATTCATATACATAGATAGCAAACAAAAAAGCAACGCCGTAGTGGATTTGCCACCTAGCCTCTGAGCATATGAAGTGTGTTAAGGGACTTCATTTTCCTTAGTCCATGAGTTGGCTGTGAAGATTTTTTTTTTGGGGGAGGCGGAAAGCTCAGGGGGAGGGAGGCAGCAGGGACGAGGAAGAGGCTGAGCGGCGGGAAGCTGAGCGGGCGGCGAAGGGACACGGGACCGAGAAGAGACAACTGGGCAGAGCAAAGGAGGGGTAACAGGGGGAGGTGAACGGGGACTAAGGGTCGAGTGGGGAAAGGGTAAGGCTCTGAGGACAGGCCGAGAAAGGAGTGGTGGAGCCGAAAGCGCTTTGGGAAGGAAAGGGGGCGCGAGAGGCACAAAACGAACAAGAACTTTGCTTATGTTCTCTTTCTTTCAGGGAAAGGTCACGGTAAAGAAGAACACAACACCTGCTCGCATGGGAAACAAACACCCATCGAAGGATACCCCAACCCCTGCTGCAAAAAATGGAGAGGGATACATTTACCTTAGACGGTAGTAGAACCCACCTTACATACAACACAAACATTTCGTGCCATTATATTAGACATTTTGTGCCAGGATTTGACAAAACAGGGCTGATCCTTTTCAGAATTTAAACAAAAGTTAGTCACAGTTCATGTAAAATCCCGTCCAAGCAGAGGGCAAAGAGATATTAACTAATAACGAACATTTCTACGTGATGTTTCGTAACGCAAGACTATTTAGAAGTCCGTGCAGGAGGATTGAAAAATCCCGAAGAGCTGTAAGATCAAGAAATGAACAAAAAACTGTAGATTTATTGTTCAGATTCTTAGTTTATAGACTACAAAGATTTGATATTAATCCTGACCCATTTGCTGCGCCTAGGCAGGCGTCGAATCTAGAGCTTGCTGAGAACTATACAGCCATACGAACTTCTATCTCTTTACGCTCTGCACGGAGATCAGCGTTCCAACTCAATTTGCAGGTGGGTTCGGATCGGGATTCGGTTCGTCCGGGTCAGGCTCTTGCATCCGACAGAGATGAACGCCTCCCAAAGGCTTTGCCATTTGGTTTTCAAAATGGGGACGAAAGATGGAGGAGAGCACCGATAAAGAGCGTGCAGGGGCGAAACTGCAGGCAGACATGTCCTTAGCTGATTTGGGTTCGTGATGGTGGAACGTATAGCTGATCTATATATATAGAAAAGCTAAACCTCTGACCGGGGAGTGCGCCAATGAGTGATTTGATACCAAACGGGTCGTCCAAGAAAGGTCTAGCGACGATGGAGCGGCTGCAAAACAAAGACAAAATGGAAGCATATTCAAGGAACCCGTGGTGCTGTCCACAGCGCACAAAGACACAATCGTCGAGCCACACGATGTTGTTTTGCGTGGTTGGTTGCTGCGTACACCTACTCCTACTCCTACACTACCACGTCAAGGTCCGCATCCATTCTTTTCTCTTTCAACGCTCATATCTTGGAAGATGCTACATTTCGCTATTTCTCTTTCTCTTGATCCCGACTTGCACATTTTGCAAATTTTGCAAAATCTCTCAACCAAAGACGCCAAATATGCTCAACTATCCAATGGTTTGCTGCGTTCCTTAATTTTGGCTCACACTTGGTGGTTTTGCAACTTTGCAAATGCTCACTTGGAGACCTCCACCCGGCTAAGGTCTGGTTTTAGGAAAAGATAACTCACTTCATGCTTGGAAAGCTCAAAAGTCCCTCGGCGTGGGGACACAAGCTTGGCTACGCCAAAATATTTGCCAGAATATGCCACTCCCCAGCTTGTTCCCATGTAAAACCCTTGAAAAATCATTGCATGCTCATAGCATTCCTTTTGCCCTATTTGAGACGAGAAACTTCATTGGTGGCTAGACAATCTGCACAACCCCATGTCTAAAAACTAAGATGGCATGAGCGAGGATAAAGCATGGGGACGAACACCTAGCTATGCCACTGTATGCTCAAGAACGCAACGTACGTGCTAGGCTCATGGAAACGGCCTCTCTTTGTAACACTCATCTAGCACCTGTGTGTGTGTGTGTGTGTGTGTGTAACTCTCATGCACATTTATCTCTCTTTCTTGCTAGTAATTTGGGACCAATGCCAAATGTAGGAAAGCAACCAAAGTGAGAGCCTTTGTCTTCTCAAAGTCGGAGCAAAGAGGGAAATAAATAAGAGACTTCTTTTATGCCATCTCCACGAGAGGCTGCACTTTTCGAGAAGGAATGCTGACATGGCATGTTTTCATAGGTTAAATGAAAGCATTGGGAAAAAAAAAGACTTGTGAACCTTTTTTTTGGGGGGGGGCCTCAATGTAATGTGAATTGTTAAATTTGATTTTGGTGATGACATTTTTTTAAGGTAATAAAAACCCTCAAATTTTGTTCCTTCCTACTCATATTTCAACAAAAAACCTTCAAATTCAATACGAGAGGGGGAGTGCCTTTTACTCAAATTTCAACAAAAGGCCACAAACTTATGAAATAATCTAAAAAAGAAGCAAACAAATCAAAGTATGTACGGTTAGATGTATTTTGCTTTTTTATACAGTTTCATATAACCAGCATTTATATGTGTCGTAAGTTGATGAGGTCCTTCTTAATAAATCTCCTTAACTACACATGCATCACCTCTGTAATGTCTTTAGAAGCCATCCCTAAAATTCTCATAAACGAGGTTGAACAATCCATCCATTTTGCCTATGGAACACACTACCTTTTATGTATCTAAATAAGTTCATCTAGGTACCATAGTGTGGCCCTTCATTGTTTTGGGCTTCTTTAAAAGCAAAACACGATCATTTTTCTCATTGAGGGTAATTTAGACACCTTATGAAGATCCAAAAACTGCTAAAATTCTACTAACCTAGATCCATAACTTAAAACATCAAAGCAAAAAGAATTTCTCCAAGGTGTTTCTAGCTTAATGAACCTATTTGCCTTATGTGGCACATTAGAACCAAAAGAAATTCTAAATTGTCCATGAATGCAATGACATTTAATGCATGGTTTAGGGATATTAACTCCTTCGTAAATCATCTATGTAGGCCCCACAAAGTGGTACCATAGCACCTAAGTCATTTCCCCATTTTTTAGATTCTTTCAAAAGAGGAAAAAAAATATGTCATGACAAATCACATTTGTGTAATAAATCATCACAAATATATAAATTCTCTCACTAGATACACTAACAACATACTAGTGTAAAGCCATACATATAGAAACAAAGGTGTATTATGGCCTTAGAATTTTCGAGGAGTGAGTCTATGAAGCTATAGCTTAGGATTATTAAGAAAGACAAGTTTATCTAATAATTTTAACAATTTGAAGGGATTGATTTTCTGCTTAATGCAGGGATGCTAGAAGAACTTAAAGGGTGGTCTCCCTTCTTCCTTTCCTAAAATATGCATACATACATGCCAAGAAGAATCCAAAGGGGGGGCGTAAGTCAATTCTGTTAGTATAATGATGCTTCTTTAAATGGATTCTAAAGGGTAGTCTTAATAGCTTATGTGAATTGTCCCCTAAATGGGGATGTAGCAAAATATGATAGTGATGTTTCAACCCCTTTAGGCTCGTGATTTATGGTTCAAAGATCAAGAAATCGTCCATGATGCGAGAGAAAGGAGATTGTATTTTGTTTTCTTTAACAAGATTTAAGTGAATCAAACTAGTACATTTTGCGCTTTTTTTCCAACATAAAGCACTCCCCTGGGTTGTCACTTTTACAATTGATGCATATTTCAATGATGGAAGCAAAGAGGGGAGAGTGAATTAAATTATTTAATGAACCCTGGAGGCATTGTATGAGATTTATTTATTTTTAACGTTTTTAAAAGGCCCCTCTTCCCTTGGGGTCCCATGTGGTTGATATTATTATTGACCTATTGATATTATTACTATTGACCAAGTGGGAGTTAATATGGGCAACCAAAAAACCAAACCTATCCCCCATCTCTCTCTTAATTGATGTAGTCACATCGAGCAAGTGAGAATTTGAGGAGAGGCTCTCTTTTTTCTCATTTTTGGCATTTTGGCATGTATGTGTGTGCACATGCATGTACCCGTGCATGTGTATGGGTAGGGGGCAACAGGGCACCCCCCTCCAAGAAAAGGCAAGCATAAAATTAGACCTTTTATTCTTCACTTGCTTCTAATGTGAACCCCTTTCTGGGAAGTTGGCACATGTGTGTGTATGTCTACATGCATGCACACGTGTGTGTGTGTGTGTGCACACGCACATGCATGCATGTGTGCAAGTGCACATGCACATGTGCTAGCACACACACATGCATGTGCGTGCATGTGTGCACGTCGCTTGCACACACACATGCACACATGATTCTAACCCTAAACCTAAGATCCTCAATCCTAAATCTTAAACGCTAAACACTAAATCATAAACTCTAATCTACTATAATAATTGTGTGGGTTCTTGACTTGAGACATGTGACACTGCTCGTGCATCTTTGAAACTATAAATAGTATTCTTGGTAGAGGACATAGGCACACACACGTGCATGTGCATGTGCATGTGCGTGTATGTGCACATGTGTGCCTGTGGGTGTGGGTAGGTATGCATGTGTGTGTGTGTGTGTGTGTGTGTGTGTGTGTGGGGATGCAAAAAAGGAGGGTCCTCCCCATGAGAATCAAATTGGAGAAATTGTCAAGCTGATGGAATCATGAATAAGCAAACGACTTGATCCTGGAAAGAACCAACAGCAAACTTGACAAGACACTGTTCAATAACTTTCAAATATTGATCTTTCCTAATCCATGGCAAGGCATATGGATGAAGATGAGCTTGAGTAGGAAGGTGAAGCTTCTTCTCAAGTTTAGCATTGAAGAAATTGTTCTTGTTGTCTCGTCAAGCAAAAGTAATACCAAACTCTACTTCATCTAGCCTTGAGCGATGAACAATGATTCCCTTTGATGATCATGAGTGTTAAAAACTTGAAAAAAGGTTCTAATCATGAGTTTTGGATTAGGATTTTCCTCTCCCTACTCCTCCACTTGAATTCTAGATTTGCCTCTCCCTACTCCTCCACTTGAATTGCCTCTCCCTAATCATGAGTTTTAGATTAGGATTTGCCTCTCCCTACCCCTCCACTTGAATTGCAGATTTGGTTGTACTAGTAACAGCCCTTGCTTTGCTTCTACATTCTTTCTTAGTGTGACCATGCTTGTCACAAAGGCTACAATGCTTCTTGGACTTTTTCTTGGAGTATTCCCCTAGGGAAAGCCACTTCTTGAATCCCTTATGATACAAATTTTTTGCTACTACTGCTACTATTTGGACTTACTGGGGGGTTTTAGTGGAGAGTATTTGCTAAAACCTCTTGGTTTGAGGGAGTGTTTCCTCTCCACTACTCTGCAACAAAAAAACTTGGATTCAAGGTCGAGGAGCTATGAAATCACCTCTCCTTGGATATGGGGAAGGATCTCCCTAATGTACTTTATGTTGAGCATGTCCTTCCCATTCTTTACCTTAGATAGATACCATAAGGGTAAAAAGGGGATTGAAACCTAAGAGAGATATCACGAGGGGTGAAAAGAAGGTATCCACTCAATGCAAAGGAGATAACCACTCAATAAAAAGGAGATACGCACTCAATAGAAAAATCAAACTCCTTTTAAAGAGCTAGGGAAATAACCATGGTGGGGTATGTGGCATCCTCCTCTCTTTTTATTCAAGTGGTATGATTTGCCTCCCCATGGCTTGGACTAGTTTCATCCCATGTAGTGATGGGAGTGTCAAGACCTCTCTAGACCCTACTTTGGATTAAGTCCCACAAATGCAAAGGTCCATTAGTGATCTTGATGGTGGCTAGATAAAGTTTCTCTTTTTTGGGACTAAAATTAAAGAGTAAGCTTCTTAGCCCATTGTTCTAACTTCTCAAGGTTAAGAGTTCCATAAAGGCTTGCAAGTCGGACCAAGTCTAGAGTAGATGGTAGCCTAAGCTTCCTTGAGAAGAATAATCTCCTCGAGTAGAATTGCCTCATGTGTTTGCACGTGGAGCCTCAAGGTGGGTTCCAATATAGGGATTTGAGTTACCTAGCCCTTGCAAAGCATGAGGGCTTGATCTATGGTTTGGGAAATTTGGTGAGACATTTGTTGGCCAAATTCACTCATCTTTGAAGAAATCTCTCCCCTAGCCTTGGACATTTGCCTTTGGAGTGTTGTCTGTCCATCTTGATGTTGTTTTTGGAGCCTTGCATGCACCTTCCTCAATGAAGTGAGCTTCTAATAAACTATCGATTTGGACTTCTTGCGAGGTAATATGGACTCTATGTGTGTGTGTGCGCGCGCGCACGCACGTTTGCGTGTGCATGCGCGCGTGCATGTGTGTGCACCTAAGGGTGAAAACAAATAAATTGAAAGAATTTATCAAGGGGGGTAGTCCACACCCAAGAGAAAAAGCAACTTAATTGAGTTAAAAGGTAGGGGGTAGTCCACACCCACAAAAAAGTCCACTATTTTATATCGACAAATAGGTGAAAAAGTAATTGATCACTCCATGCCTAACTAAAGACTATTGAATTAATAGTTGGGGGGTAGTCCACACCCACCAAAAGAGTCCACTGTTTGTATTGACAAATGAATGAAAAGGTACTCGATTAGTCCATTCCTAACTAAAAACATTACAATGGTCAATTATATGGCCCGATACTCCAAGCATTTAGTCATTGATGATCCCACATAAGTTAAGTTAATTAATCAAGCATCAATTATTTAAGTTGAATAAGTTTTGTTAAAAAAAGTGTAGGATTAAGGGCTATAGGGAAACATTGTTAGGTAAGTGAAAGACCGGGTTTTAATTTAGCTTTCAAGAGGAAGTCCACCCATGGGTCCCCAAGGAAGAATTATAAACTACTTAGAAGGAACAAAATAGCATGTTAAGTTTTTGTAAGTTAATGTAAAGTTTCCTATAATATATTTTATAATAAAGAACAAATACACATAACTAAGTGAAAACTTATACGAGCAAGGGGTAGTCCACATTCACCAAAAAGTCCATTGTTTATATCAACAAATAAATGAAAAGGTAATCAATTAGTCCATGCGTAACTATAGACATTACAGTGATCAATTATATGGTACAATACTCCAAGCATTTATTCATTGATGATCCCACATAAGATAATTAATCAAGCATCAATAATTTAAGTTGAATAAATTTTGTTGAAAAACGTGTAGGATTAAGGGCTATATGGAAACCTTGTTAGGTAAGTGAAAGAAGGGGTTTTAAATTTAACTTACAAGAGGAAGTCCTCCCATGGGTCCCAAGGGGGAATTATAAGCTAGATTATAAGAGACAAAATAGCATGTTAAGTATTACCCTTGGAAGACTAGAGTTTATCCATGTGATTGCAATTTGAAAACCTTTTGGCTCGGATACATAGGGTGTCATCCTTATAGGAATGCATGGCTCTTTATCTATGAGTCTTAACCTTGTTTGTATGCTCACTCAAACCCATAATAATGGTCTATAGTGGGTTGTTCCTTAGTCTTATGAAATTCCAAAGTTTTGATTGCCTGATTATGTGCTTGCATAAGTAGTTTCATGCATACCATAGTCCCAAAAGAATGGGCTAGGGCCATGTCTATATCTATGCATTATTTGAGTCCTTAGCCAAATTATGTTTGATGCTTTTCTATATCTAATCAAGCCTTTATTTACTCTATTACATGCAGTTGGATGTCATGTCATGCCTACCACCAATTAATGGTGGCTATGCATACCCAGCCCTAGTCCAACATTCCACACACACATATATTCTACTTATGTCCATAAAGTTCCTCACTTTATTTATGATTAACCATTACTGCCCAAGACTGATTTTGGCAGTTTGCGTATATCTTCTAACTTATCTTGGCCTGCAGCTCACATGATGTCTACTGGATTTTTTTTCTTTTTTCTTTTTTCTTTGAATTTTTTTAATGGGTTAATCATAATGATCCAATCCAAAACATTAACCATAGGAATGTAATACTCTTATCTTCACTCTTTGAGCTCTTCTTAAAGGTTCCCTTTGGGCCTCCTTGATATATAACTATGTTTAAAAGCAAACTTAGTTATTAGTTTGAGATTATGACTGTAGTTTAGTCTATATAAATTTTCTTTGGGGGATCAACTTCTCAACCTAATTTATCTCAGTTGACCTCTCAGCCTGCTTCAGTATTTCTATTTTTTAACTCTCAATTAAATTCATATTTCTAAGATGTTGAATCTCTGGGTTAATTGCAGATGGGTGTTCCTGACTAAGATAACAAACAGTCAAGGATAATGACACCTACAGTCCCAAGATGTAGTTGTGTCTATACTAACATCTCTTCTCTTGGATGGATGCAGGTAACAATCCTTGATGCTGGAACTCCTCTCATCTCAATAGCTATGAGATCCATATTTTTAGAAATGTCCCTTTAGTAATGTATTTTTATCATTAATAAAGGTTATATTTCAAAAGAGTCGCAAATTCAATTATCTGTTAACCAGGACAGAACCACTACCTATTTCCAGGAGGGAATTCCCAATCCTAACACACACACACACACACCCATGTGCACATACATGCACATGCATGTGTGTGTGCTTATGTCTTCTACCAAGAATCCTATTCATAGCCTCAAAGATGTGTGAGCAATGTCACATGTTTCAAGTCAAGAACTCACACAATTGTTATAGTAGATTAGAGTTTATGATTTAGTATTTAGGGTTTAAGATTTAGGATTGAGGATTTTAGGTTTAGGGTTAGGGTCATATGTGCATGTGTGTGTGCAAACGCACGTGCATGCATGCGTATGTGCCAACACATATGCACACATGAATACACGCACACACATGTGCATGTACACGCACGCGCATGCACACACACACATGTGCATGCATGTAGACATACACATACATGTGCCAACTTCCCAAACAAGCAACTGAAGAATAAAAGGTCTAATTTTATGCTTGCCCTTTCTTGGAGGGGGGTGCCCCGTTGCCCCCTACCCATACACATGCATAGGTACATGCATGTGCACACACATTACACACACATACATGCCAAAATGCCAAAAATAAGAAAAAAGAGAGCCTCTCCTCAAATTCTCACTTGCTCGATGTGACAACATCAATTAAGAGAGAGATGGGGGATAGGTTTGGTTTTTTTTGTTGCCCATATTAACTCCCACTTGGTCAATAGTAATAATATCAATAGGTCAATAATAATATCAACCACATGGGATCCCAAGGGAAGAGGGCCTTTTAAAAACGTTAAAAATAAATAAATCTCATACAATGCCTCCAAGGTTCATTAAATAATTTCCTTTCCCCTCTTTGCTCCCATCATTGAAATATGCATGAATTGTGAAAGTGACAACCCAGGGGAGTGCTTTATGTTGTTGGAAAAAAGGTGCAAAATGTACTAATTTGATTCATTCAAATCTTGTTAAAGAAAGCAAAAGACAATCTCCTTAGGTAGCTGATGATGACATTCCCTCATGTGTGGTTGAAGGTACAAATCCTTAAGATTCGTAATTTCATACAATGTTCATTCTACTTTGAGGATCGTGGTATTAGTTGATTACGATCTCCAAATGGACTTGTAGGCTTGGACAAATCAAAAAAGAAGAAAGCAAGCATTGCAATACCCTAAAGCCGGAGGGGAGGTTGGAAGGGTAGTGACTAGAAGAATGAAGGAGAAGGAATTGTTACAAGAGGATGGAGGTGATTGGCAAGCTCAAGAGGGCGGGCGGCATTGCTCAAGTCATGGACGATTTCCTCATCTTTGAACCATAAATCACAAGGCCTAAAAGGGTTGAAACATGTGAGATGGGTTTGCAATATGAAATTTATTGTAGGCCCTGTCTCAAAATTTGCTTTCCACACTATTCAGAGATTTACTGCCCTGTCTCAAAATTTGCTTTCCACACTCTTCAGAGATTTATTGTATTTCATAGAGTATTCAATCACATGCAGACCCTCATTAGATAGATTCTCTATTGCCTTCTTTACATCATTTGCAAAGTTTCCTATAAGTTTTCAGATTTGCATATTATTATTGAATTTAGATTTTCTCATTAAAACATGCAAATAGTTGGTTTCACATGAAAAAGATATACATCATACAAGTTGTGAAAGCACCATGGTGGCTGGTGCAATATACCAAGGTAGTGAACCTCCTTTTCTTCTCTACTGATCCATCTCAATCTCCACCCATCTTTTATTGTCCTTAGACAAGAGATCCAGAAGGCAGGACTTGTTTGTTGCCCTTAATTTCTAATGGAAAATATCTCATGTGACAAAGTTGGTGTCACATGAGCCCTAGCAACCCTGCATGATGATGTTAGTAAGTAAAGCTCTCTAAATTCATAATTTTGTAAGAAAAAAATGCACTCATTCGTGGACATCTGATTCTCCCTCTTTGCTCTTGTTAAGTTTCAAAAAATTGGCATCGCACACAAACATGTCAAGATGGGTAATGCTCAAATGCTGCAAGAAGCACACAAAGTGCATGAGCAAATAATTTGCATTTCAATTCAATATATGACTAGTACAAAACAAATCCATGAATGCAGCTAACCTTCTCGAATTCAAGCTAACTAGGCCTTCAGCTTATGATTTCCATCCCACGCTAAAAACTTCCTCCCTTTCAATTCCTCCCACTCTTCTGCAAGCTCATTCTCAAATTGTTCATTGATAGGCACCCATGTGGTCCCCCTAATCTTGCAAATCTTGGTGCATAACCTCCAAGGATGCCTCACTTCCTAGCTTGTGAAGGGACATGAGAAAACATGCACTAGACTCAACATAACCCTTTGCATCAAAACTATCCTTTAGGGAAGAAATCACACTTGAGGGAGAGCTGAATGTTTTTTTAGAATATAAGCTTGACGTCACATCTTGTAGTAGACCAATCTCTATCTACTTTAGCCAAGAAGCTGTTGATGAGATTTATTAGCCTTTTCTTCACTTCCCCCTGCTTTGAAAGTCTCATCTTAGGCATCTACTTCCTCTTCTCTACCCCCATCACCACCAACCCTCACAACAGGTTCAATTGTCACTGTGCCTTGTTGCTGTGAAACATTCTCTTCCTGCTCTAGATCTTGCCCTATACTATATCCATAGTTCGAGTACAAGAGCTTGCCTCTATACTGATGGTTCTACCATATGTCCTCCCAGATCACAATGCATAGCTCTTTTAAGTACCTGTGCAAACAACCAATACAAATTAAAAATACAATGACTACATGAAACAAATTCATAGATCTTTTGAACAAAAGTGGTGGACTCACCTCTAGAAGATCCTCATTTCTTTCCATGTCTTCCCATATCTTTTGGCTATAAAGGAAACACCCTACACATTGCACATGAAGCAGGAGATTCATGCAAAGATCTTGCGAAATCGCCTAGTGTTGTGCCTAGCTTTCACATTGCATTACGAACCATCCTTCTACAAGAATCTACATAGCATCATGCAAAGATGTGCATGTGCATTGTTCTGTAGTACTATGCGGAGACATTTTTCATCCTTTCGTATATTGCTCACATATAATAGATAGGTTTGTCCGCATAAAAAACTTTAAAAGGGATAGATATGTGTGCAAGAAAAAAATCTTGGAAAGAGTGCTTTTCAAGGCACTTTTTTATCTCCACTAGTGCAATGAAAAAGGGGCTTGAAAAGTGCCCCTATCAAAATTTTGGCATGTCTAACCACCTTTATTAGGAGGTGGGTTGCACCATATTTCCAAGCCCAACATGGCATCTAAAAATCATAAAAGTTGCACTGTTGAAGGGCCATCTTCATCTACACTAGTGCAAATGAAAAAGAGTCTTCAAAACTGTGTCTTTTATTAATTCTCTATATTCATAAAGCATCCCAAGTAGCGCTCACATCTAATGTTTCACAACATCCCAATAGGATGAGTTTAAATGGAAGCATGTTGAATCTCTAAAATGGCACTTTTGGGGGCCTTTTTCATCTACACTAGTGCACATGAAAAATGGACTTGAAAAGCATCCCTTTCAAGATTTTGGCATGTCCAACACCTTTCTTAGGATGTAGGATATATTGTATCTGTAACCCCTACATGGCATCTAAAAAACATTAAAGGAGCACTTTTGAAGGCCCTTTTTCATCTTTGCAGATGAGAAAAGCCTCCAAAAGTGCCCCTTTTATGATTTTGTTGTGCAGTTGTCTAGGTAGGAAGCCCTGTGTGCTCACATCTGATGTTTTTAGCATGGAAACCCTTGCCATTTCAAATTTCCTATTCATCACCAAATACCCACAACAAAGTAAGCTTCACGAGAATCTCCTTGTATAGATGTATGATAACTATTCAGCTCACATGAGTTATTTTCCACAAGCTCCCGATGGGATGAGTTCTCTTAGAAGCATGTTGAATCTCTAAATGGGCATTTTGGAAGGCCCATTTTCATCTACACTCTCGCATATGAAAAGTTCTCGAAATGTGGCCCTTTCATGGGATTTTGGCATGTCCAACCCCTCTTAAAATAAGGCACTTTTGTAGGCCCATTTTCATATACACTAGTGCATATGAAAAAGGGCCTTTAAAAATGCCCATTTGGATATTTAGCATGCCCTTTAGAACAATGAATGAAACGTTTTAATAGAGAATGAAAGGCTCAATTTCTAATTGTATCTAGCATTTATTTGAAAGAGAATGAAATCATAGAACTAGAAATGATAGTTTCCAACAATCCATTGAGGCCGGTAGGATTGAAGGAATTGAAGAGAGGATGGAGGGAGTTCAAAATGAGAATGGGAGGAGGGAAGGAGTTGAAAAGATGGCTTGAGGCACTATGGTCAAAAGATGGTTTCAAGTGCACGAGGGTCCAAACGGCATAGAGGATGGTAGATGTACTCAATTACGAGTGGTCTATTGCACCTAGAGAGAAGAAGTTTCAGTGGTGGGGAGGAGGAATAAGAGTTTCACTGGGCAGACACATATCTTCTTTAGTGGTTTTTGTGGGGATGAGGAAAAAAGGGAGACATCTAAAGGCCTTTCAAAATGATCTTAATAAGTTAGTGTGCTTTACTTTTGAAGTTAGTGTGATTTACTTTTGAATTGAGATATAGCTTGTGGCTGGTTTCCTGCCATCATGATGTTCATTAAGCTCCTCTATAATGTAGTTGATGGAGTCTCATTATCATGCCATCTCACTACCACGTCGGCTCTGATGTTAGATCTTTGGAACCTTGGGATTATGATTTCATAAATTCTGAGTGTCATTTAATGCCACACGAGTGAGACTTGTTTCCTCACTATTGGTTATCATGCTCACTTTTAGATTTGTTGTTGCCTCTCTCTAAACCATTTCAGTGTCTCTTTTCGACGTGCCTTCCTTTTCCATGTTTTTTGGCATGTCTTGTTGTTTTCAATTTTGCTTTTTCGGGAAACATTCACACATGTTTGACATTCTATTGCCAAATCACTATATTTTTCATGGAAGTTTCAACCTACTAAAAAAAGTATTTGAGGTGTTCTACCAAGGAATACTAAAATAATGAGTTTTATGCAAAAGGGTCTAGAGATACTAGAAACATACAAATTTGAACTACATTTCGGCCTCACTTTTTCAAAAAAAAACTCCTATCTAACATTGAGCACATTTCCTTAAAACACTTTTGTTTGGAGTTATAGCATTGGATAGTACTTGAATATTTATAAAAAGTGGCTTTCTGGTTAACGAAACTAGTGTTAAAACTCATAAATAGTTTATTACATAGAAAAATATTGAATATGGAATTTGTTATAACTTCCTATGGAAGTTATGTTATGGAAGTTATGCATAGAAAAATGTTGAATATGAAATGTGTTATACAAGCCAAAAAGTTTAGCAAAGCTCAAAATTCCCCTCATAGCCAATGATGTATAGGACCATAAGTTACCCTAGGTCTTAGTATTTGGATAAAAAATAAGCAAGGATATCTAGTGCATATGTCATATGATCCAAGACCTTGAAAATAATAAGAACATCATACCATACATAACATCTAGACTTGGTAAATCTCAAAAGTTACTTATGAATAACACATTTGATAAATATGATGAGTTTTTACTAGTCATTAAAGGGACATAAAAGTGTCAAAAGACACTTTTGTATCCTTTTGTAAAACTAGCATTAAAAGATACTATATGATTGAAGCACATGCAATGCACGCAAAAAAAAACAAAGGAACTATTTTGCATCATATGATGTTGTTTAGTCCAAGCACATCCATGTGTCCTTTGAAAAATGCATTAACAAGATCAAATCAACATAATATAAAAGATACTACATGATATAAGTGTCCTTTGAAAAAAGTATCAACAAGATCAAATCAACATAGTATAAAAGGTACTACATATCTAAGTGCAATTATGTGACAATCCACAATATAATTACAAATTAGCATAATATAAAGATATTTCCTTAATGCAAATATGAGTATGTGATCATATTATGAAAAATGTATGTAGGGCATGCAGTTAAAAGGTACAAGACAGTCTCATCGACATAAGTTAACATGCATCCCCATCAAATTCATAGGTGGGTTACTTGAGTAGATGAGCTGCATTTTCATTACTCAAAAAGTTCCATAGTAAATATGTCAATGAAAATATGAATATGCCAAAGAACACAGCATCTGAACATCACAATGGGAATGTATTATCCATCATCAAGAATGTATCATTTATTCTGATATCATCATTAATGTCTCCCATGTCTCATGAGACAATTCTCTTGGGTAAAGTAACTACTATCCCATTTGAAAATGAATTTTCAAAAAACAATGATGTGTATGCCAAAATGCATTAATCATAGTAGGATATGAACGAAGGGCATGGTATGACATTTAGCCAAGTAACAATCATAAAGGCCTATACATATAACAATTTGGTCATGATGAAGTATCAATTCAAGTTCTAAGACTTCAAAATCTTGTTCTATCAAAGGAAGGTCATCATAAACTAGGGAGATTGGTAAAGGTTTTTTTTAATGGTCAAAATAAGTAAATGTGAAAGGAATTGTGAACCCTCCAATTTCATGTAAGTTCTTACCCGTAAGCTTATGAAAGAGATGAAAACAATCCATTTAATCCTTTGAATATGTGCATGTCTATTTGTTTCCATGGATGCAATCAACAACAAAATTAGATGACATGCAGCCACATACATCGAAAGAAAATAGGACACGATGGAAGATAACAAAAGACGTAAGTAGACCATAGAACATTGGAGAGAATACAATTTTTTGACATATCAAAACTACTGATATAAGTAATGCTAGTGCTATCCACATATGCGCTCTCATGTGAGAGCCTAGATGGTGACTTGGATAGACTTGGATGGAGGACTATGATGAAGATTAGATTGATGCAAGACAAGAGAGGTGACTATTATATAGTGTGTCATGTGGGTCAATCACATTGTCCAATTATAGATCCTTTAAAAGATGTAATGTAAGGCTGATTATAGATTGTATACAAATTGTACCATCAGGCCGAGGGCCTCAAAGTGCCCTCGAACCCCAGATGTGGGGGCTATCGCCCCCCAAACCCAACTTCTTGGGTGCCTAACTCCCCTTCAAACCCCTCCTCAAGGCTAGTAGAATGCTCTATCCCACTCAACTAAATGTCAAGTCCCTTAACACCATCTCATAATAATCTGGTCTACAAACCAAGCCCCTTCCAATAAATAAATACCCTCCCACTATCTAATGCCCATCATGGCTTCTCCTAGTATTGGAGCCTTACAACATTGGGTACTTGAAATGCTAGTGGGTAACACACAAGAATAGATGGACATTTGAGATAACTCTAACACCCCTTCAATCAAAGATTAACTGTTTTGGACCAACACCGATGTTGAGTAGATGAAGATGCCAAGCTAGCAGCTCTCTCCCAAGCACCTTAATGAAGATGTCTGAACAATTATCTTACGTGGGACTCCACATAATGATACTAGATTGCGATGTGTTATTTGTGAACATGGAACAAAGGGTTCTTAGTGATGGCCATGCAACTCTGATCATCGCACTTCAAGGTTGAAACTAAAACTCCCATGTCTACTAAGATTCTCCTTAGCCAAATTGCTTCACAAGAAGCAAAGCATGCTACCTTGTACTCACCTTCTATCAAAGATTATGTCACTGTCGATTGTTTCTTGTTGATCCAAGAGAGAACTCCTAATCCAAATGAGTAACAATATCCAAAAACTGATTTTCTCGAATCACAATCTCCTACCCAATCTAAGTCGCATTGTCCCACTAAGGACTTTCTTGATATGTAGGTAATGATATACTCCACTATACCCTTCAAGTACTTAAGCACCTTATCAGGGAAGATTTGAGGACCCACTAACCACCAATTACATAGATGATATCCAACTTAGTATTGCATAGAAAAATTGGACTCCCCACAAGCTTCTTGTACTAGCTGATGTCAACAAGTGGTAATGTATGCTGAATTAAAAGCTTTGATTAACCTCCATACAAGAGACCACTTTCTTCCACTTGGTCATTCCAAATGCCTTCAAGGTCTCCCTGAGATATCTCAACAACAACGAAAGTGGAATGGAAGGTGAGAGAGAGAGAGAGCCAGAAGAGAGAGCCACACAAGTTTTGGTGGGTGCAGAACACCCTAATCTTCTATGTCATCCATATATATATGTGTTTGAGTATTGTACATAACTGGGGTTAAGGTATAGTGTCCTTTAACCCCCACAACCTCCCACTTAAAGGCCAATGTGCCTTTAAGGAAGAACAACCAGTGGACATACTATCCAATGCCCATCAATACACAATAATACCCAAACCACTGACTAGGTAGACTCTTCATCAGCATATCTACAGGGTTATCATCTGTATGAACCTTGACAAGCTCTATGTGCTTGTCCTCAAGTACCTCCCTGATGAAATGGTACCTCACCTCAATGTGTTTGGTATTTGCATGAAAGATCGGATTCCATTCTAGCTGAATAGCACTCATGGAATCACTATGCGATGTCAGTACACTTGTATGAATCCCTAAATCTCCCACTAGCCAATCAAGTCATATAGCCTCCTAACAACCCTCTGTGGCTGCAACATACTCGGCCTCCGTGGTAGACAAAGCAATGCACTTCTATGCGAGAGACATCCACGACATTGCACCACCTACAAAGGTGAACACATAACCAACCAGAAGTGGATCTCCTACTATCCACATGCCCTACATAGTTTGAATCTATGTACCCAAGTACACGCATCTCTCCTTTGCTAAAGAAGATGCACATCTCCTTGGTACCCTTCATGTAAATCATGATGCACTTAACTGCCTCCCAATGCCTCTTTCCTGGATTAGCCATGTACTGGCGGCTAACAACTCCCACTGAAATGAAATGTCTGGTCTAGTAGCTATCATAGCATACATAAGACTCCCAACCGCTGATGCATAAGGAACCTTGTCCATCATGGTCCTCTCCTCATTTGATTTGGGACTATCTCCCTACTCAGTTTCACATATGGAGGCAATGGAGTACTTACATCCTTCCCCCCCTCTATATTGAAATGCTGCAACACTTTTGTAACATACTCCTTTTCTGAAAGCCAAAGGAGGTTCCTAATCAGGTCACACGTGATGCGCATACCAAGAATATGACTTGCAGGTCCCAAATCCTTCATGTCAAAGGCCTCATGCAACTTGACCTTCAATGCATCGAGCTCATAATTGTTCTTGCTAGCCAATAACATATCATCCACATAAATTGCCAAGAGTATCAGGCTATTATCCTTAGCCCTTTTACTGTAGAGGCAATGATCAATCTCACTTCTTCTAAAACCCAGGGACTGAACGAAAGCATCAAACTTCTAATACCATTCTCTAGGTGCCTGCTTAAGGCCATAGATACTCTTTTCAGCTTGCAAACCAAATGCTCTTTGCCCTTTTCTTCAAAACCTTTCGGATGTACCATGTAAATTTCCTCATGAAAATCCCCATGCAAGAAAGCTGTCTTGACATCCAACTGCATAAGCTCCATATCCTCAGCTGTGCCACAAGTCCAAGTACACATCCAAGTGTGGTCATCTTCACAACTAGAGAGAAGATCTCATCAAATTCCACACCCTTCTCTTGTATGAACCCTTTAGCAACCAAATAGGCCTTGTACTTAGGCACATCATCACGTGTGAGCTTCATCTTGTAGACCCATTTACATGGCAATGCTTTCTTTCCATGTGGCAAAGAAACCAAGTCCCAAGTCTTATTTTTCATGAGTGAATCTATGATTGCACAGCACACTCCTACTTGCATTAATCCTCGTGCATCATAGGCTCTTTGTGCAAGAAGACTCCATGCAATCAGTTAAGCATCACATAGTCTGCCCGTGGAACAAATCTCTTAGGCACGGTCTAGACACTCTAGATGATCTTCTCAAGGGCATTTCAGCTTGCTTTCCCACCTGCATATCAGCCAAATTTGGCTCATCATTTCCACTAATATATGATCCATCATCAGCCTGTAATTGTGTACCTGTGGGAGTACCTAGAGGCACCATTTCCTGCACATTTGATGCATGGACAACTTTCTGTCTATCAACATATTCAGGTGGATTCACATCCTGGAAAGTGATTCTCCTCATTTCCACATTCCTCATGGGTGTCTTATGCATTTTCTTCTCATTGAAGATCACATCATAGCTTCGTATGATCTTCTTTGCTTCTTGATCCCAGAGACGATAACCCATCTCTCCACTTTCACCATAACCCAGAAAGATGCAATTCCTAGACTTAGGATCTATCTTCTTTCGAAGCTCTTTTGGCACATGTGCATATGTCTCACACCCAAATATATGCAAATGAGAGTAAGAGGGATTCTTGCCACTCCATGCCTCTTCAGGAATACCACCATTCAAACTCTTACTAGGTGATCTATTGATCACCTAGTACTAGGTGTTCTATTGATCGATCACCTAGTACTAGGTGATCTATTCAAACTCTTACTAGGTGATCTATTCAAACTCTTACTAGTAGCTGATCTATTGATCACATGCACTATAGTCTCCATCAGAAAGACTTGCATTGGAAAGCATATATTGCAACCTTTCTTGAATGTTGCGGTTTATCTGTTCTACAACTGGATTTTGCTCTGGAGTATGAGGAGATGTGAGCTCCCTCTTGATCCCACATGTATCACAAAAATGCTAAAAGTCATGAGAGATATACTCTCCACCATTATCAGTTCCATAGGCATTTAAGAGCTCTAACTGATTGATTTTCAACAAAAGCCAGCCATTTTTGAAATACTTGGAAGACATCACTCCTCCGAGCTATAGCATAAGCCCACACTTTCCTAGTTGCATAATCAATGAATGTCACATAGTATTCAGCCCCGCCTAATGACCATGTAGGCATGGAACCACATACATTTGAATGCACCAAATCAAGCCTTTCAATCTCTTTCTTTCCCCTTCTTTTATAGGCTGATTTAGTTTGGTTCCCATAGAGACAATGCTCACAAAATTCAAAGTTAGAAAAACTCAAATGCGGTACATAACGCAAATGGCAAAAAAGTTTCATTCCATTCTGGCTCATGTGCCCCAACCTGCAATGCCACAAAGAAGTACTTGGCTGCTCGGTTATGGCAACAACATGATCAGACACCCCTGATACATGCAAGGGATACAAAGTCCCACACTTGGCACCCCTTGCTAAAACCATAGAGCCCTTCCGAATTTTCCAACTCTGAAAGCCAAAAGTGGTCTGAAAACTAGCATCATCTAGCTGACCCACTGAAATGAGACTCTTGGTTAGCTTAGGCACGTGTCTCACATTTTTCAAAACAAATGCAGACCCATTTGCAAAAGAAAACTTTATGTTGCCTGCTCCCACTATGTCACATGCATAGTTATTTCCAAGATGCACACAACTTGTCTTTCCACTGTTATAAGTGGAGAACCATTCCATATGGTGAAGAGTAACATGGAATGAAGCACCAGAATCCAAAATCCAATCCTGGGAATATGCATCATCTGAAGTGGTAAGCAAGTCTACAGGTAGACTAGTCATGAAGAGAATGTCATTATCACTATCATCAGTGACACCATTGATCTCCTCAATCTTCACTTTTCCTTTGTCCTCTTTTGGACTCTCTTTCTTCTTATTTGCACCCCAATTTGCATTCTTTTTCTTATCCTTTTACTCTCTTTTCATCTTGTAGCAATCCTTTTTCATGTGGCCCTTCTGCCACAATGGTAACACTCAATGTTCCGTACCCTAGATTTGCTATGAGACTTCCCTCTTTCTTGGGACTTCCCCTTGAACTGTGATTTGCCCCTTCGCACATTTAAGGATGCATCTTGGTTGTTGCCATCCATAGACTTCCGTCTTATCTCATCGGCCAAAAAGCTACCCAAAACATAATCAAACTTTAGTACTCCACCAAGTGCTGAGTTATTGACAGCAGCTGTACGGAAGGTATCCCATGAGGATGGCAAAATGAATATAAGAGGAATATTGCCTTAGTCTCTGCATCAAAATTCACCTTTCAGCTTGAAGCTGGCTGAAAATAATATTGAATTCATTCAAGTGAGAAGCAATGGAGAACCCTTCCTTCATCTGTATCTCAAACAACCTCTTCATGAAATAAACTTTATTAGAGGCAGTTTCCTTCTCATAAGTGGCACATAATTTTTTCCACAAATCTTCTGTAGTTTGCTCATTTACTACAATGAAATAAACTGACTTTACAAGATGAAGTCTAATAGTAGACTTTGCTAATGCATCTAACTCATTCCAATCATCCTCGGACATATCTGCAGGCTTAGCTCCCAATCCTTACCAAGGGTTTAATCTACTTCTTTTGAATAATGACATCCTTCATCTATTCTTTCCACAAAGAAAAGTTTGTCCCATCAAACTTTTTAATGCTAAAAATCTCCTTTTCAGACATGGAAGAGGATGCCATGATGCAAATGAAACAAAATCCGAAATGCTAGAACCTACAAGAGAGAAATCACACCAAATACTAGGTGCACCGAAATATGTCTGCCTAAGATGGACCAAAAGAAAATGTTAACCTGTAATGACAAAACAATGGCAAACCCAATGCCAATAAGAGCCAAATGCCTCAAGCATAAACACCGTCCATGGGCATACACATCAATAATGTCTCATCCAAGAGAGCATAGCCCTATGAGTGCATCAATTGCAATGTGTCGAAGCTTTTCCTTATCATAAAATAGCATCTGTGTGCCAAAGTTCTATCAATAAAGCATCCCACAAGGCATTCTAGGCCTATCAACGCATCTAACAAGGATCACAATGCATCCAAATGGCATGTAAAGCATCCACTGCAACCCAATGCAAACCACGAATGAGCACACAACATGGCTCAGACTGCACAACCAGAGTGATTTGCATAAGGTATATCCAAAAAATCATAGCCCCACGGCAATGACCACTAGTGAAAATAGAAGGGATGCCTCAAAACATGGCCGTCACTGCATAATCAGACTCAGCCAATAAGCCAATTTGCAAACATCTCTCTTCTACTAGAACTCCAAAATCTCATCCGAGGATGGAGTAAGAGCCAGTCTCAATGCTTGCATTTTCTTGCAAAAAATGAACCTTAGGTAGCCTTATCTGCCATGTGGCAATCAATGAGAAGGTCTTGGAACCTTTGAGAAATTTTTTGCAAAGAGACGACAGAAAAACACAGAGAATCACAACTCCCTCGATTCTTCTCATGGAATGGCAAGCAGCTTTGTAGACAAATGTTTTAGGTAATCTTGGATCCAACGAGATAGACAACTTTGCAAATGGAGGCCCAAATGTTGAGATCTCACTCACACGAAATGACGAAATGAAGACGTTGGAGTAGACAAAGCTTCACCACAGCTTCAGAACTTCATGGAATCGTAAGCAGCACAGGTAGAAGTTTTGGACCACTCTAAATCCACTGGAAGTGTCTGAACTACAAATGGTGGCCTAAATATGGAGATCCAACCCACGAAATCCGTGCAAAAAATTGAATTTCGTCACTTTTTGTAGGAGCTGTAACTTTTCAGTGATGGCAGAGATGTAAAAACGAAAAATAAATTGCTCAAAGTCTTCTACAACTTTTCTTGTGATCTCAGGGCAAGATTCAGCTTATAGAGAAAGATATCTTCATCACAAGACTCTCAGGTCTAAAATAGACTGTCTTTTGCCTCCAAAACCACCTACTGGCTTGCCAAAAATCACTCAGAGAACTTTCCAAAGGTTTCTACAAGGTCTTTGCACACCAGGATGGAGGTAAAGTCACCCAACGGAGCTTCTCCTTCCTCCCATAGAGCTATAGCAATAGACTTTGAGTTCCAAGCTCACACTCGGGCTCAACTATAACACCCGCGCTCTGATATCAGTTTAGAGATCTCAACAACAGAAGTGGAATGGAAGAAGGTGAGAGACAGAGAGAGCCACACAAGTTTTGGTGGGTGCAGAACACCCTAATCTTCTATGTCATCCATATATATATGTGTTTGAGTATTGTACATAACTAGGGTTAAGATACAGTGGCCTTTAACCCCCACACTGCCAAGCATACTCTATTGAGAGATGAAAATATTAACTAGGTCCAGCCAAACCTTAAGGTCTCAAAAAAAATGCATCAATCCCAAATCTATTTAGCAACTGCCTTGTCTACTACATCTACTCATGATCTTTTGTGATGATCAGGTCATCTACATAAATGAAAATTACCACATACTTGCCATCCTACTTAGCAACATATAGGTTAGCATCAAAAGCATGTGTTGAGAAACCAATAGCTATGCAAAAACTATGTATCCATTGGTACCATGTCCTCAGGAGATGTTTCATCCCACTTGAATACCTTTTTAAAACTTTGTTCTATAAACTAGGCACCTTAAAACTTGGTGGATCAAATAGATAGACCTCCTCCTTGAGGTGTCCATTCACGAACACTGATTTCACATCCATTTAAAAAACCGTCTCCTCCTCCATTGTATGTGGCTACTCACAAAAGACGACATCACAGCTAACTCTATGATCTTCTTTTCTTTTGGATTACATAACATATGCACCTTTGATTTCTAGCTAGAACCAATAAAGATGCATTTTCTACTACTATGGATCTAACTACTTTCTGGAGTTATCTGAAATATGTGCACATAACATTCACATCTAAATGTTTTAAAGTGAGAAGCTAAAGGATTCTTACCTAAGTAAACCTCCAATGTTTTCTTTCCCATTAGGTCCTTCATGTAGCTCCGATTGAGCATATAGATTGCAATATTGACCATGTCAACCAAAAAAAGAATTAAACAATCCCTTCCCTTGAGGTATACACTCTACATAGATAGTTCTACAATGCCACTGTGTTGAGGTGTATGAGCAACTATGAGTTAGCACTAAATGCCATTCTTCTTCAGGCCTATCAAACTCCTTTAAGATGAACTCACCTCCTCTATCCTGTCAAAAACTCTTTCACCTTCATCCCACTTGGTATCCGACCTAACTCATAGGTTAGGCCCACATGAGTCATCTACTAACCATCAATAGTCACATATAGACCTCATCTTGCATGCAAGTCAAGGTCCCGGTGCTCCCACATGGATTCTCTTCATATGGGGTCCTTACAACTTTGAGCATCATGCCTCACTAATAGTACTCATTGAGGGTGGTACATTAAGATATCTAAGCCATCCCCTCCCCCACGGTTGACACTCATTGAGGATCGCTTCAATGATGTGCAAGAACTGTGGATTTTATTGAACAGAGACATACATGAAATGTATATATTGTTTTATGAATAATTTACTTATTCCTTAGGAACTTTCTCTATGAACCTACATCAAGGATTCATGAGATTCACTTAAGGAGAAAACACGATGACATTGGGATACTATGGAAAATCCTCATTGACATTGGTTCATGCTTCAAACTTTATGAGGAATTATGAAAGATGGGCTGTTTGTATGTATTGCAACTTTTCAAGGATGATGAGGATGAAATGATGTTCTTGAGGGAAAGGTGTAACATTAAGGCTACCAAGGCCTCTTAAAGGAATTCAACAATGTGTTCTAAATACTAAAAGGATTGCTTGAGAGGAGAGATTGAACACCAAATCAATTCAGAGCCAAATGTAAGCCACTCAATAAGCGTCCCTATAGTTTATGATATAGATTGTCCAAGGTAGTGAGAGATGAGTTTGTGAGGTAAGTATGTGAACTTATAGAATCAAGATGGATTAAATTGAGTCAATCATCATTTTCCTCCTTGGTTTTCATGGGTTAAGAAGGATATCCGATGATTCATTCCATGTGTGTGGATTACCAAGATCTCAACAAGGTGATTGCCAATAATTGCTCATACAATGATGATTTTCTTCATGAACTCAAGGTTCCAAGTAATTCTAAAAGATTAACTGAAGGTCAAGATATCACAAAATATGAATGCATGAATAGGATGAGATTAAGGCAACTAAAAGATGACTATTCTAGTTGCACTACCATTTGGGCTTTGCAATGCACTTGTTGTATTCTAGGCAACAATGAAAAAGAGAATGATAAATAGGATGAGATCGCCTTAGGAAATTTTCAAGGCTGAAAGATGAAAATTCTAGTTATGATGCCATTTCGGTTTTTCAATGAATTTATTGTATTCTAGGTGTCAGTGAATAAGTAGCATGGATTTGGATGCATGAATAGGATGAGATCAAGGCAATTTTTGAGACTGAAAGATGACTATTCCAATTGTTATGCCACTTAAATTTGGATTTCCAATGCAGTTTTGTATTCTAGGCTTCAAATTGCAATCCTACCTATTTAATAGGGTCTTATTCTTCTTTGATGACATCCTCATCTATAAAAAGGAGAGGTCGATCACTTAGTGCATGTGAGATGAGTTTGGGAGTACTAAGATTTAATCAATTATATGCCAAATAAAACAAATGTACCTTGATGGTCAACTAGGTTAAGTACCATGGTCATATGGTAAGTTATAATGGCCTCTAGGTTGACCCAAAGAACGTTAAATGTGTGCAATTTTAACAAATACATCTCCATTAAGGGGCTTTTTGGGGTTATCTTATTTCTATATGTGTTGCATCAAGCAGTATGCCAAATCTATTGCACCTCTTACATATGACCTTAGTCATTTTGGCACCCATACTCATCTTCCTGTACATCACAAAGCCATTTACAACAATAAGTTTTGATGCATGTGTAAGAATTGTTGGTGGTGTGCTCTACTGAGAACATGTCATTTCCTAAGAGAGTAGATATGGGAATTTATGTTTATAAATAAGAAATGATCATAATTTTGCATGCTATGTAGAGGTGGCATCATTATGTCTACGGGATTCATTTCTTTTTCTAGAAATAATCATTGAGTAGTTCGCTACTCCCTCCCAAAGCAAAGGAATTGGTTCGTGACTCTGTAGAATTATGATTTTGAAATAACATACACAAAAGGTAAGGAGAATGTGGTGGCAAATGCCATCTCTGGCATGTGGAGCTTTTTCCCAAAGGTCATGATGGTTTTGAGGACAAAACCTATTGGATAGCATGGTCTCCACACTCTCATCAACTAGTGGGCCTAAGGCCAATGTACATAAGGGCTATAGTAGCCAAGGCCATAGGGTATGGGCATCCAAGACTAAATGAGTGTGAACAAGCCTAGAAATAGACGAAATGAGTGTGCACAAGCCTAGAAATAGACTAAATGAGTGTGAACAAGCCTAGAAAAAGACTAAATGAGTGTGAACAAGCCTACAAATAGAATAAATGAGTGTGAACAAGCCTAGAAATTCTAATGGATCATAATCTTGTCTCCCTCCATAGGACTCCTAAGCTTTAGCTATGGTGGAATTTCCCTTGAGGTACAAGCTTCCTTTGTTAGATGTGTGATAGCTCTATTTTTGTTGAAATGTGCAACCACGACTGCATGAGGTGTGGAATGGAGAGGGCTAATAGAACCTCACCCATGATCAACATGTGGAAAATCATCCCATATACAAAATGGGTGCCCAAATATCAAGGCATATTTAGCATCAAGTACCCCCTCTGTTTCTATTCTATCTTCTTCTATCTATCTATTCTATTCTATATGGATGCTAATCCCATATGGGCAAGGAGCGAGGTTTGCTAGAAGGCAGGAGGGAAGGAGAGAGAGGAGGGAGATGAAAGGAGAAAGAGAGAGAGAGGCAGAGAGAGAGAGAGAGAGAGAGAGAGAGAGAGAGGGGGGGAGAGGGAGGGAGGGAGAGAGAGGGGAGGGGAAAGAGAGAGAGAGAGAGAGAGAGAGAGAGAGAGAGAGAGAGAGAGAGAGAGAGAGGAGGGGGGAGGGAGGGAGGGAGAGAGAGAGAGAGAGAGAGAGAGAGAGAGAGAGAGAGAGAGAGAGAGGAGGGGGGAGGGAGGGAGGGAGAGAGAGAGAGAGAGAGAGAGAGAGAGAGAGAGAGAGAGAGAGAGAGAGAATATATTATATATTATGTAGTATATATTATAATATTATATTATATAATAATATATTGTATAGTGTGTGTGTGTAGACATATATAGATGCAATATAATATAATATAATATATAATATATATTGTTGATTATATATAATATAATACATTAGATTATAAGATATATCTAACTCTACATACATACATTATATATATATATATATATATATATATAGAGAGAGAGAGAGAGAGAGTACACATAAGTAACGATGTTTTGGTTCCGTAGTGAAAGACTTCCATGTGTAAATAAGTAAAGAGAGCGAGAGAGAGAGAGAGAGAGAGAGAGAGAGAGAGAGAGAGAGAAGTACTATTAGCCAGAAAAGAAATCAAGACCAAAGGCTAGAGGCTAAGCATGGCGATGCTCGAGGGCCATAGAGGAAAGGAGATCGTGAGGGCGAAACATTATCATGGGAGGGGAAAAGGAATTCTCCATGGGTGTCCCAAACCTTGTGTAGATACGTTCAAATATGAAATTTGAATCTGCCTTACCATTTGCGTGGGGAGGGCAATAGCTTCAGCCCACTTAGTGACATACTGAGTGGCTATCAAAAGATACTTCTTTTTGTGGGCGGTCATGGGCAAGGGCCCAACAAAATCTATTCGCCACTTCTGAAACAGATGGATGGACATCACTGGGTGATGTTGCCCAGGACACAAATCCTTCCTACCAAAGAATTGGCATGGTTCACAGGTTTTGCAATACAAAGTGACATCCTTGAACAAGGTCGTCCAATAATATCCAACATGTAAAATCTTCTTAGCTGTATAGTCACTGGCATAGTGGCCTCCACAAAATCCATCATGATAATGCTTCAATACCTTAGGCACTTCATCTGCATCAATGGCCTGTCTTAGTACCCCATCCATGCCTTGACAGTACAACACCCCATCAAGGAGGGTGTAGCGCCTACTATCTCTGCAGATCTTCTTTCTCTCATAGCTAGTACTTTCTAGAGGAAAGGAGAAAGCAGTCCGAAACCTATAAATACCACCATACCATGGATCCCCAACTTCTATGGCTGCTACAAGTGTTACATCAAGGCACTTCCTCTAAATCAATCAAAGCATTCTTCAAGTTGGAACATCCCCCTTTTACAATTTTGAAAGAAAAATCATATTCTTGTAGAACTGCCAACCATTTGGCCAACCGGCCCATGGGATTTGGTGATTGAAGAACCTGCTTTGTAAGACCAGTGCTAGTGAGTATAATGAAGGACTTTCCAGCCACATAATGCTTAAATTTCTCAATGCAAAACACCAAAGACAAGGCATGCTTGTCAGCCTCTAAATAGCATTGCTCAGTGTCGAGCAATTGTCGAGAAGCAAATCGAACGGGATACATGAACCATTCCTCCCCTTGCTAGAGAAGAATACCTACCAGAGTGTGCTCACCAAACCCAGGATTGATATAGAAAGTCTTTGACCAATCTAGATTGCGTAGAATGGGTTCTGAAGCCAGAGCATTCTTGATTTGTGCAAACCCATGATCACAATCCTCATCCCAAGAGAAATCAACCCCATCTTTTAATAGCATAGTCATGGGTCGTGTCAAAGCAGCATATTGATCAATGAAGCGGCGATAGTATCCTACTAGATTGACAAATGAGCATACCTGACATTTGGTTGTTGGCGGGGAGAGCTTGAGGATAGCTTCTACCTTCTCGGGGTCAGGCTTGATGCCCTCGGACGAGACAATATGTCCCAATAACCTCCCTTGAGTGGCTCCAATGGTGCATTTCTCAGGGTTGAGACTGCCGTTTGCATCATTGACCCTTTGGAAGGCCAATCTAACCTTCATGACATGCTCCTTACATGACGAGAATATACAGAAATCATCTAAAAACACCTCCAAGAAATCCCCCAAATAAGGATTAAACACCATCTGCATAAATCTTTGAAAGGTAGCAGGAGCATTGGTGAGGCCAAATGGCATTACTTTGAATGCAAATGTCCCCCCGGGTGTGGCAAATGTGGTTTTAAGCACATCTTCTTCGGCAATTCTGATTTGATAAAACCCAAAGTAACCATCACAGAAAGTATACATCTCATGACCACTTACCTTCTCAAGAATGAGGTCTTGAAAGGGTAGAGGATGATGATCCCTCTTGGTGGCTGCATTGAGTTTCTTATAGTCGATGCAGACCCGCCACTTGTTGTTTTTCTTTGGGGTGACTACCACTAGTGAAACCCATTCAGTATTGTGAACCGGAACAATAAACCCAGCCTCTATAAGCTTCTGCAACTCTGAGCGCAAAGCATCCGTCTGCAGGGGCCCTAATCTTTGATACTTCTGAGCCACAGGCTTCGCATCAGGCTTCAGCTCTATCTTGTGCTCTATGGCAGTCACATGGCGAATGTGGTGGTAGCTAGTTGCAAAGAGGTCAGGGAAATCTTTGAACATTTCTAGGAACTCGTCTTTCTCACTTGGAGTGAGGTCTGGGGAAAGCATAGACTGAAGCTGTTGAGGACTAGCTATTACCTTTTCTGTAGATGGCGGGGTCGAAGACACCCCCATCATGTAAACTTCCTCCTCTGAAAATTCCTCCCCCCTGTCTGATTCTTCCATTGATTCAGACACCGAGGATGAGAGAGTATCACTGTCTTGCTCCTCTTCTTCTTCTGGTTCCGTGGCACTGGGTTGCACTGGGATCTTCTCCTTAGAAGCACCGAAAGACATGTGTTCTGTCTTCCAATAGCTGACTGCATCACTCTTTCTCAACCATGGTCTCCCGAGTATGGCTAACTCCTGCCTGTATCTTCAATGTCCACTACATAGAAATTGACGGTGGTGGTCAACCCATTGACAGTGATGGGCAAATCCTCAATGACTCCTAGGGTGGCGAGTCGTCGACCATCTGCTACCTTGATTCGAGTGGAGGAACGCCTTGTACATTTCAAATTCAATTTCTTCATGATTCGGGGCACCATGATATTACATGCAGCTCCCCCATCAACACACACATTTTTGACATGGCAATTATCTATGATGACATCGACTGTGTGTGGGTGCCGATCAATTTCTTTAGAGATAGAAGATACCTCTCTTACCTTTTTCTTTTTCTTGTTTCTCCTTGTTGAGTGCCCTTGCTACAGCTCACGTCTCACCTTAAGCTTAATGCTATTAGTTGAGGAGCGTGATGCTCAAAGAACGATGAGCAAGGTCTTGAACGACCGAATAGTCTTCTTTCCCCGAGCTGATGGAAAAATCCGAGGGCGACCACTTACTCCTACGGGATCTTTTAGTCTTCTCTATTGGTGGGTCTGCCATTTTAGCATCTGAGGGCTCTAAGAAGGACACCTTCTTCCTAGGTTGGGCCGGTCCACGATTTGGAGAGGGGTCCGAGGTGGTACGACTTCTTTTCCCGAGGTCAAGGATCTCTACATCAGAATCCTCAGTGCCAGACTCACTTAGAAGATTCACCCTTGGAATATTGGGGCATTCCGTGCGATAATGACCCTTCTGGTGGCACTCGTAGCATACAACATTAGCACGGTCTCTTGGAGGGCACTTGGCTTGGCTCCAGGTTCTATTGCAAGGGGGGCCTCTTTAGTTGGAGGGGCCGAGGGAGTAGAAAGGAGGGGGCTCGTGGGCGAGGCTGGGGAAATCTTCGAGGCAGAGGGTGAGAATATACACCTTGTTGAGGGTAAGCATCTAAGGGAGGACCATACATTTGAGGTGGAGGCGGTGGATAGGGGTGGGGGTATGCCCCTGAGTTAGACCCCCCAGGTTGTTGTTGCAGGAATTGAGGGGGTTGGGGTCAGACTGAACTTTATCAAACTTTTGAGCGATCTCATGTGCTAGCACTATAGTTTCTGGATTCTCCCATTTAAGCTTGAGGCGGAATTCATCACTTGCTCCTGCTACAAGGTAGCCCAACACATGCTGAGTCATTCCAGCTCAAAATCTAGCATTGTCCTCCTGTGTGGCAATTAAACGGTCGTGGAGCACGGCTGCTCGATCCACATATCGGCGCGTTCTGACTGCTTCAAGTTTGCCACCTGCAGGTACACATTCTTTGGATCCTCTTCTTTGCCAAAATACTCAATCATTACTGCTGTCAACCTTGGCCAGCTTTGGCAAACGTCTTCGGCCTGCTTCTCATACCACACTTGAGCCAAACCCTCTAGAAATGTGGGAAGAACCAACATCCATGTGTCTTCAGTAAGAAAGTTGAGAGAAACACAACGGCACTTAAAGGCCACAAGATACTCATTTGGATTTTCTTCCACTCGTCCACAAAACACGGGAATGTCAGCCATGCTTGGAAGATGGAAAAGAGAGTGGCAAGATGAGGCATAGAATAGCACATAGACAATCTTAAAAGGACCAACCCTCATGATATCACATCCATCTTTACAAGTGAGGGTTAGAGATGCGGCACTGCATGAGGTTGTTCATCAAGGCAAACAAGAATGCCATGACAAATGTCAATTTTTGGAGAGCTTGCACATCACCTTCAGCTTCTTCTAGTTCTTGTAGTCACCATGCTATTTCTTCAAGGGGTGTGCGGTCTGGCATCCTTCTTTTGAGCAATGTCCTTGAGGACCTTTCTGATGATCTTCTAAAGTCGGTGAACTTGTATCAAGTATGCCCAACACTTAGTTTCATGATGACCACAACCTTTGCATTCCTTATAAATGATCACCCTCCTTCATGGCTTGCGGCTTTGTTGGGGTGGTGCTTCCACTCGCGTCATGCATGATTGAAGTACAAGCTTCACATGCCAAGAAATTAGCAACTAGATTTCGAGCTCGAGGGATATGCTAAATTTTTACCTCTTCAAATTGGTTGCAAAGTTCCAATGCTTGTTGATGTCGTGGGACCAAGCCTTTGCTCCGCACCTTCCACCTTCCACTAACTTGCTCACACACTAGTTGAGAATCTCCTTGCACTTCAAGTTGCTTGGCATGATGTTCTTGTGCCTTTTGTAGCCCAAAAATGAGCGCTGAGTACTTAGCTTGATTGCAAGTACTTGTAGGTGTAGACTTGCTGTAACAATACTCCTCACCACCCGGTGAAGTGAGCTTCACACCCACGCCAGCAGCCTTGGTCGAAGGTTTGTAAGCTCCATCAAATTGAAGGATCCAATATGTCATCACACCAAGACTAAAATTCGGACATCCCAAGTTTCTCGGTAGTCCAAGATAGGTAGGAGGAGAGGGTAGGGAGAATTCAACACTTGAGCCAAACGTTCAGCACCAAATAAACTTGCAATCCTTTGTTGATAGTTTATCTTTAGACCAAAAAGAATTACAACTTGAAGCTCGAAATGAGGCACAAAAGGTTGATTAGGTACAAATGGATTCCTTGGTCGAAACATTACCAACCATCGCAGAGGCCTAGAAACCTTTGTAGTGAGATTGAGAATAAACCATTCAGGATGAGCTTATCCATAGGAATTAACAAGCAGATGCACCAAATCTCCCCCCAAGCTTGGGGAGCATCCCACCCTTCGATGAAGGAGACCGTTTTAATTACCTCTGAAGCAGCAAGTAGTTCGATCACTGCATAATCAGTAGAAGTAAAATCAAAGTTCTCCAAGTGTATCAGTAGTTCTTCGCCATGAATCATCCACGGTGTATCATTCCACCCGTCATCTCCTTGAACAATGCATTGGACAATCAGCCATTGAAGGTCGACATGAAGATCAAGGAAGAGATCTCGTGCATTGGTAGCCGTAAGGCGTGGAGGACCAGGCACCAAATCCTTAAACGTGTCGAGAAGTGACATAAATATCCACCCTCCTCGTGTGGCGTGCGTCCGTGAAGTGGACTTGGAGAAGTTCTGAATCGGCAATCTAGCAGGAGATGTGAATAGAGCACATGAAATGAAGTACTTTTGCTTTTTACAGCAAGAGTAAACTCCCCACGGTTAGAGAGTTACAGTTCTCGAGATTTCAATATATAAAGAAAAATCATTACATTTTCATCACTTCCAACTTGTTGGCACAATGATAAGTCTCCCTTTTGTGAAGGGGGAGGTCTTGGGTTCATATCCTACTCTTTAATAAAAAGAGAGGAGAAGAGAGGAGAAGGAGAAGAGAAAGAGAAGAAGAAGAAGAGAAGAGAGAGGGGGGGTGCGGGATCTGCTATTACAATTTTGCAGAAACTCAAAAAAACTGTCCGCGACCAGAAGACATAGCAGCCTAGAAAACTATCGCACGGGTGAACACAGTAGATGCACGAAGCGAGAAAACTGTGTGCAACCAGAAGACGCAGGAGCCTAGAAAACTATCGCGCAGGTGAACACAGTAGTAGCAGCCCAGAAAACTATCACGCGGGTGAACACAGTAGATGCATGAAGCGAGAAAATTGTCAGCGACTAGAAGACGCAGGAGCCCAAAAAACTATCGTGTGGGTGAACACAGTAGTAGTAGCCCAGAAAACTGTCACGCGAGTGAACACAGTAGACGCACGAAGCGAGAAAAATGTTCGCAACCAGAAGACGTAGGAGCCTAGAAAACTATCACGTGGGTGAACACAGTAGACATGCGAATCGAATGCACACGTAGGAACTCTGAAGGAGCACATATGATACAATTCTGCAGATGCGACCGGTACAAGCGGAAGAATATACATAGAAACTGTGAGCAGAAAGCAAGCAGACAAAAGTGCAGAAGCAGGGAGGTTTTGCAGCCATAGAGATAGGGAGGCATATAGTTTAGAGGCACAAAAGAAGAGAACTGTGCATGGAAGAGGCCACAGTGCTGCACCCAGTCGTAGGAGTAACAAATTTCATACCACTAGCCATGGAGATTTCGATCCCAGTAGCCACACCATTTCTATTAGCCGAAAAAGAAATCAGGACCAGAGGCTAGAGGCTAAGCATGGCGACACTCGAGGGCCATAGACGAAAGGAGATCATGAGGGTGAAACGTTATCATGGGAGGGGAAAAGGAATTAGAAGGGGAGGGAATGAAGATGGAGGCTATGATGGAGGCTATGACACAAGGGGAAAGGGAGAGGGGGAAGAGAAGCATGTACATGATAAGAGTAGGAATGTAAAGATGGAGACATCAAGGAAAGAGGACCATACTTTATTTGAAAGAAAGAATGAGAGGGAAATATCAAAGTACTAGCTAGGTGGCTTTACAAGAATGGGCATGTCTCATCAAGGAATAGCCCCCTCTTTTTATAGCCAAAAGAGGGGGTCTCTCCCAATTAATGCATCCTCCCACATGCATGGTGTGTGTGGAAAAGTCTCCCATGTGAGCTAGGCAGTTACGCACTCTCAATTGTGTGCGACAACCCTTTGCCTCAATTTTCCACATAAATCAAGCCCTATATCTCAAGTCTATGATACTCCCTTGGTCTCTTCCCAATTTTATAATATGTTCAAACCTCTAGGAGGACAAGTGGAGGGTTGGCACAAGGAATCTTGCCACCTCATCCTACTTTCCCCATTATTTAACTTGCTCTCTTGGACCTTCTATACCTCCCCCACATGGGCCTATCCTATATGGAGGGAATAACCCAATATAATATCCATCTCCACCTATTTTATATTACTTCTCCCATGGACTTTGAGCCATATCTCACTAAATGCAGCCTAGGTGGAGGGGTGGCACATGGAGGAGCCATGCCACCTTATATTTTATAATATTACTACCATGGATTATGTACAACACACCTTATGGGTCCTCTTACGTGGAAGGGTGGCACATGGTCATGCCCTGCCACCTCAACCCTGGGCCCTATGCACACGATATTTTATTATATTATTGCCACATATACAAACACACACACATATTAATGCCTTTTTCCTTAGACAATTTTATCCATAACAGTATGCATAAGTAAAGATGTTTTGGTTCCGTAGTGAAAGTAAGTGATCACCTTTGCCCATGTTTCTTGAGGCTTCTTTGACAGATACAAATAGTTCTTGAATCAATTTATTCTAACACAGTAGGATACATATGTGGATATTCGTGCTCATAGTGTTCCCACAATGATCGGGAGGGTAGAGGGTTGCTAGAAAATCTGCAGTAGTAGGCAAAGTAGTTTCATCAAAATAGTAACGTTCCTCAAAAGCAATGTCGAGCACATAGTAGATTATGTGCATCTCTCCATTCTTCTAGAATATATGAATGTAGTGCTTGCTATGCTTGATGGCTGCAAATGACTGGCATGTTGCAAATGCTTTTATATGTAGGAAACCATGGCAGCATCATCTCTTTCTACAAGAAGAGTGCCATTTTCAATGGGCAAGTGTGTTCATTCCATTGTGTGTGTGTGTGTGTGTGTGTGTGAGAGAGAGAGAGAGAGAGAAAGAGAGAGAGAGGCAGAGGTTTGGGAGAGGTTCGAGGACAGGAGGAGGTTCAGAGAAAGGAAAAGGAGAGAAAAATGCCATGTGGCACAATCTACAAGTTTTGGTAGTTTCAGCAGTGGCGATGGGTTGATGATTCCATCGACACATGTCAAAGAGTCATAGAGTTGCAGAGTGGGAAGTAAGCCAATTGGCACATAGGTTTGTGGCTTAGCTGGGTGCAAATGACCACATGGCAACGGCGGGGCGGGGTGCAATGTGACTAATGTGCCACATGGTGCTGTCAGTCTGAGGAACGATAGACATAGTGACCAGCAGCCTAGCAAACTAGCATGCACAGCAATCCTTGCACCACATATCACGTGAAACTGCTGCTCGTTGCCTCAGTGAGTAGAATTAAATGCGGGGATAAATTTGTGGTGAGTGCCTAGAATCAACCGTGCCATCATGCAAACCGTGCCATGCCATGTGTCATGCTCACACGTGTGAATGTGCCAATTTAAATCCAATCCCCATGGAGAGAGAGAGAGAGAGAGAGAGAGAGAGAGAGAGAGAGAGAGAGAGAGATGTATGTATGTATGTATATGTATTATATGTGTGTGTGTGTGTGTGTGTGTGTACATAAATATAAATAAATAAATATATAAGATAGACGAGAGAGAATGAGAAGGAGAGAGAGAGTTTATAAGATATTTGTTAATATTTTAAGATTAAGTATTTTATGTGCATGTGCGTGTGTGTGTGTGTGTGCGCATGCATGCATGTTGGTATGTATGTATATGTTTTTCGCAAATTTTCTTGAAATTCCTCAAATTTTGAGATTTATAAATGAAACTTTAAATTTTATTAAACACAATAGATGATCACAACTTTCTTTGATCGAGAGAGAGAGAGAGAGAGAGAGAGAGAGAGAGAGAGAGGGAGAGAGAGAGAGAGGCAATAGATGATCACAACTTTCTTAGAGAGAGAGAGAGAGAGAGAGAGGTTTGGGAGATGCTTGAGGATAGGAGGAGGTTCAGAGAAAGGAAAAGGAGAGAAAAATGCAATGTGGCACAATCTGCAAGTTTTGGTAGTTTCAGCAGTGGTTGGTGATGGGTTGATGATTCCATCAACATGTGTCAAAGAGTCATAGAGTTGCAAAGTGGGAAGTAAGCAAACTAGCAGAGGTGTCATTGCATATATTGAGATATAGCACAAGTGCATTGGGCATGTGAATTTACAGAGGCTAAAATCTATGCAAACACAGAAGATTGATGCAGGTTTGCCTAAATTCAAAGTGGATGGAATGCAGAAGGTGCATGAAGCATGCCAAATGGGAAAATAGACCAAACATGCATTTCCACAGTATGTTGAAGTAAGCAAAAGATCTTTGGAAGTGTTTCACTTAGATGTTTGGACAACCAAAGCTGTTTCTCTTGGTGGATGCCACTACTATGTGAGCTTTATTGATGATCACACTAGGAAGGTGTGGGTCTATTTCATGAAGCATAAAAGTGAAATGTTTAGCCACTTCAAAGCCTTTAAGGCTATGGTTGAAAAGGAGAAGGGTGTGTAGCTTAAAATGCTAACATCTGATGGAGGGGGAGAGTATTTCTCATATGAATTTAGTGATTACCTAAAAGAACACATAAGTGACATAACCCGCCACCTCTACATGCCTTACCTCATTTGAGGTATTGTGGGGCTTGCCACTTGGATGCCATGTATTACATGTGTGTGACATAATATGTATATGTATATGTATACGTATACATATATGTATACGTATATGTATATGTTCATTTCCCTCCATTGTTGATCCTTTACCTCTCTCCTCCTCTCTACTTTGCCTCCATCCACTCTCTCTCTACCCTCTTCTACTGCTGCTAGAAGAAATCCTCTAGCACATTCTACATCATGTACATTTGTTCCCTTTTCATTTTCCTAGGCTTCTCCAACCTCTTCATCAATCGTTCATCTTTGTTGTCTTCGTCCTCTTCCTCGTCTTCATTCGAGAGGTCTTCAAAGGACCTCTCCCCCAATATGCCCTTTCTTCTTTTGTTGTTGCCAAGTTGGTCACCCTCCGTGAGAAGTAACCCATCCAAGTTATTGTCGGTGGTCTCAAAGACAATGGCATGCAATTTATCATAAAGCGAGCAAGGCCACCCATTCTTGAGTTTTGTTATATCCTTTTATTACATCATCACTATTGTTTGGCATAAAAGATCAATTAATTCTCATGGGTAAACAAATAGATCGAGCATTGAAGGACGGTAAATAATTGTTCTTCTCATCTTGATTTGTCCCATGGAGATGAATGTCATAAGGATATACATCATAACCAAGCTTTGTTCTACCTGGTCATCCTCCCAAAGATTGTACATGACAACGATAGTTCCTTGGTACTTGATTTGTTGAAGTTGATCCAAAAGAACCTCTCTATGCTATGAGGACATTTTTGCAAAGTTGTCTCCATGTTTTTATTCCATTCATCGTAGTTCCATTTGATGAGCTTTCACAACCCAAAGCATTGCACCTCATATTCAATCATAGAAACAATAATGTCTTCTTGCCCAGTATCGATAAAGAACATGTAGGACAACATATTGATGCTTTGAGTGGGAAATGATCTATCTTTTCCAAGGGATTGTGAGAAAACTACATTGACTCCAAGCTGCATCATAGTAGTCTTGAAACCATCGTGTTGGCGATCTTGCTCATAGTAGCAAAGTATCCTCAATGGTGCGAACGGTGATAAAATCCTTAGTTTCCATTATCTTGAGATTGTGCTAGCTAATTAGAAGTATACTATGAACACTTGGATCCTCTACATAAATTCATTTCAAGTGCAGTAATTTAGAAATGATTGAAAACGTCAAGGTTTGCTAGTTTATATATGCATTATGATTGAGTGTGGAAAAACATCAGATTTTGGGTGCAAAACTATCCATGCTTAAGTCTCTCCACTATACAAGAGTATGCTACAAATTCCGAGCTCTATACAATGCCACGACACTAATAATGCTACTGACAGATGTGTCTCTATTCAGAGCATGACTTGAGTATGAGAAGATGTTGCCTTGAATTCGAACACATATATATACTTGTAGCTCTAGCATTTGAGTTTCACAGTTGTTATCACCAATGTGGCAATATAGAGTTTCACAAATTGACTTTTTCAATCTACTCTCTCTCACTGTTTTCTACTCTTCCCTCACATGAGATACAAGCCATTCAATGTGACATGGCTTCCTTCATAGTAGTAAATGGCATGATATCCATTGCAAAAGTTTCCAATTCATTTGTTACCTTACCTTTCAACCCTAACCTTTATAAAATTGAAGTCTTTTTGAGGATAGGTTGAGCTTTCTCTTTGGAGATAAGGATTGTATAATGGTCGGGATCTATTAACAAAAGGATCTAAGAAAGAGGAAAAAGATGGGACATAGTTATACGTGTCGTGTTGTGACATAAGGATTTATTTTAGGGTATGTTTTTCTATTACCTTATGAATGGAAGGACTTGATAGAAAAGTATTTATACGCAACCCTTACTTGAATTATTCTCAAGTGGGAGAAAAGTAGTTGTACGCAACCCTTACTTGCCTTAATCTCAAGCGAGAGAATGAGCGAACTTAATTCAAATGTGATTTTGTCTTGATTATTACGGTATGTATCCAAAGTGTTGAGGAGTAGCAATCTACCACATATCTTCCTTCACTCATTGAATAATGAATTGAATTTGAATGCCTTGGAACTCCTTGTATTTACAGAGGGAATTTCGATTTGCATGTCATAAAACTTTTATTTCTTTCTTGTCCTACTTTTGGAGAAACCCAAAGACCCCATGATATATGTAGTTAAGCTTTGAAAGGAAAGATCTATCATCTAAGCCTTCCTTTTGGGGATAAGAAAAGAGTATATGATTCCAAACAAAAGTACCAAAATTAGTCTTTTATGATTGGGAATATTAGTATTTTGTCTTCTAATGCTGAAAACAAACTGAGTCTTTAGTATCCCATTTAGTTAATCATCTCCATTCATCGATGATGAACATTTTCTTTGTAGTCTTTCTATTGCCAAGACACAGGATTAATATGATTTTGCTTTTGTAGTTGTGTTAAGTTCACATAATTGAAGATTTTCTAAATTGCACAAGCTTGTGGAAGTTTTCACATAATTTTGAAACCACAATGGTAACATCCACTCATGCATACCTTATCTATTAGCATGGACTAACTCAATAATTGGGTGCCTCTTATAGATTTCCACTAGATAACATTCCTCTCATAACATAATAAAAAACAAGAGTAGTATTATGACCAAAATCAAGAGTACTAGCATGACCAAAAGCAAGAGTAGTAACATGATGAAAAGTAGGAGCAAGCACCAAGCAACAACAATGTAAAGACCAATAGAAAGAGTAAATTCATCTAGAGGAGAAGAGAGAGAGAGAGAGAGAACAAGGATGAGAAGGGAGAGAGGGAATGAGAAAGAGATGGGGGGATAAAGGGAGAGTGAGGGAGAGGGAGGGAGAGGGAATGAGATAGAGATGGGGGGGGGGGAGATAGAGATAGATAGATAGGTAGGTAGGTAGGTAGGTAGGTAGGTAGGTAGGTAGGTAGGTAGAGAGAGAGATTGACTGACTGACTGACTGACAGACATAGAGAGAGACAGGCGTGCACAGACACACACATACACAGAAAGAAAGATGTATTAACGTCCCCTGAGGCCTCGTGGGCCTATGGGACAAAGTACAAAGTTCACCAAAAAGGGAAAAACTCATACAAGCCTCAATGGGCTGGAGCAAAGGGCACACTAAGACCTTGTTGAGTACTATGCTAATATAAAGAGCTCAATAGCTCCAGCAAAATCAGATACAAAACCTATACTAACTAAAATATACTGAGACCTAGGACTTAGAAATTGAAACTCGATGCTATGGTGGCTCATCTATGAGCAGTGAAAATATATCGGATCTACATCTATCAGATTGTCTCATGTTGTGGTGGGGCAGGAGGGCATGGTCTCCTCTATCTCTAGAACCATTGGGCTATGTTTAGGGTGACCCCTCATCTTGAGCGGTCTCCTTTGAGGAAACTTATGATGGGTCAGACCTCAATAGAGTGTGCTCTAGTCGCTCTTCATGTCATGGGTGGCCTCTGTATCTCTCTCTTGGTAATCTAGACTGCCCACATATCTAGCTAGCCTCTCTTCCTCCACCCTGCTATGTCCTGGAGCTAACTCAAATGCATAAAAATCTGTGACACGTCACTGTGTATGGTCAGCCTTTGTATCCTATGGTATGGTCGCCTCCTACTTCTCTCTGATCTATCATAATACAGTCTCCCTATGTCAATGCATCTCAAACTGATAGAGCCCAATGTAGACTTGGTCATGGAAGTGGATCAATCATGATAGTGGGCCAAAGCCGCTCCCATCCTAGTAGAGGCAGTGGTATTATCCCTTGAACTAATAGTAGGCCTTTTTCTTCTCCTCCTTGTCTTCTCTCTCTCAAATGATCACCTTGCCATCCCTATATGCAGCCCATTTCCCTGCTTCTCTTGATGCCATTACTTGTACCATACCTTCCCTTTAGTGCTCCTGTTGTAGGAGAGTGAGGTCATCATCCAAGTAGATTCTGTTTCCCATTAGAGTCACCCTCCTACTCATGAGGGTTTTCCTCTGTCCATGACTGTCCAAAACTTCATCGTTAGTGGCTTTGTAGGTGCCTCACATTTGCCCACTCTCCAAGCTATCTCGCATGTAAGGCTCACACCCATTTTGGTGAATAAGACCTATGCATCCGCCATAGGGGGGTCTCCCATTGGGAGATCTTGAACTAAAACATTTACAACCTTGTTGTTCCTCCTTTTATCTTCCTCCAAAGCATCTAAAATAATCTCTTTCTTGGGGGTAGTTGTGCCTTTCTTGACCACATCTTTCCATTCTTGGATTGCGACATCTCCCTTTGTGATTTTTTGTGTGAATTGAGTGTGTTTACCTTGCATGGTGGCTTGCAAGGATGCCGAATCTTTTTTGAGTTTTTCATTATCAGATATTAGCTCTTCCATTACTTTGTTTGCTCCTTCTAGACCTCCTTGTGCATCTCTCAATTGTTGTAGCTCGGTTCCCATGGCTTGCAATGTTGTTCTTTCCTTCTTCCAGTCCTCTTTCTTGCTCCTCTCCTTTTGCCATTCATCTTGCAAGCGTCCACCTTGTTTCTTGAACTCAACCAACATCTTGGACACGTGCTTTTTCAGCCAACAATGCTACATTAGTGGCTTCCAAACCCTCTGCTTCTTGTGAAAATGAGAGATCACCTTTGAGATCCCATTCTTGGTATTACTCCTAATGTGTAGGCATTTATAGGAGCTTCCAAAGCTTGCTTTCCCCATGTACCTTCCGTACAACCTCGTAGAGAGGGAGGGGGGGGGATCAGAAAGAGATGGGGGGGGGGAAGCGAGAAATAGATGTGGAGGGAGAGGGATGGAGGGAGAGGGGGGAGAGAGAGAGAGAGAGAGAGAGAGAGAGAGAGAGAGAGAGAGAGAGAGAGAGAGAGAGAGAGAGAGAGAGAAGGGTTGGATTCACCCGCACCTCCAACCCTAGTTGGTAACATGTTGGCCTTGATAAAGTGGAGAGAGAGAGAGAGAGAGAGAGAGAGAGAGAGAGAGAGAGAGAGAGAGAGAGAGAGAGAGGAGTGCACACAAGATAAACTAATTGTACACTAGCTTGTATTCCAAGGAAAATAGGAATTTATGGATGGGCCCCTTAGGGTTAGGGTTTGTCCCATAACCCTATGGTGCAATTTACACCATTCTCAACACCCCCTCTTAGATTGCACTGCATAAGCAAAGGGTGCAACAAAATTAAAGATAAAAAAAGATGCACAGTAGTGCAAAAAGAGCACAGTAGAAAAAAGTATGTACAAAGGTAACTTAACCTTCATTTACTCTTCTTAAGTTGCAATTGGCAAAGATCAAGCTGATGTCAAAAGTGGGCAAGCTTGTCAAGGGAAAGTGGCTTGGTGAAGATACTTACAACTTGTTCTTGGGTCTGACAATTTACCAAGTTGATCTCTTCATTGACAACTTTCTCATAGATGAAGTGAAATGCACTTCAATGTGTTTTGTTCTGGCATGAAACACTGGGTTCTTTGCTAGTTATATGCAACTCATATTATCTTAATAGAGCACAGTAGGGTCTCCAAAAAGTATCTCAATCTCTAAAAGAAGCCTTCTAAACCAAATTTCTTTACATGTTCCATTGGTGGATCCTCTATACTCTGTTTTAGTGGACGACAAGCTAGAGAAATGTCAAATGGTGACAACTTAATATTGCATTCCATAGGAGTAGGAGTGTCTTACAATCATATAAATGAAATTGCTTAAGTACCTCTAAGTGTACTTGTCCTGTGAAAGTGTGATGCGAGTATCATGGCTCCATATTTCTATCCCAAGGAAATCATGGAGTTCTCCCATATCCTTCATGTCAAACTCTAAAGTGAGTTGGCTCTTAGCTTCTGAGATGAGATGTCCATTAGAGCCGGTGATGATGATCAAGTCATCAATGTAAAGCACTACAAGAGGGATGTCTTCTGTAGTCTTTATGATGTAAAGAGATGGATTTGAATTTGATGGCTAAAAGCTAGATGTCAGAAAGTGATGATTAAGCCTTTCATTCCATGCACGAGGGGCCTATTTCAAACCATAGAGTGATGTCTGCAACTTGCATACCTTGTGTTCTGTCCCGCTAATAGCATATCTTGGAGGCTATATCATGTAGATTTCCTCATCCAAAAAACCATCGAGGAAGGCATTCTTTGCATGCATATGGTGGATGGGCCAATCAAAACTGAGCTACAAGAGCTATGGCTATTCTGACAGTGGTCATCTGTGCAAGTAGTTCACACGTCTCCTCATAATCTATCTAGAATGCGTCAATTTTACGAGCAAAAACCTATGAGTAGGTTTATCTGAGAGTGTTTTTCAAGAGATTTAAAAAATTATATTTCTTTAGAAAACATGGTTTTTACTCGTTTATTTTCACTAGAACTAGATCCCTTTATCATAAAAATATACAAACTAGTCACTCATTCATTTTTGCATAACATAAATTTTCTTATTCATAGACATCCCTTTGTACCCTTGTTATTACCTAAAAAAAGCATTGAAAAATAATTCCTTTAAGAAACATCCCTCATAATCACTCTCAATGTAATAATATTATACATATATAATTACTTATTAAACACATTTATATCATATGGCAATATCTTTCTAGTGTTTTTATAGCATAAATAACAAGATATTTATGCACATGTTTCTAAAGAAGTTTAAATTACCATAAATAAGTATTAACTTGGGCTTATATATCACTCTCATAAAATGCACTTAATATTTAATACTATATATGCAAGATTTTCCAAAATATAACCCCATAGATGTGCTCAAATGGGATTTTCCAATCAATTTGAGTGGTTGAATGACTATATTTGGACATTGGATGTGAAAGTTATGCCACTTTTAAAAGTGTTGTCCAAGGTAGTTTCGCCACTGAAACTACCTTAGAAGACCTACTTCAAAGGGGTTTCGCTAGCGAAACTACCTTGATGGCTTGCTTCAATGAGTTTTCTTTGGAGAAACCCTTTCATGAAGATAGGTTGAGAGAGTTTTTCAATGTCACCCCCTATTAAGTAAAAGTTGTAAGAAGGATCATAAGGGAATTTTCATAGAGTAGTCTACTCTACAAGTGGGTTTCTTCAAAAGCCATCCCATTATGTTCTCACCATTCCCAAAGATTTACATAAAGATTTGTGTTTAAAATAGGCATTGCTATAATACTTTGCATATTTCTAAGTGAAACTATGTTTTCTTCTGATCTATTTTATCCATATTTTTGCATAGTTGGAAGGTTTTTTTTTCCTTCGCTCGGACGCTCGAAGGATTTCGCTCAAAAAATGCTCATCCCCATCCATACCATACACTTGGTCATATCCCTTGGCTACCAACTGAGAGTGCTCTCAACGGAAGCAACAACAGAAGAAGGAGAGAGAGAGACAGAGAGCCACACAAGTTTTGGTGGATGCAGAACCACCCTAATCTTCTTTTTCATTCATTTATATATGTGTTTGAGTATTGTACATAACCGGGGTAAAGGCACAGTGACCTTTAACCCCCACAACCTCCCACTTAAAGGACAATGTGCCTTTAAGGGAGAATAACCAGTGAGCATACTGTCTAATGCCCATCAATACACGACAATACTCAAACCGCTGACTAGGTAGACTCTTCGTTAGCATATCTACAGGGTTATCATCTGTATGAACCTAGACAAGCTCTATGCGCTTGTCCTCAAGTACCTCCCTGATGAAATGGTACCTGACCTCAATGTGTTTGGTCTTTGCATGAAAGATCAGATTCCGTGCTAGCTGAATAGCACTCATGGAATCACTATGCAATGTTGGTACACCTGTATGAATCCCCAAATCTCCCACTAGCCGATCAAGCCATATAGCCTCCTTGCAACCCTCTATGGCTGCAACATACTCAGCCTCTGTGGTAGACAAAGCAATGCACTTCTGTGCACGAGACATCCATGACACTGCACCACCTACAAAGGTGAACACATAACACAAAGTGGATCTCCTACTATCCACATGCCCTGCATAGTCTGAATCTGTGTACCCAAGTACACGCATGTCTCCTCTATCAAAGCAGATGCACATCTCCTTAGTACCCTTCATGTACCTCATGATGCACTTAACTGCCTCCCAATGCCTCTTTCCTGGATTAGCCATATACCAGCTAACAACTCCCACTGCAAATGCAATGTCTGGTCTAGTAGCTATCATAGCATACATAAGACTCCCAACTGCTGATGCATAAGGAACCTTGGCCATCATGGCCCTTTCCTCATCTGATTTGGGACTATCTGTATGACTTAGTTTCACATATGGAGGCAATGGAGTACTCACTGCCTTCCCCCCCTCCATATTGAAACGCTGTAATACTTTTGTAACATACTCTTTTTGTGAAAGCCAAAGGAGTTTCCTACTCCGATCACGCGTGATGTGCATACCAAGAATATGACTTGCAAGTCCCAAATCCTTCATATCAAAGGCCTCATGCAACTTGGCCTTTAATGCATCTAGCTCATAATATTCTTGCTAGCCAATAGCATATCATCCACATATAGTGCCAGGATTATCAGGCTATTATCCTTAGCCCTTTTAGTGTAGAGGCAGTGATCAATTTCACTCCTTCTAAATCCATGGGACCGAATGAAAGCATCAAACTTCTGATACCATTCTCTAGGCGCTTGCTTAAGACCATATAGACTCTTCTTCAGCTTGCAAACTAAATGCTCTTTGCCCTTTTCTTCAAAGCCTTCCGGCTGCACCATGCAAATTTCCTCATGCAAATCCCCATGCAAGAAAGCTGTCTTGACATCCATCTGCATAAGCTCCATATCCTCTACTGCCACTAGTCCAAGCATGCATCTAAGTGTGGTCATCTTCACAACTGGAGAGAATATCTCATCAAGTCCACACCCTTCTCTTGCTTGAACCCTTTAGCAACCAAACGGGCCTTGTACCTAGGCACATCATCACCTGTGACCTTCATTTTGTAGACCCATTTACATGGCAATGCTTTCTTTCCATGTGGCAAAGAAACCAAGTCCCAAGTCTTATTCTTCATAAGTGAACTCATCTCTGATTGCATAGCATACTCCCACTTGTGTTGATCCTCGCGCATCATAGCCTCTCTGTAGCAAGAAGGCTCCCCGCAATCAGTAAGCATCACATAGTCTACCCCTGGAATAAACCTATCAGGTGGTCTAGACACTCTAGATGATCTTCTCAAAGGAATTTCAGCTTGCTGTCCCACCTACATATCAGCCACATTTGGCTCATCATTTCCACCAATAGATGATCCATCATCTACCCTTGAGTGTATACCTGTGGGAGTACTTGGTTGCACATTTGGTGCATGGATAGCTTGCTGTCTATCAACATATGCAAGTGGATTCACATCCTGGAAAGTGATTCTCCTCATTTCCACATCCCTCATGGGTGCCTTATGCATCTTCTTCTCATTGAAGACCACATCATGGCTGCGTATGATTTTCTTTGCTTCTGGATCCCAGAGACGATAGCCCATCTCTCCACTTTCACCGTAACCCAGAAAGATGCATTTCCTAGACTTAGGATCTAACTTCTTTCAAAGCTCTTTTGGCACATGTGCATATGCCTCACACCCAAATATATGCAAATGAGAGTAAGAGGGCTTCTCGCCACTCCATGCCTCTTTAGGAATACCACCATCCAAACTCTTACTAGGTGATCTATTGATCACATGCACTGCAGTCTTCATTGCCTCAGCCCAAAAACCACCAGAAAGACTTGCATTGGAAAGCATGCATTGCAACCTTTCTTGAATGGTACGGTTCATCTTTTTTGCAACTGGATTTTGCTCTGGAGTACGAGGGGATGTGAGCTCCCTCTTAATCCCACGTGTATCACAGAAATGCTGAAAGTCATGAGAGAGATACTCTCCACCATTGTCAGTCCGTAGGCATTTAAGCATTCTACCTGACTGATTCTCAACCAAGGCCAGCCATTTCTGAAATACCTGGAACACATCACTCTTCTGAGCTATAGCATAAGCCCACACTTTCCTAGTTGCATCATCAATGAATGTCACATAGTATTCAACCCTGCCTAATGACCGTGTAGGCATGGGACCACATATGTCTGAATGCACCAAATCAAGCTTTTCAAACTCTTTCTTTCCCCTTCTTTTATGGGCTGATTTAGTCTGCTTCCCATAGAGACAATGCTCACAAAATTCAAAATCAGAGAAACTCAAATGCGGTACATAACCCAAACAGCATAATAGTTTCATTCCATTCTGGCTCATGTGCCCCAACCTGCAATGCCACAAAGAAGTGCTTGGCTGCTCGATTATTGCAACAACATGATCAAATACCCCTGATACATGTAAGGGATACAAAGTCCCACACTTGGCACCCCTGGCCAAAAGCATAGAGCCCTTCTAAATTTTCCAACTCTGAAAGCCAAAAGTGGTGTGAAAACTAGCATCATCTAGCTGACCCACTGAAATAAGACTCTTGTTCAGCTTAGGCACATGTCTCACATGTTTCAAAACAAATGCAGACCCATTTGCAAAAGAAAACTTTATGTCACCTGCTCCCACACTGTCACATGCATAATCATTTCCAAGATGCACACAACCTGTCTTTCCACTGTCATAAGTGGAGAACCATTCCCTATGGGGAGTAACATGGAATGAAGCACCAGAATCCAAAATCCAATCCTGGGAATATGCATCATATGAAGTGGTAAGCAACTCTGCAAATAAACTAGACATGAAGAGAACATCATTGTCACTATCATGTGTGACTACATTGATCTCCTCGATCTTCACTTTTCCTTTGTCCTCCCTTGGGCTCTCTTCCTTTTGATTTGCACCCCAATTTGCATTCTTTTTCTTATCCTTTTGCTCTCTTTTCAGCTTGTAGCAATCCTTTTTCATATGGCCCTTCTTGCCATAGTGGTAACCCTCAATGTTCTGTGCCCTGGATTTGCTACGAGACTTCCCTCTTTCTTGGGACTTCCCCCTGAACTGTGATCTGCCCCTTTGCACATTTAAGGCTGCATCCTGCTTGTTGCCATCCATAGACTTCCGTCTAATCTCCTCGGCTAACAAGCTACCCACAACATCATCAAATTTCAGTACTCCACTAGGTGCAGAGTTACTGACAGCTGTACGGAAGGTATCCCATGAGGATGGCAATAAACATAAGAGAAATATTGCCTTAGTCTCCACATCAAAATTCATCTTCTAAGCCTGAAGCTGGCTGAAAATAATATTGAATTCATTCAAGTGAGAAGCAATGGAGACCCCTTCCTTCATCTGCAGCTCAAACAACCTCTTCATGAGGTAAACTTTATTAGAGGTAGTTTCCTTCTCATAAGTGGCACACAGTTTCTTCCACAAATCTTTCGTAGTCTGCTCATTTACTACTGTGAAATAAACTAACTCTGCAAGATGAAGTCTAATAGTAGACTTCGCTAATGCATCCAACTCATTTCAATTATCCTCTGACATATTTGCAGGCTTAGCTTCAATCCCTGCCAAGGGTTTAATCTGCTTTTTTGAATAAGCACATCCCTTATTTGTTCTTTCCACAAAGAAAAGTTTGTCCCATCAAACTTTTTAATGCTGAAAAACTCCTTTTCAGACATGGAAGAGGATGCCATGATGCAAATGATACAAAATCCCAAATGCTAGTGCCTACACGAGAGAATCACACCAAATACTAGGTGCACCCAAATGTGTATGCCACAATAGAGTGAAATATCACCAAAACTCAAAGCTCAAAGCATCAAAAGATGCATCTGACTCATGTGCATATACTATGCATCCATATGAGCAAATCTGGCCCAAAAGAAAATGCCAACTGCAATGGCAATCCAAAATGCTAATAAGTGCCAAATGACTCAAGCATAAACACCATCCACTAGCATATGCATCAATAATATCTATCCAAGAGAGCATAGCACTATCAGTGCATCACCTGCAATGTGTCAAAGCTATCCCTCAGCATAAAATAGCATCCATGTGCAAAGCGTCCATAAAAATAGCATCCCACAAGGCAATTTGGGCCTATCAGCGCATTCAATAAGGACCGCAATGCATCCAAATGGCCTATAAATCATCCACTGCAACCCAATGCACACCACGAATGAGCGCACACTGCTCAAACTATAACCAGAGTGATCTGCATAAGGTATGCTCAAGAAATCATAGTCCCACGGTAATGACCGCTACTGAAAATAGAACTTGAGATGCCTCAAAACATGGGTGCCATTGCATAATCGGAATCAGCAAGAAAATCTACAAATATCTCTCTTTTGCCTAAACTCCAAAATCCCAACCGATGAGTGAGAAATGGGAGTCAATACTTATCCACTGCCATGTGGCATAAATCTAAGGTTTCAAAACCTTAGAATGAAAAATGCATAACAGAGAGACGAAATCGAATACACAGAGATCTATAACTCTGAAAATCCTCCACCGAATTGTGCAAGAACTGATAGGTAGGGGTTTTTGGGCATCCGGAACGCAATGGGATAGACGATTTTGGAAACCGTCGTCTCAATCACTGGGTCCAACACACGGATTGAAAAACGTTTTTGGAAACAGAGCTGTTTGTAAACTCCACCGGAGTGCGAATGATGAGCAACATAGAAGTTTTAGGACCTCCTGAGTCCACCAGAACTAACAGATCTGCAAATGGTTGCTCCAAACTTGAGTTCCAACACCCGGGCAAAAAACGCAGAAACTGACACAATGAGTTAAAAATCCAATGAAATGATTCCAGATTCAAGAATGAAGGTGTTTCTAAGCTCCTGAAGTGAAGTGGACACCAAAAGCAAGCAATAGTTGCCTCTACAAGTCAATACAGAGTCTCTGTCATCGAACGGAACAGGGAAAAGCTCAAAAAACGACTTTTTTCTTTGAAAACTCTTAACAGGCTCTCAAAACCACTTCGCAAAACCAAAGTGACTTTTCCAAAGGTTCCTCCAAGGTCTCTGCACACTCGAATGCAAGTAAAGTCACCCACAAAGCTTCCCACAGAGCTTCTCCTTCCTCCCACAGAGCTGCTGAGCTTCAAGCATTCACGCACACTCAGCTAGATCACCCGGGCTCTGATACCAGTTGAGAGTGCTCTCAACGGAAGCAAGAACGGAAGAAAGAGACAGAGAGACAGAGAGCCACACAAGTTTTGGTGGATGCAGAACCACCCTAATCTTCTTTTTCATTCATTTATATATGTGTTTGAGTATTGTACATAACCGAGGTAAAGGCACAGTGACCTTTAACCCCCACACCAACCTGGCTTTGTATCTGTCAAAACCTCTCAACCTGAGTTGATTTTGACTTTGTAAACCCATTTGCATCCTATCTCCATCCTATGGTCTTATTCTGTGCAGGAAGATCTATGAAGGTCCAAGTTTCGTTCTTAAGAAGAGCATTGTACTCTTCATCCATTGCATATTTCCGCTCGGGGACTTGCACTACATCTTTGAAGGAAGTCGACTCATCAAATTCCAGCACTTTGGCCATGAATGCATAGTTGTTCTTGTAGGTCCATCTCTAAGGTGCCTTTCAATCATGAGAAGATCTTCTAAGGTTGGAAGTGGAACTCTCGGGGATCTCAGTGATGACTGTGGTAGTGGCTGTATCCACTATGTCAAGGACCTTCTCTTTGCCTTTCCTCTAAGTAGTCACTGTGGACTACATACTATCTAAATCTACATGCAAAGAAATATGATGTGCCATTGGCACTGCTTTTGGAGGCAGAGTAGAAACTGTAGTCGGGCTGTCAAAGTATGATGAAGCCTTGTCAATAATAGCATCCCTAGATATAATAAATTTTTTCTTGAATTAGATCATAGAGTTGGTATGCCATAAACTCTGTAGCATATCCAAGAAAAATGCACTTGATTGACTTGACATCAAGTTTAGTCCTAAGTGCATTGGGAACATGGGCATAAGAAAGAGATCCAAATACTCTTAGGTGCTCAATAGAGGGCTTAGTTCTTGTGAATGCCTCTTCTAGTGCCATGTTTTGCAATGAAGAATTGGGGCTCCTATTCATCAAGTACACAGCCGTGTCACATGCTTTGGCTCGATATTGTCCCAGAACATTCTTCTCATCAAGCATGCATCTAGTTGATTCTACAACTCCATTTTCCTGAGTATATCTGCATGTGAACTGATGTTCCATTGTCACAACGGAGAGCCTTTAGGTACTTGCCAGACTAATTTTCTACCAAGGCTTTGAAGTCTTTAAAAGTATTGAATGCATCAAACTTCTATTTCAAGTAGTAGATCCAAGTCTTTCGTGAGGAGTAATTATCTATGAAGGTGATGAAGTACAATGCCTTGCCAAGAGATTGTATAGAAATTGGCGGACCCCATGGATCAGAATGCACGATCTGAAGGATGTTGGTACTTCAAATCAAAGATGTTGGAAAGGGCTGTCTGTGTTGCTTACCCATGCAACAAGCCTCACATACATCTTTTTGAAAGTACAACTATGGAATCCCTTGTACCATGTTTGTCTTTTTTGGGGATACAACGCTTCTGAAGTTGAGGTGACCATACCTCTCATGCCACATGTACTCAAATAAGCATCCTAATTATAATGATGAGCTGCTAGGGCTATCTAGATTAGAATGGTAGAGAAATCTTGAACATTCTTCCAATCTTGAAACCTTGAGCAATGATGGATTTGCGGCTCTTGAGCTTCCTCATGTTGCATCCATACTTGTTAAAGATGACCTCCATATCACTCTCAATCATTGGTCCAACAAAGAGAAGGTTTTGTGCCATTATGGGGACATAAAGTGCATCTCCAATACTCCATGTGGTGCTTGCGTTACTATGCAAGGGTATGTTGCTAATCCCTTTGATTTTGTGGGGTGTATCATCCCCCATCACGATGTTATATCTCGTGTTCCTGTCGGGACGGAAGTTGAAGAACCATTCTTTCTCCGGTGTCATCTGGTTGCTCACACCATAGTCAAACCACCATGTGTCCTCATCCTTCTATGTCTGAGTTGTGGACTTCTCAGATTTGATCATATTGCAATATGATAACTTTGTGTTGATAGTCCTGAGAGTTGTCTTCATCATAGGCATAGTGGGCAGATTGCCGTTGATGATTGTTGCCTTGACAGGAGTTGTGAGACTTGTTTGACTAGCCTACATTCACTAAATGCCCTTGTTTCTTTCTATATTCTAGTTCCCAATGGCCTAGGATGCCGTATTCTCCAGCTAGAGAATCCGTGACATGTTGTTGGCATTGTACCTTATTTCCAAAGTCGTCCAAGCAAGTACAGCGAGACGACCACGAAGAAGAGGGATCATCATATCCTTCACATTGAAGTTGATGATATTCAATGCAAGATGGGCCTTTGTATCCCACTATTTTTGTTGCTTTGTAAGCTCTATCTGTAGATCTACAGTAGGAGGAGTGGCCGAGATAGGCTCGGTCTCTTTTCATTTTCCGTGACAATATCCCACAAGCCCTTCAGTTGAAAAATGTTCAACATTTTTTTTTTCAAAAAAGAGACTTCTATTAAGTAAGAAAGAAACCCGCTAGAGCAAGCTCTGTGTGGAAATACACCATGCTAAGCATGTAATAAAAACACCTCAGAGGAATGAGGTAGAAAGAAACCAAGGTTGAGGCTGAAAATGCCATCTCAACCCTGTAGAAGTCTCAGCAAAGAAGGGAGAGTCTCTCCAATCTCTGAGAAAAGTAACTCTCCTGGAGGAGGCTACTCGAGATGATCCTTGCATGGTCGCCCAAATGGCCATCAGAGTGTGTATCGTATCTGTCCAAGTACTGGCCAAGATCTGAGAAGGGTGAACCTGAGAACCCTCCAAAGCCTCAGTGCACCTGGCTCTCCAAATGTGCCATGCTGCAATGCTAGCTAGGATCTCCCATGGAGAGTCGACCAAGGAGTGAGCAGCCTTGAAAAGAGTGGTCGGAACATCCTCTAGAGAGCATAACTCCACAAGGTGTCATCGGATGTGAAGAGCCCAAGAGGAGTCAAGTCTCTCAAAAAATACCTGGGGCCCTGAAAGAGTAAGCCAAGCCACTGACCCCCAGGTCATATAGAAAGGTAGGCGAACAAAAGTGTTGAAAAGTCTTGCAATCCCCTTCCATATGATTCTCGCCTGTGTGCAATCCCATAGGCAGTGCTGTATTGTCTCCAAAGCAGAAAGGCAGTGAGGGCAAGAAGGGTCAGCTCCGAACTTGGACCTCCAATGGTTCACTGCTATCCCACCATGAATAAAAAGCCAAAAGAAGAGAGTGATTTTTCTATTTCGGTGGGATTTCTAGAGCCTCTACCAAAAAATTCTCTGCAAGTCAGCAGAAATCTGAAAGTTCTCCCAGAGCTCTGGTAGACTTCCAACCCCTAGAGCTAAGCTAGAATTTCCTAGCATTACTGACCGTGTAATGAAAGAAGGGGATGCCCTTCTCTCGATGCCCTTCATCTATCCATTCCCATTCCCTAGGGTCCCACTGCAAAAACTTAATTGGGACACCTTCATAGAGCCACAGCCTCCAATTTTGAACTTCCAATTACCATAGTTGTTATTATCGAGCTTGCTACTCTGATAAAAATATAGGACATCATCATGTGATTTTACCATGGTATGTTGTATGCACAAAGGCTACTCTGATAAAAATATAGGACATCATCATGTGATTTTACCATGGTATGTTGTATGCACAAAGAATCAAAACCTGTATACAAATAGCAACCAAGTGCCGATGATAGCCAGAGGCTTTACAAGGCTGGAAGAAGTAGTGCTGGCCCAATGCCAAATAAGTCAACTAGTGACTTTACAAGGTGGCATGTGAGTGCAAAAGGTGCAACTGTCCTAAATCACTAAACCAAACTGCAACAAGAGTAAATCTTCCCTCTGTCAAAAAATGGAACAAGTATGGATATGTGTGAGATGTTCCGCATGGACTGACGTTGGTCAGAAAATAATTGGAATTTTTGGGCATGGCTTTAGTTGGCTTATTTCAAAGTTGTCTCCTCTAAGGTAGCTAGTCCTATAACTAGTCTACATGTCGATCGAGATGAAAAGCAATTAAATAAATTTTGCCTTGATTTATTATACGTGCTGGGTTGGAGAGGATGCAACCTGACCAGGAGGGGCTCCAATGAAGAGGTTTCAGTAAATACTACAAAGTTAAAATCCCAAATGTGAAATTTGAGGTGATAGGTGGGTAGAGCTTGAGCTTCCGAGCAATTTTGATTGTTGGAGCTCCTCCAAATTCCACTTGGATCAAAACTTATGGCTCCCAAAAGAATGGCCAAACTTTGATCACAAGAGGGCATAAAAGTGATGATCTGGATGCACTGATGATGCCGACAGTGGGTGCATATGCTGGAGCATAGTAAACCTGTGAAGCACGGATGTTGAGGTGGCACTGTGAGCTAGCAATGCCACATGGTACAAGCACAAATGACGTGACATTGTCACGTGTCTAGATGATGTGGCAAGTAGGTGAGGTGGCACTACTATGTGGACAAGTGATATGGTAGGCTGATGACATGGCTTGTGGATCAGCCAATATGCTATGTGGCACACTAGTCTCACTGACCAAACCATAGCTACTTGAACCCAACCTTATCTGCAGGTAACTAAATGACACGTGCCATCTTGTGAGAGCACCTAGGGTCAATTTCACCTTACCACACGGTGGGATTATTTGCCGCGTGTCATCCAGAGAGAGAGAGTAAGAGAAGTAGAGAGCTCTTTGCATGGCGGTGAAGATGGTGGTAAGCCGAGCCTAGTTGCAGAGACAAGATGGCTGTAAGGAGGAGCTCCAGTAGCATCAAAATGGGATCCGTAATATCGTCACTTTGTAGTCGATCGTTTGATGTTGTCGGTTAAGGCATGGAAGTTGCATAAAGTTGCACCGGCCGACCTCCAAGAAGTAGAGAGGAGTTAGAGCTTCAAATCCATGTAATCGATGTTGCTTGCTCATATTTGCACTTTGATTCTTTGCTTGCAGCCGCTCAGTCGCTTCTTCGTTGATTTGCCAGTCATTGTGCTGTGCTGATTGGTTTGCAATTAGTCTGCTTAGCTTCGATTCTTTGCTTGAATGCTTGTTGTGTGGTGCTGAATTAATGATTGTTCTCCTTGTAGGCATAGCTTTTTTGCTAACTTTATTGCTTTGTAGGTCCATTGTAGGCTGGGGTTAGGAGAACAGTGCTGGGATAAGGTTCCAAAGAGAACTCTCTAACCTTTTAAAAACTCAAAAATGGAACCTCACTGAGAACCTTAGAGATTACAAATCTCATAGAAATGAACCTCAAAGGCTCTACAAACACTCTCTCATGTCTCTAAAGAACACTTGGATGGAAAGAACTTTCTCTTACTAAAACAGACTCTCTCTATGTGAAAAAACCTCTCCAAGAAGAGCTCTTAAAAGATTTTTGAAAATCTCTCAAACTCTTAAGATGGAGAATGTCTCAAAGGAGGACTTATTGCCTTGACAACATGCAAGGGCTTGTGAGTACCGTAGGCTTTGATACCATGAGAGAGAGAGAGAGAGAGAGAGAGAGAGAGAGATGGCCTCATGTGAACTTGGACAAGGGTGCCACCTCTCTTGATCACTAATCTACCCTCCATTCTAGAGGGATCAAATTGGCCCTTTGTTCCTTACCTAGTTCCTATTTTAAAGATACACTTAACATACCTAGTTCCTATTTTAAGAATATGTTTAAGGGAGGTTTGAGACATGTTCGGACTTATGTGTCTGGGAAGGGGGTCTTGCTCACGTCCCATACATCGTCATATGATTGTACGTGCGTCTTGCTCACGTGGTAGGATCCCACGCGTTGTCATATAATTGTAAGTCCGTTTGCACGGAGAAATCTCGTTTGAGGGTAAGGGGCTGACGGCTTGCTACTGATTCTACTGGGGAAGGAGAGAAAGGTGTAAAGACACGATGTGAGTCTCTTGGAATGTGCCCCTCTAGAAAGGGGCCATTAGGACTTGTATAAGTTGGCTTTTGGTTAAACCCTATGGCGGCAAAGCATTGATAAGAGTGTTAATTTGTTCTGTTTTGAGCTTCCTTCATTGGTCTGCTTGAGCGTCTCGCACGTCCTGCCTGTGGGAACGAGACACAGGAACTCCGAGAGAGAGAGAGAGAGAGAGAGAGAGAGAGGGAGAGAGCAAGAAGAAGCAGAAGAAAATGAACCTTCTACTTGAGAGTGAGAGAGAGCGGAACATGTGAGAATAAGAGTGAGAGTGAGCTTGCGAGAGTAACAGGAAGGACATAGACTGGAATTGGAGCTGTAGAAGCGAGAGGAGACGAGAAGAGCGGCCTTCACCCTACGGTAAGACCATACCGACTGCCAGCTCGTGGAAATTTAGCGCATGCAGTCCTCTTTTAAAATGCTTTCTTGCAAGCGACACCTGCCATGCCCTCCATAAGATCACGGAATTGTGATTCCCACCTGCATTTCTCCATCATGCCGATTTCTGAATCCAACCTGCAAAGTGAAGAAAAGTGGCGTCTTGCTGCCCCGAATTCCACGCGCGGGCTTTTAGTACAACGCTTCTTCTTCTGAAATCGTCAAATCTCTCTAATTTTCCATGCGCCATTTCCTTCAACGCGGGCACGCAACCGGCCGGGGAACTCTGGAACCTATTACTCTGAGAGCCTCAACAATCCATGTGTGATTCTACTGTCTGCGTTAGCAATTTAAGCTTTCAATCGGGCGCGGGATTCATGCAAGATGACACCTCCAAACAAAAAGAGTCGCCAGGATGTGGCGCTTCCAAGACCTTCTGCCCAGCAGCGGGCTGCTCTTGCAACTTTGGAAAAGGAAGAGGCTTTGAAGCGACTCAGAGAGGCTGAAGGTAGCTTGAGAGGGGCCATTGAGGACATGCATAGCAATTACGCGAAGGAAGATGGGTACAGTTTTTTTTCCAGTGGGAGGCACCGGCTTTGTCAGCATTGCGACTCATGCATAGCGAATGCTATCGGAAGTCTCTGCCAGAGTTTTCTGTCGGCTTACATGGTGCGGGTAGGCATTGGGGTTCTTCTCAGAGCTTTTAAGCTTGCGAGGAATAACTCGTATCGCTCAGTTCTTGACTTGAAGGTAACTTTTAACCCCTCCTCTTACCTTTTTACTTCGCCTATATGCATGGACACCCTAGAAATTCTGCATCTGACGACTCTTCTTCTATTTCATTGATTCACAATCTCTAGCCGATTCTGTGTTCTGATTTGTGATATGAATCTCTCTCTTGAAGAAAACTTGTAGTCTTTAAACAGTCCATGCAGAGACTAGACTTTTTTCCAACCTTGGAAATGATTTTTGGAAACATGTATCAAAATCAAATTACAATTTATCTTCATGACCTTGCTGATAGAGGAGAAACTTGTTGCTTTACGTGATAATGTGCATGTGTGTGTTGGGGAGGGCCGGGGATTTTTTGTTTGTTTAGTTCCGAAGGACATTTGTAACCTTGTGGCCATCTACCTTTAGGTACTTTCGCTCTGTCTCTTCTTGATGAATCTGTGCATGTTCTTCTAGATTTCGTATAACAAAGCGTAAAACACCTAAACGGAAAAGAGAGATGTTTTATGCCCTGCAAAACTTGACAGCAGACCATAAGAAAAGCATGCAATTGCTTCTGTCAGATCAGGAAAGTCTATGATCCTCTTGATGGGGGCACTTGGAAAGCAGTTGCCTGAAAGAAATAAATGGTGCCTGAGCTCCTTCAAGGATTGAAGAATTACTTTCGCATCTCGACAGAACAAACAACAAGTTCTTCTGAGCGCTTGAATGGATACAAAAAGAAGGTTTAGAACCCTGTGAACTCCTTGTTTAACTTCATCATAACCTACACTCATTCATAGGTGCGGAAGCTTAGACGTAAAACGATTGGGCTTGAGGAGGAGAGAGGATCACATGCTGAACTGAAGAAAAATGATGTGCCCAAAGACTCAAAGAGAGAAATCCAAAAGATACCAGTGAACTGGGGATCTCTGTCGGAGATAATTTTGTTGGAAAACCATGGAGTTGGAAACTATGTTATGAAAAACCATGCGATGTTTGGGTCTTGAGCACTTTTCGATCAACGATTACCATAATCTGTGCATTACCTTTGAAGGAACAAGGGAAGGTTGGTATGAAGTCCATGGAGATGCTTTCCAATCTTTTCCTTAAAAAAGGAAGCGATTGAAAGCGATTGAAGTCTGTAGGCTTTCATTTGTTGGCAAGACAAACAACACACATTGCTTTCATCTGAGCACTAAGTAACTTGTATGTTTTATTGATGTCTGGATGTGTTGCATATGGAACCACTTGAATCTCTTCCAACAAAAGATGATGTACATCGCTGTCATGAGGACATAAGTATACTTTTGATAATATAGAAGGTCATTGTGTATGAATAGGATGAGAAAATCTTATGTTCGGAAGGAGATGGTTGATCTTTGAGAAGAACCTGCACTGTTATTCCAAAGTCTTTATCATGCACATATTTCCCTTTGAAATAATCTGAGATATCAACAGAAAGAGTAGTGATAACTGTTGGAGTAGCATGGAGAAAAGATTAAGAAGACGAGATGATGAAAAGAGAGAGAGTTTATTCATGAGAGACAAGCCCAATATATAGGCTCCGGTTACATCCAGTAGTGACATCACATGTGAGCTCAGTAGAGCATCTAGATCCACAAATCTCTCAATCAGTTCCATGATTCTCTCAATTACACACCACACACCTAGATTCACTCAATCACACCTACTGACACCTATCCAGGCACACCATGTGTTCACACACTTACAACCTTAGACCTTAGGACTCTAGATCCCATTACATCAATTTGTCCTTCATTCCCCCCCACAAATTGATGACCTCAACCCTAGCAGTAGTCTATGGGAAACTTCATGGTTTGCCCAACTCTAGTGGCAACACACATGATCCACAACCTGGTACTCACTCTAGTTGCATCAGTAGCATACTCATTTGGGCAGCCTCATCCCAACATGATCTCACTCTGACTTTGGTTTGTTGGTTTACAATTGGGAGATAGACAATGACTATGCATGGGAATACCCTTAGATCCAACAAGGTAACACATAAGACTAACAATCATTTGAGGGGGACATCCCAAGGGAGAGAATCCTTATTGACCACACACATAAATATTCCTAATTTGAAGATGTGGGGAAATACCCCCCTTTGATGGCATATCTTGTGCTTTTCCTCCTCTTCCAAGCTACCAAAGTGTGAGGTTCATCGTCATTGGAGAGGTTCTTGGTGTAGCCAATCTTGTAACTCCTTTGCTCTTTGTCCACACTCTTTAATGTATCTTGTCCATATTTTGGAATACAAGATCCTTGTAGTCCTTCACCTTCTTTGAGTGTCCAAGCTTTAAGACCATTTTGTGAATTATATGGACTGAAGAGGGTCTTACCACTTGTCATGCAAGGGCAGTGTCTACTCTTGTACAAGAAGTGGTCATGATTGTATGGCAAAGTAGATTCAATCAAATACAAGTTCATCTCATACATCATGAAAGATGTTGAAACTATAACTATGGCATCCTCAATCAAATAAGCAACATAATAGTTATAGTTGAAGCCTTTGTTCCAAGCATATCCTTTTGAAGCTATCATTATTGCAATGATAAGCAAATGAAGTATCAAACCATCTAGCCATTTTATCCCCATAATCTCTTAGGTGGAATCCTCCTCACCTTAAACTTTTCAATACTGGCAGTCAAAGTTTAGTTTGGCTGAGTTTCAGTCAACACATAGTCAAACTTTGACTATCACTTCTAAATGACAACCAAGAGTATGAGAGCAAACTTGCAACTCAGCTTTCACCATACACACAGCAGCAAAACGACTTCTAAAAGAATCATTTGGCAGCCTCAATCAAGGACTATCAACACCAAGAAGCAAAGGCGCAGTCCTTACACACGTCGCCCAGCATTGGAGGTAGAAACTCGACTGGTTTTTCACTCACTACAGCTCAAAATCACGACCACTGGCCACCAAACTTCATGGAGAGCTTAGCAATAAGGTCACCCAGCTCCTTGTGAAAGCATTTCGCAAATGGTTGAGGCAGAGAGTAGAACAAGCCCGAGCTTCGTTTCAGCTTGCAGAGCTTGCCATGGCAAAATGGCGACTTCTTTTCTGCATCCCATTGGTCAATAGGGTCGCCCTAGGCTGAAGATCATGGAGCTGAAAGGTCTAGGCAAACTACTGAGTGAGATGGAAGATCAAGCTTATGCAAGTCTAGGCTTGAAGTGGGTAACATGGTAAGCTTGAGGAAGATGAAGAAGATGAAGGAGGTGATGACACGTGGCACACGTGGGTAGAAGCTCAAGGAGGATCATACAAGCTCTGATACCACATGTTGGAGTAGCATGGAGAAAAGACGAAGAAGATAAGATGATGAAAAGAATGATAGTTTATTCATGAGAGACAGGCCCAACATATAGGCTCTAGTTACATCCAATAGTGACATCACATGTGAGCTCAGTAGAGCATCTAGATCCACAAATCTCTCAATCAGTTCCATGATTCTTTCAATCACACACCATACACCTAGATTCACTCAATCACACCTATTGACACCTATCCAAGCACACCATGTGTTCACACACTCACAACCTTAGACCTTAGGACTCTAGATCCCATTACATCAATTTGTCCTTTAGTGATAACCATAGCAGAGAGTAGAGGTAACGTACTAAGAGTATCGGCAACCACATTGCATAATTCTGGAAAGTACCCAATGCCCATATGGAAGTTGGCCAGAAATTCCACAGTGCATGCTTGTCGAGCAGTCATAACTGGCTGAGTAAAGATATACTTACAATGAGTGATGATCCGTTTTTACCACGGAGCCGGTTCCCATGAGATAATGTGTCCATGTGTGGTAATCATGAACAATAGTAGGGGACTATTTGTCAAAAATCGGGTATTTGGTCTGAATGGTAGAATGTTTATGGTTGTAAAGCAATAACTTTGCCTCTTGCATTAAGATCGCTTCAATAGTCGGAAGCATTGATCATGACCTTAAATGGGAGATTTGGTCAGCAATAGCCATAACTGGTGTTGTAGTGAGTGTTTGCTTACTTTGTGTTGAGAAGCCATTGAAAAGTTGAAGTACTTTTCAAAAGCTCAGACATGGGTGGTGCAATCGTGGAGAACTAATAGACCTTGGTGCGATAGAAATTCGCCAATCCAAGAACAGAGCGGACATCATGAATATTCTTTGGATTAGGTTAATTACAAATTACCTCGATCTTTTTGGGATCAATTGAGATGCCTTGTGATGAAATGACATGTCCTGTCAGTCTATAGCTAGGTGCTTATCATAGGAGATGGGGGAGAGAGGTTTCAAAATTTATAGATCAGTCTGATAGGGATGTCCTCTTGCCCTTTCTTGTATTTGTTTGTGTTTGAAGCAATGAGCATCTTTTTGAGATCCCAAGCTGACATTATTGGGCTGAGACTTCCCTTGATATAGGATGAGGACATCTTGGACAATGAGCTTGCTGATGACACCGCCTTTTTTTTAATGCCACTCCATAGACTCTCACTTCTTTTTTGGGCAGCCTTGGATTTATTTTGTTCTACAGCAGGTGCACATATCAATTGGAATAAATCCAATGGCTTTTGGATTGGTGACAAGGACACTTCAAATTGGGGGCTAATTTTAGTTTCACTGGGATTCAAAGGAGTGTCTTTGTGTCAGATACTTGGGGCTGCTAGGTTGGTGTGGGTCTCTCTTCTTCGTAGCATTTTGCTCCTACGTTGGAGAGAATCAGGAGAAAACTCTTGATTCATCAGCTTGCTCCTGTGTTGGTTTTCAGTCAAACTTGACCTCCACTTCCAAGGTGGTTGTTGTTAACCATGCACTGTTGGCAACGGCATGGTTTATTTGCTCTTGTTAGTGCCATCGAGGGAATACATGAATTCAGCTCACAAGGCCTATAAGGGAGTGAGCTAGGTGGTTTGACAGACAACAAAGCCAACGTGGCTTGGGACACTTCGATTCTCCCCACGTGGGAAGGGGGCCTCAATATCGATCCAAACTTGCAGTGCAGGGCCTTGCTTTGCAAGTGTGTTCAGGGGGCTTTTGCCACGACAAGAATCTTGGAAACATTTTTTCATTCATTGCATATAGTCCTTGTTGGAAAGGTCACCTCCCCATCTAAAAGCCCCCAAATGAGGAGAGCATGGGGGAGGGAGACCTAGGGCAAGGTATGCCCAGAGAAAGGGGACAGCCACTGTACGGATCAGTACGGGCTGCTGCAGGGCAGTGTATGGAAGGTGTGAAGGGTGCGCTAGGGTCCGGACAAGGGCTGAGCAGAGGTGGATCAGTAGCAGCATGGAGTCGCACTGTAGCAGCAGGTATTGGGCAGGTCTATGGCCTGCAAACAGGGCTGGCAGGTGGCAGGGTAAGCAGTCCTAAGGGGCTGGGCACTGCATGGAACAAAGGGCTGGCAAAGGGCCCTAAATAGGGCTGGATAGGCAGCCAACCAGCCGACCATCTGGTCGGTTGGTTAAGAGGGCCTTGTGCCCTATATAAGGAGGGCCTTTGTGCCCTCGTAAATCATCATCTGGAGCAGCAGAGCCTCAGCAGACTGGAGCAGCAGATCAGTACCTATAGGGCCTACATCCAGGAGGTGTATAGGAGGCTGAAGAGCTGCAGACAAGCTGAGTTAGGGCTGACACCTAGGCTGACATCCGGGCAGCAAGGTGTAGAGATCAAGTCACGGTGACCAAGTCTACAGAAGCTCGACAAGGAGCACGCGGACTCGAGTCTAGAGATAGCCTGCAGATAGGAGAAGTACCTTGTGATAAGATCAGAGGACCACACCATTGGTGGGACTCTGGATCTATCTCTTTTGTATTGTGTCCATAGGTTTGGATGGAAATATATTAGTTTTGGTGTCCCACACCACACTGTGTGAGCTCTTGGGCTATTCTATTAGTCTTCTGCTGTGCGTACGCTCTGTTGGGTCATTTCTAACAGTCCTACTCTCCCTCCACGAGTGGGGATTGGATGGATAATACCTGGTTTTCAGGTCATCGTAGGGCTCCTTCCTCCCCTCTTATGGTTGTCATTCTGAAAGCTTGAGGCAGCTTCAGGAGTAACTTTGAGCCTTCTCCTCATCTTTGCAAGAGATGGATAGGCAGCCTGTTATGTGGAACAATAGGATACTTGATCATAGGTTTTATTGATTATATGCTGTGCCTTGGAATGATTTCAAAAACATTCCCTATGATCGCAAATTTCAATTAGTGTCATGAGGACGCGAATGATTGGCGACTCCCATAATTTACGTGTGACTACCTTGGGCCTCTGGGGCATGGAAGTCTGGCCACGTGTGCGGGAATTGCTGTAATTCAAAAGGGGACAGTACATGATTGCACAGGTTTTTGGTATGTGCCTCGATGAGGTGCATGGTTTGCTTTCAGAGCAAGCACACAGGTAGTACGACGATCTGGTCCTTAGTGGATGTTCTTAATTTAAGCCTTTATAGCATGCTGTGGAGAGAATTTGCTCTTCATATGTCTCGGGTACTGCGAGATTGGAAGGAATGGGCCTTCTTTGAAGGCAGAAAGGGAAGTGTGGGTGCTTCTTCCAATCTCGGACACAGGTTGCTGGAAGGAGATGGACAAGGTGTACTGAAGCCAAAAGAGTACCTGCTTGAGAGCTCAGTGAGAGTTCGTGGTCTAGGTTATTTGGAAATATTCTTGGGATTTCATTTTTTGAGATGGTTCTTTTGTTGCGGACCTTGCCAAAGGAAAGCCGGGTAGAAATAGACCCTCAGAGCATGGTGCCTGGAAGACTCCAGGTTGTTCACTCATTATGAGGGGGACAACTGGAAGATCATGACGTTTGGGTTGCTTGAGTTCAAAGGCGGGAACATGACTGAAGGTGGTGGTGCCAGCCTCCAGGAGATGGACCTGTGTACCAGAATGGTGTGCTAAAGCGGAACCAGACATGGTGGAGCACATAGTCACAAGAAACGTTTCGTCCGTTTCATTGTTTCAAGGTTTCGACAGGTTTCGTTTCGTTTCGTTTCGAATCTTCGGACGAAACGGATAGGTTTCGAAATGATACTTGATAAATACAAGGATAGGGGTAGATAAGACATGTTATATTTAAGTTTAGAGTGAACAAAGAGAAATACAAGTGTCAAGTGACAAGTCCTTAGTCAAGACACCCAGTGTCTAGCCTCTAGGTAATCCAAAACACAAACACATTCAGGAATCAGAATTCAAGTCTCCTTTCTCAAGTTTCAAATTTAGACCAATTAATATTTATGGAGTCAAAACTTAAAAGCATATTGACATTGGACATTGGATTCTAGCATCTAGACTCTAAAGATATGAACATCATTGATTCATTGAAATTTGAATCTAGATATATGAGTCATTACTTTTTAAAATGTCACGTAAATATAAGTTCCGAAAATAGACATATGAAATAATAAGTTCCCAAAGTGACGAGTTGTAAGCTCAAACTTCAAAGTTCCAAAAATGAGTAGCATGAGTGATAACAAATCATAATTTAAAACTACTCAGTGCTCACTACTCTCTCTACCAAGTTCAAACTTCACTATCACTATCTGCATCTTCATCTGTGGATTCTGTACCACCGGAACTCTCTTCCTCCTCTACCCTTGCTACCATCTCCTCAAAGGAATCACTACTATGACCACTAGTAGCAAGGGTACGACCACGATCTCGTCGGCGTCTACAACAGCGTGGTGAAGATGAAGTGCCAATGCTTGCAATCAAGGGTGTTGCACTAGTAGATGCTTGTGCAACAACCCTTGATTGCGAACGTGTGACGCGTCGAATGCGTGCCTCATCCTCTCGAAGGAAATCATATGCTATATCCTCATCGCTGCGCCTTTGGATGAATGATATATCAATATTCTCCCCTCGAGCCAAGCCTTTCTCAAGCTTTCTTAGAACTTCAGGATCAACTTCTTTCACCTTCCAATGTAACACTTCAGCCCCTTCAGCCCCACTGGTACTTTCTTTGTCTTTGAACCGCTCCAAGAGACGAAGGTTGGCATTTACATAGACCAATCTATTAAGCTGTGATGTGCTCAATCTGTAACATGATACATCACATAAAACATAAATATTTTGAACTAAAACAAGATTGAAAATGCATCTAGAATCTAGATTCTAATTAGTCATGATTCGTAAAATTGGAGAAGACTCAAGACTCAAGAAATGCATCCAACCATTCATAACTTATAAGTTGGATTACCTATTTCTTTTCTTAGTATGGATGTCCGCACATATGCTCCATATGCGCTCAGCTGATCCACTAGTACAATCCTGTGATAAAACTCGAAGAGCTAATCTTTGCAAAGTGGGAGTAAGTCGCCCATTTATCTCCCACCATGATACAACAAATTTCCTTTGCTCTAGACTCATAGCCACATCTCGCCTGATTTGGCTACGGTCATGAACATAGAGGACAGACTCTCTTTCAATCCTATAAGATGAGTCTATTAAAATGGCAGCGGAAGATGCAAACAAACTGAAATTATAGAGCCACACAGAGAACACTAGAGATAACAAAATATACCACCACTGATCTGCTGTAAATCAGCCCTTAAACCAGGGCAGCAACTGAAATACAAGATATCTTGAATAAGATAGAAAACAGGAGCTGCTGGAGAGGCTGAACTGAAGCAGAGAAAAAGGGGGGAATACAAGAAAGCTGAAGCCTGAGAGCACGGAGGCAGGAGAAGCCTGAAACGAAGAGGCAGAGGCCTGGAGCGGGGAGGCAAGGGCCCTGAAGAGGCAAGATCTGCTGCGGGAGTGTGGGCAGCCAACTGAGCAGCTGAGAGGGGGCTCTGAGGGGATGGTCAGGAGCAGGCTGTATGCTGGAGCCTTGAGGAGCTGCAAGAAGTGATAGAGGAAATGAAGGGAAGGAGGCCCTTTTATAGGGCAGGCCAAGGGGGGGAGTCGGCCAGTTTGGCTGGACCGACCAGCCTGGTCGGTCAGGCCAACTGGGCCGACCAGCTGGTCGGCCAGCCTACCCCCTCTGGCCCCCCTTGCTGCATGGGGGCTGGTCGGCTGGTCACGCCTGGAGATGCGGAATCTCAACACCCCCTCTCAGCTCCAGGGTGTGGCACAAGACCCAGAGAGCTGGTATGACGTTGGAGAAGGGGAGAAGAAACAGATTTGGTAAATATGTCGGCGACGTTGTCGGAAGTGGTGCTGAAGAGGAGCACAATGGTACCGTCAAGAACCTTCTCTCGCGTGTAGTGGTACTGAATTTCAATGTGTTTTGTCCGAGCATGAAAAACCGGATTGCGAGCAAGGGCAATACAGCTTTGATTGTCACAAAAAAGTGTGGTAGAAGTGGATTGCTGAAAACCACAATCGAGAAGAAGGCGCCGAAGCCACACAGCCTCACAGGTGGCACTACACATAGCCCGATACTCAGCCTCGGTGGAAGATAGGGCGACCGTGGGTTGGCGTTTACTGGACCAGGAGATAGCCGCAGAGCCAAAGGAGAAAACATAGCCCGTGGTAGAGCGGCGAGAATCGGGGTCGCCAGCCCAATCGGAGTCACTCCAACCTCGGAGAGTGAGCGGGGAAGGAGAGGAACCACCGGCAGCATAAAAGAGCCCGAAAGTAGAGGTCCCCTGAAGATAGCGGAGGAGACGTCGAGCAGCTTGCCAATGAGAAAGCGAAGGGGTTTGCATGAAGGTACTGAGGGTGCCGACAGAGAAGCCGAGATCCAGTCGAGTGTTAAGTAGCCAAAGAAGAGATCCAACAAGCTGGCGGTAGAGGGAGGCATCAGGATAAGCAGTGGACCCAGAAGCAGAGAGTTTAGCGTTGGGATCCATGGGAGAGGTGATGGGCCGACAGTCAGCCATGTGGAAAGTTTCGAGGAGCTCTTGAACATAGCGTTGCTGAGAGACAAAATACCCCCTCTTAGTCTGCCAAATCTCAAGACCCAAGAAAAAATGAAGAAGGCCCATATCCGTCATCTCAAATTCAGTTTGAAGAGCAACTTTAATGGCAAGGATATGATTGGTATGACTCCCGGTGAGGATTAAATCATCCACATAAAGAATGATGAAGGTATGAAGCTGTCCTTCATGAAAAAAATAAAGATTGGGATCAGCCAGAGAGCGAAGAAGTCCTTGGCGGCAGAAGAAGGTATCAATACGCTGATTCCAGGCCCGAGGAGCTTGCTTGAGACCGTAGAGAGCCTTGCGAAGGCGACAGACCATGAAAGGAGAACGAGAATCAATGAAGCCGGGCGGCTGATCCACATATACCTCTTCATGAAGATCACCATTCAAAAATGCAGATTTGACGTCCATTTGAAAGATGGGCCACTGATGGTGGGCGGCAAGAGCGAGGATCGTGCGGATGGTGCTCATCCGGGCGGTAGGTGCAAAGGTCTCCCCATAGTCGATGCCGGGTCGTTGGGCATAGCCTTTAGCCACTAGCCGAGCTTTATACTTGTCGACAGAACCATCAGAGGCGTATTTTGTTTTGAAAATCCACCGGACACCAATGACGGAACGATGTGAGGGACGAGGGACAAGGTCCCAGGTGTGGTTCCGAAGAAGAGCATGAATTTCCGCTTCCATAGCCTGTTTCCAATGAGGCTGGGCCAGAGCCTGAGGAACGGTAGTGGGCTCACGAGTGGCGAGGATGCGAGACATAAGGGCATAATTGACATGAAGGGGATCAGAAGAGGACGGTGGAAGATGGCGATGAGAGCGACGAGGCCCATCATCAGGGGGTGGTTCGGAGTAGGGATCCTCAAGACCGGAGGAGCGGAGAGTATCAATGAGCCATCGCGGAACACGTACCGAGCGGGGTTCCAAAGGAGGAGCAGACGAGGATGGAGCCGGAGAAGGAGGCGGAGGAGAGAGAATAGGAGGTGATGTACCGGGGGACGAGGCAGGTGGAGGGAGAGAGGGCTCCGGGGCATCGGACGGATCTCCAAGAACAGGAGGAGAGTCGGAGGATGTCGGAAGGACCTGCTCGTCGAAAAGAACATCCCTGCTCACGGAGATAATGCGGCGGCGAGGATCATAGAGGCGATAGCCAGTGGAGACGGAGTTGTAGCCTACGAACAAGAGCTTGTGGGACTTAGGATCAAGCTTTCCACGATCAGATTTAGGAATATGAACATAAGCATCACAGCCAAATACTCGAAAATGGGAAACATCGGGCTTAGATCCATAGTAAGCCTGATAAGGGGTCATGCCTGGGACTGCTGATGTCGGAGAGCGGTTAAGAGTATGGATGGCGGTCATCATGGCCTCGGCCCAAAGAGACTGAGGGAGTTGACTGTGAGTGAGCATGGTCCGAGCCATTTCAACACCGGTACGATGTTTACGTTCAACCACACCATTATCAGAAGGGGTACCTGTGTTGTCAAATTCCCGTTTGACACCATGACTACTCAAGAACCGATCAAACTCGAGAGAGGTGAATTCACCACCTTTATCAGCACGAAGAATTTTGAGGGAGTGATTGGATTCTTTTTCCACCATGGCTAGCCAGGTCTGGAAACGACTGAAAGCCAGATCCTTGTGGGAAAGAAAATAGATCCAAGAGTAGCGACTGAAATCATCAACAAGGAGCATGTAGTACGAGGCTCCCCCAAGGGACAGAATCTGCATAGGGCCACATAGGTCAAGGTGAACAAGACCAAGCGGAACAGTGGCACGGCGAGAGGCATGATGAGCGAACGGCTCGCGATGTTGTTTGCCCAATATGCAAGAGGGACAGAGACCTTGGCGAGTGCCGACGTTAGGGAGGCCGAGGACAAGCTGATCACGGAAAGCACGATGAAGAGCATCAATGTGTAAATGACCAAACCGATAATGCCAAAGGTCGCCAAGAGAGGTTCCTGTAAGGGAGGGAAGGGCAACAAGCTTGTAGATACCATTAGTAGAATGGCCGGTCCAAACCGGCTGTCCGGTGGCACGATCGCGGATGGTGACAGAGGCTGCTTCAAACTCAACTTTCATATTGTTTTGACAAATCTGATGAACCGAAAGGAGATGAAAGCCGAGAGACGGAACATAAAGAACACGAGAAGAGTGTTTACCCCCTTTGCCATCAGGAATAATATCAAGAGAGCCCTCTGAATGAACAGGAATAGAGTGCTTATCGCCGATGCAGACACGACCAGAATGAGGAGTGAGATCCTGGAGCAGTGAGGAGGAGGGGGTCATATGCCGAGAGGCCCCACTATCAACAATCCATTCACGAGCATCGGAGCTATGGAGAGCCAATGACTCTGCTGCAGGAAGGGGGACCGAATTCAAGAGCTCAAGGTGAACAAATGCAGGAGTAGGGGTAAGGGAAGCATCAGCCGCAGCGGCCAGAGGTGCGTCAGCTCGTTTGTGTTTGCGGTATGGACAATTGCGCCAATAATGGCCAGGAGTGCCACAGTGATTGCAATTACCTTTGGGAGCAGGACGGTCACTGGAGGGATCTGAAGGAGATGAGTTATTGGCAGAGGACGGGGCATTCTTGGATCGTGATTTGGGACGATGGGCCACAAGAGCCTCAGAAGAACCATCAGAGGTTTTAGTGAACTGTTCCTCCTGATCCATCATCATGGGGACAAGTTCCTCCCAAGTGATGGTGCTGAGGCGGCCAGAGGTAATAAGAGAAGAATAGAATGCTGCATATCGACTGTCAGTAATAACATGAGATAAGAGAGTAATAGCCATATCTTCGGAGGAGATAGCCTTGCCTGCATGGAGGATGTCCTGATGCATGCTCTGCATTTTGTTGATGTGGTCCCGTATGGAAGGAGAAGTAGTTGGATCGAGGCGACGAAGCTGAACTTCCAAGGAAATACGTTTCATGGGAGTGACGCGAAGATACATGCCATCAAGAAATTCCCAAATAGCACGTGCAGAAGTAAAATGCTTGATATGATTGAGAACCCCTGGTTGACAATTGAGAAAGATGAACGAGCGTACACGAGCATTCAATTTATCCCAGATAAGAGAAGCATGTGGCTCCTCCTCAGGTGACGGACGAGGGATCCCGGGATCAACAAACTCAGCAAGATCATAAGATTCCAATACAGACGCCATCTGAATTTTCCAAAGAGAATAATTGGTCCCATCTAACTGCCGAGCATCTGGAAATGTAGGAAGAGTGGGAATACGTACAGGCTTGTCAGACTCTTGAAAGAAACTGGACATAGGGGATACGCGAAGATCCGGAGTAGAATCCTTTGTTTCATCAGCCATAACTGAAAACAGGGAATGGACAGCAACAAGGGGCTGAAGAGAACGGGGCTGGTGAAAAGATCAAGGTCTAGAACAGGGCCACTCTCAACAATCGAACCCAAAGATCAAGAGCCAATAAGTTCTGCCAGAAACCCCTGAATAAAGGCGTACGGGTGAAGACGGGAGCCGACCCGATGCGCGATGAAGGAAGGGGGGGAGAGGCTCTTGATGAAGCAGTAGGCTGCTATTGATAGCCCGGGGTACGGCACGGGGTACGGTAGGAAAAATATATATATACGGAGGGGAGAAGGGAGGGAAAAATATATATATAGGGAGGGGAGAAGGGAGGGCAGAAGAAAGCTCTGTAGTCAGTGGAGGACAAACTTCTTCAACTTCATCAATATAGAAGTTCCCAGATCAGAGAGTAACCTGGTGCTCTGATACCATATTAAAATGGCAGCGGAAGATGCAAACAAACTGAAATTATAGAGCCACACAGAGAACACTAGAGATAACAAAATATACCACCACTGATCTGCTGTAAATCAGCCCTTAAACCAGGGCAGCAACTGAAATACAAGATATCTTGAATAAGATAGAAAACAGGAGCTGCTGGAGAGGCTGAACTGAAGCAGAGAAAAAGGGGGGAATACAAGAAAGCTGAAGCCTGAGAGCACGGAGGCAGGAGAAGCCTGAAACGAAGAGGCAGAGGCCTGGAGCGGGGAGGCAAGGGCCCTGAAGAGGCAAGATCTGCTGCGGGAGAAGGGAGGGAAAAATATATATATACGGAGGGGAGAAGGGAGGGAAAAATATATATATAGGGAGGGGAGAAGGGAGGGCAGAAGAAAGCTCTGTAGTCAGTGGAGGACAAACTTCTTCAACTTCATCAATATAGAAGTTCCCAGATCAGAGAGTAACCTGGTGCTCTGATACCATATTAAAATGGCAGCGGAAGATGCAAACAAACTGAAATTATAGAGCCACACAGAGAACACTAGAGATAACAAAATATACCACCACTGATCTGCTGTAAATCAGCCCTTAAACCAGGGCAGCAACTGAAATACAAGATATCTTGAATAAGATAGAAAACAGGAGCTGCTGGAGAGGCTGAACTGAAGCAGAGAAAAAGGGGGGAATACAAGAAAGCTGAAGCCTGAGAGCACGGAGGCAGGAGAAGCCTGAAACGAAGAGGCAGAGGCCTGGAGCGGGGAGGCAAGGGCCCTGAAGAGGCAAGATCTGCTGCGGGAGTGTGGGCAGCCAACTGAGCAGCTGAGAGGGGGCTCTGAGGGGATGGTCAGGAGCAGGCTGTATGCTGGAGCCTTGAGGAGCTGCAAGAAGTGATAGAGGAAATGAAGGGAAGGAGGCCCTTTTATAGGGCAGGCCAAGGGGGGGAGTCGGCCAGTTTGGCTGGACCGACCAGCCTGGTCGGTCAGGCCAACTGGGCCGACCAGCTGGTCGGCCAGCCTACCCCCTCTGGCCCCCCTTGCTGCATGGGGGCTGGTCGGCTGGTCACGCCTGGAGATGCGGAATCTCAACAGAGTCATGGACATTGCTTTAGTGTTAGATAGGAATTAGGATAATGATTCATGAAGTAGACTTTAAAGGCATGCATGCCAGAGTCAAAAGAGGTTGCAAGTAAAAGCTAATTGATTGTACAATATATTAGAGTCTAGAATCAAGATACTTAGAAGTTAGTACTCACATTCCTTGCTCTTCAGAGGGGATAACTATATCCACATAGGATGTCCATCCATTCATAAGAACAATATCGGACCAATGACTTTCCTGCTTGTACAATGGATGCACCATGTAGGAAACAATATGGATTGGTTTATGAAACCAGTTCCATCTTTTTGTCCATATGGCACGAAGATCATCCACCCTGTAAATTGCAATATATTAAATTTCAATACTATGTATAAATAAACATTCTCTAAATTCTATGTAGCAGCTCATGAGTCATGATAGAATCACTAAAGAGTTTGCATACCTATGACTTGAGAGAGATCTACAATTGAGCATACTCTCATTAAGCTTTTGCATGTAGTGATAAAGATGACTCATTGTACTTCCCTCATGGTCAAATAATCTTAAAATGAAGTACAAAGGTGCAATGGCAGCCTTTATGGCTGCAGCTTCTTCCCAAAACATACTGTCCAAGATGTATGAAGTGATTGTACATGCCTCCGCTTTGCGGCTTCCTCTCCAAGCTTCCCACTCTTCACTACAAACGAGACGCCTAAGCGCATCTTTCGTTTGTGTCATCCTACAAGTTTAGGACAAGTTAAGAAAAGTTAAGAATCAAAATTTGAATACATAAGTATTAAGAATTGAAAATTGAAATTAACTCTCAATTGGCTAGCTAAAAAAGGATGTTGACTTATCTTTGAAGAACAAGAAAGAGATAGCCAAATCTTGTCTTAGATGGCTTCACAAGATCATACTTGCATACTGCTCTGAAAAGAGCTAATGCAATGCTCTTTCTTGTTATGAACTTGATGATTTGGCTTGCTTTATTAAGAGTAGATTGCACCCAATCCAACTTGGCAATGTCCTCCATCATCAAGTCCATGGAGTGAGAAGCACATGGAGTCCAAACAATGCTTTTATAATCTCTCTCAACCAATTCTCCCATCTTGGCACAATTGGAGCCATTGTCAGTAATAATTTGGACCACATTTTGTGGCCCAACCTCCTCAATGGCATTTTTAACGTGTCCATAAATCCATTCCCCAGTGATACTCAAGCCAGGGGTGGAGGCATCAACTACACGAAGTAATGTAGTGCCAGCACAAGATGAGACCAAGATATTTATCATGTGGCGCCGCCGCTGGCCACATATGGCAAGTCACAAGAATCAAGATCCATAAGTAAATCATACATTTGTTGTTAATACTAAAATCAGCCACCACAAATCTTACCAAAGACTCAAGAGTCAAGAGTGAAGGGTTGTACTTATAACTTACAGTGTCACTCCATCCATCTGACACAATGCTACAACCATATCGCTCCCAACAAGCTCTCAAACCCACAAGCTCCTCTTGAATCTGCCTCACTTGGTTTGTCAAGTGGGTAGTTCTTAAGGACTCTGAATTTGCTGGTTGTAGACCTGTAGCTCCTACTGCGGCTGCTGCCACAAGTGCACGATGGAACTTTTGGTATGCTGGACATTGAGCTATGTTGAAAGCAAGGTTGCATTGATAGAAGAAACGATGCTCAGCTATTTGAGCCTCTTGCTTCAACTTTGGAGCAAAGCTAGCATCAAGGGTGATTTGGCGCCTTGGCAGCTCTCTTCCCCTCTTTCTTGTTGTTGCAGCCTTGAGATGAATATGGGAGGATGTTGGGATCCTCTCATGACCCACAGCAACACTAACAAAGCTTGATGAATGTGGAGAAGCCACAACATGCGAGGGAGCTTCATCTGCATTGACATTGGGTAAAGACTCACCAATGTTAGAAGACTCCGGGGTGATATGAACTTGGGAAGAAGCCCCAGTATTACTTTGAGAAGACACTTGAACTGAGGTTCTTGTTGAAGTAGAGGCCCCTCTTTTCAGCGCTTCACTTTCCTTGGCTTCTTGCACCTTCCCATCAATTATCTCCGAAGGCAAAGGTAGAAGGAGCAATGACCGGACCTCTTCAAACTTTGATGGCAAACCATGGGCCAAAAAAATACCTTCTGGAACATGAGTGCAGCCATGTGTTCCTTGTGCTCTCTCCCAAATGTAATGTGCCTTCACCCGGTTTGACGCTCCTCAAATTGTTTCCCCACAATACTTGCAAACCACACATTTTGTGCCAGAAGTACCATATTTGCTAATGAGAACTAAATCTTGCCAAACATCACGCTGAGTGGGAGACTTGCGAGGAGGCATGATGGAGAAGGCCTTGAAATTTGGGAAGAAACAGAGAATTGGGGCAAACTGGGCTGTTGCTCCTTGATCCAGGTGCTGCTCCTTGAGCAGAACCAAAAAACAGCAGCAACAAAGGGGATGGTGGGTAGGACTGTCGATGGCAGCAGGCTGCAGGCCCTAGGCGTGGACGGTCACCGGTGGGAGTCGAATCTCGATTGCAGGTCGTTGATGGCGTCAGAGCGTGGGAGTCGATTGCAGGCCTTGTGTTAGTGGTGGCTAGCAGCAGCTAGCTTGAGCCTTGCAAGAAGCCTGTAGGTCAACGGAGCAGCGGCAGTGCTAGGCTCTAGCACATATGCTAGCACACGGGCCACGAGCCACGAGCCACAAACTCACGTGAGCGCTCAGCGTAGGAAGCATAGGGAGCAGAAGCGGGCTGCGTACTGGAGAGGATGCTGAGCAACGAAATCAGGCGGGAGGATCGCAATCGATTCACGAAGGGCAGAAACGAAAAAACGGGCAAAAACGCCTTTTTGAGATTTGGGCGAAACATGCGTTTCGTATTGTTTCGAAACGTTTCGGCACGAAACGTTTCATTCTGTTTCGACAGGACGAAACGCGTTTTCATGTGACACTGGTGGAGGAGGAGCCACTGGATAAAAAGCAAGGAAAAGATTTCGACATCAAAATATTCCAGAGGACTATGATGAGGGAGTTATTGGAGCATCGTCATCAACATGTTGTCATTGATCCGAGATGTGTTGGTGAGAGGGGGTGTTGGAAAGGTCACCTCCCCATCTGTAAGCCCCCATATAAGGAGAGCATGGGGTAGGTGGACTTGGGTCCTGAGGGATGGCCACATGGGCAGCAAAATGGCTGCCATGGGGGCAGAGATCAGAGAGAAAAAGGAAAGTACCTGGACGCTTCAAAGTGGCTGCAACACATGGCGTCAAGACCAGGGCAGATGGCGATGCATACATGGCATAGATCTGGCCTGGAAGAGGCAGATCTGGAGCAGCACAAGATGGCAGGATATCCTGGGGTACAGGCGCCTACATAGTGAGCTATTTGGCAAGGCATGTGGGTAGGCACATGGCCTGCAACATACCCTAAAGATGGCATAGGAATATGGCGGGACAGATCAGCAAATAGGTCGGCTAACAGTAGGGCTGGTTGGGGCTGGTTGAGTGAGTCAACCAGGCATTGGTTAGGCTGTTCAAGAGGGCTGGGTCCCTGCTTGGAACAAAGGCTGCAAAGGGCCTAGTAAAGACCCTTATATAGGGCCTGGTTGGGCTGGTAGGGGCAGCCAACCAGGTCAGTTTTCAGCCAGACTGAGTCAGCCAAAATAGGGCTGACCAGTCGGTTATTTAGAGGCCCCGAGATGCTTATAAAAGGGCCCCCTTGGGGGGCATTCAATGATCCAGCAGTGCAGCCTTCCAGGAGCAGTAAGGAGCAGCAGCATACCTATACTTGGGCCTACTTCAGAAAGGTCAAGGAGGATCAGGAGTGCTGTCAGACTTAGCTCTACATTGGCTGAGACCTAGCCTGTCTACCAGGGCAGTAAGGTGCTGAGATCTGGACAGAGAGTCTACATATGCTCCAGGTGGAGCACGCAGGCTCAAGTCTAGAGATGTCCGGCAGATAGTAGAAGTACGTGGTAAGATCAAAGTACCATGCTCTGGTGGGACTTTGGATCTCTCTCTCTTTTGTATTGTGTCCATAGCTTTGGACGGGAATATATGTTTTGGTAGCTTCTATATCTGGCTGGTTCATTGTCTGTTGATGAGTTTGCACATCTATGTGATGCACATAAGTTTAAGAAGTTTGTGATTCCACTCCCCACACACACTGTGTGAGCTTCTGGGCTGTTCTATCAGTCTTCCGCTGTGCGTACCCTCTGTTGGTCGATTTCCAAGACAGCCATCAGTTGTATCAGCAGTTTTGGTATCTCAGAATACATTACGCTCTCAAGTTTTCTATTGTGTATTTGGTTCCATTGTTATCTTTGGCTGTGTACAATTTTCTTTCAGACATCTCATAGGGCAGTCTGTCCCCCTAGCTGACTCATGGGGCAGTCTGTCCCCCGAGCTGACCCTTTTGAGACCTGTGGCCTAGAAAGGTAACTCCTTCTACCACTGTGATGTGTTAGCAAGCATACCTATCTCTGCCACATGGTGGTAGGTTGTTGCATACAGGTCATGTGGTGGGTGGAGTCCTATCGTAAGGCTTACATCTCAGCCTATGAGAATCCCATGTGTCCTAGAGGCCCTAGCGGTCTTAGCTGTCCATAGTGTACCAAATATCATGATGAAGAGTTGCATTGCATCATTTGAAAATCTCCTTGGGGACAATGTATTTGATATTATATCAGTACCATATTAACAGTAACTAGGCCGTAGGCCTTTAGTGAGATATCTAGGCTGCTAGTGCTTTTGGGTAGATAAGCAACCGTAGGTGGATTGGACTGAGCAGACAGGTTTGGCAGGTTTGTCATTTTAGCTGATAATAAGCATATAGTCAATGCAGGTATAACTAACTCGAAGGGGTTGCTTGAAAGTACTGCATCTCTTGTTTCGTGATTTGATTTCCACAAGCTGAGATCTTATAGGTTGCTTTTTTATTTATTAACAAGCTGTCTGCCTTAAGGCATAGCATTGGTATAATGCTGTTGCTGTTTTGGGTTGATTTTTACAAGGTTTGTCCTGTATTGAGGTTTTCAGTTGCTTGTTTCTGAGAAGAATCTCATCGTGAGAGAGGAAGCTTGCCGCATTGGTCTACTGTTTGGTGGGTTCACTGGATGCTACCATGCAATACGGTGCATTATGCGAAGACTCAGAGACAAGGAAATTGCGCTAAATGAGTACGTCGTTTCGTTGAATTTGAACTTTGCGGAGCACAGTTTGCCTTTCTTGATTTCATTCTTGACAGTTTTGCCAGATTTAGATACTGTGTGACTCTGCTTTTGCTTGTTGTAGATTTATTGCAGGTGCTGTTGCTGGTCTTTCTGTGCTGGCCTTGGATGATCCTAGCAGGAGACGGACTTTTGCTTTGTATCTTCTAGCCAGAGTTGCACAGGTAACTGCTGACACTTCTCATTTTCTTTCAAGATATGACTAATTATCTGGAAGTTGCCAAGGCTTGCATTTTCATCTCCCCTTTAACATCTTAGACGAAGATATATGGTCACTGTGTGGTATGACCATGAGCAGTCTGCATACAACTCTGCTAAAGGCAAAAACAAGTTCCATCTCTGGGGCAGCCATTGGAGACATGGTGATACCTTACTGTTTGCCATAGCTTGTGCTCAGGTAACAATGTGAGCATTGAGCTTGATTTCCTTCTCTTTGGGGAAGTTTCATGGACTTTTGGTAACTGTAGTGATGTTAGCTTCTCTTCACAGGTAATGTATGCATTTGTAATGCGTCCTGAGACCTTGCCTGAGTCGTACCTGGAATTTATTGTCAAGACTGGACCAATTGGAAAGCCGGTGCTCAAGGCTGTCAGGGAGAGTTGCAGAGGTGAGCCTGTTGATGTGCGAGCACTGTCGGATTTTGTGGTGAGCAGGACGGGTACACCTTTTAAAATAGATCCTGGTGCTGGACTCATTCCTTGTTCAGCAATTCATCCTGACACACCCTCTTGTATGGGACATACTAGCAGAGCAGCACGTTCCACATTCAAGAAAACATTCCCACTCTACATGTCACTCACATTTGTACCATTTGTTGTCCTAAACCTTCAAAAGGTAATATTTTATTAAAGGGTGTCGCTGTGGCAATTAGTAATTGGGTAAAGCATTTCCCAATCCTTGACAAGCATTAATTTTTATGTTCGTAGCTATGTCCTACTTCTGCAGTTCATGCAAGCCCCTGTGCACACAATTTGGAATGCCTTTAAAGGTGCAGTTCGGTCTACATGCTTCCTTTCCAGTTTTGTAGGAATGTACCAGGTATGAACGTTTACAGCAACAGTTTTCACTCTCTAACAACTGTATCTTGGAACAATTCTTCAAATTGGCTCAAAAATAGTTGCGACTTGAATCTTGTCCTCCATCACTTGCCCAGTTTTGATGTGGGATGTTCCTTGGACCAGGGTTACATATGCTTACAAAGGAAAATTGTGAACAAGGATCACAAACTTGTTTACTGGTTTGGGGGGGCTCTTGCTGCCATGGCAGTCCTATTGGAAAAGAAGAGTCGTCGAGCAGAGCTTGCCCTATATGTACTCCCGCGAGCAGCTGACTCACTCTGGTATATTTTGGTAAACAGGCATTTGTTACCGAATATCAGGCATGCTGAAGTAAGTATGCAGGACTCTTCTTATGAACAAATTCATACAGCTCATTTTCTTTAGTAGTCATGCATGACCATGCATCATTTGAATGTGCAGGTGGCTCTCTTCTGCCTTTGCATGGGAGGTATTATGTACTTCTATGAGCATGAGCCAGATACTATGGCTCCGTTTTTGAGAGGCTTGATTAAACGATTTCTAAATAGGGTGGCAACTCCTGAACAATCGTCTATAAATAGTACATTACACTCTCTTAGTGAGCCTTTGGTTCCTGGTGGTGGACATATTTCCTCTAATGCTAAAGGCATCGCTGGCCAGCAACAACAATTGGAAGATGGCTCATCTGACAGCCATTCAAAAGTTGTGGAAAAGCTGAAAGCTGAAGCTTTTCATGGCCTTTAGAATATCGTTTGGTGTTTACAGTATGTAGAGCTACCACTGTATCTTGACCATTTGTCATATTTACTGGTATGCAGGTGATGCTTGATTATAGGAAGGAGGTATCCTCATCCTTGCCTAGCTATATGTCTGATCATTTTTTTGATCATTTAATTCTACCATGATAATTGACACATGAATTCAATATTATTGAAATCCGTCATTGTAAACATACTCTTTTGGTTCTATGGTATGGCTTTTGAAATAGATATATCACCGTTTTCATAGTGGAAATATGTGATTTTCTTGGGGGGATGTGGCGACATAGCATTAAGATACATTGAGAAGGGTAAGTTACGTCAGTGTCCTCACTTCCAGTGTAGATGTAGGTTACACCTGCATTCTCATGCAATGTCAGGTTCACAAAGTTGACAATTGAGTGTATTCTGAAAGATTGATGTTTAAAGAAATCTTTGTATGCAAAGAAATCTTTGTATGCAAAGATAGCAAGTTAGGATTCATAATACTTCCTTAGCATTTGCCAGACGGGCTTCCCTTTTTCCTGGTTGGCTAGGCCAAGCAATTGGCCATATAACTTGCTTCAAATGGTATAAAATTGGATGGCTAAAAGCCAATGTTCACAGTTATAACATTGTGTTTTAGGTCTGGGAAAGGTAGATGGTCAAGGGTGTGTTTTCAAAACATTAAGTTGGGTGCCAGTTTCCAGATTCAAATAGATTTGAGTCCTCAGCTACTACTGTGTGCTTGATGATGATGTCCTGTTTGCCAATGACATCGTTAGTCATTGGGTAGCACATCTTCTCCCCCCCCCCCCGTGCCGCATGTGTCCCCTTTCCCTTTTCAAGCTCTTTGACTATTAGATTTGTGGTAGGATCTGAGCCCAAAGGTGGATGTTGTGTTGCTCTTGTCACAAGTCCATCCTCTTACCAACATCTGTGGCCCTAAATGGGCCACACAAATGCCTCCAATGATAGCTAGCCTCGAGAGTTTGGCCTAGTGGTATGAGCACCAACTTGTTAGTGCACATGCCTTGGGTCCAATTTTCAATTTCCCTTCAAAATTTCTCCTCTCCTTTTTTTTTGGTGCAAAGAGAACTTTCTATTAATGCTTGAAAAAACCCCATACAAATGAGCTACCAAATTAGGGTTGATGATGGTAAATACAAAGAGAAGACCTAGCTGTCCAACGGAAGTGTGTCAACAATCCCAGCTCATTGCCTAGGGACTGTCAGGATCAAGGGCGATGGTGGCCTATACATCTAGCAGATATCTCCTACAGAGAATGTGTAGAATATGCCTGTAGGCCAAGCCTTGCAGAACCAATCTTGCCTCTCGACAGTTCCTCATGAGTCCGAGATACCACACTCCCAGCTGGTTTGTAGAGTGAAGATAATGTCTTGCCAAATGGCTACCAATGTAGCTGTCGGTGGGATCTGTTGCCCTCCCATCACCTGACTGTAATGGGCAACCTAGATATTCCAGGTCATGATGTTGGCCGCTCTCTCCCAAAGTGTCCTCTTGCAGAGGCTTCACGCAGTTGCGAAACGGTGGTACTGCCTCAAGAAATTCCATCCGGAAGACTTGTTTGCCATGAATCCTATACGTCGGTGAGATCGAATCGATAGAGAGAGCATAGTGACTCTTTGTGACCATCCCCCACGTGAAGTCTTTATGCCTTTTGGCCGCAATCTGAAAAGTTGTTGTCCAAATGCTCTATGCCACCAAACATCTCCATAAGCAGTGGGGGATCATCTCCAATGCTCTCTTTGTACGAGCGCATCGGCCGTCCACTCGCATCTGCTTAGTCAAGGACCAATCGGTAGACCCTTGTGAGCCACCATCCAAAAGAAGTTCGATATCTTTCGTCGACTCAGGAGTGGTCAAGAGTTGTGGCCAGAAGTGGCTGACCACCTCTCCAGGAACCTCCTACTCTAGCTAGTGTCGCTCCCTCGAGGGGATCCAAGCTGTTGCCTCTAATTGGATGCATCTGCCAATGCGTGTTGTGTAAGACAAGAAGGGTAGCTCCTCTATCCTATTTGAGTCTCCCTGTCGTACTTGCCAAAGCCACTCCCCTAGGCCTGACTGTATATCTCTGAGCGGCTTGCCCTCCCATAGCCAAGACGGCTCTGCCTCTGGGGCGAGATAGGATCGTGGTTGGATCAATATGCCACTCTCTACCCAAGCAACCAACACCCTTGATCCTCTGCCACTCTAGATCCTCCAAGGCTGCCAGCTAGTCTGACTCACCCCGTAGGAGCCCACTAGGTCCCACCATATAAAACCTATGGCAGATAAATCCAGATGTTCGTTGAAGAACCGGACCTTGAGAGGCACTCTTGTCCATGAGAACTGATCGTCTCAACAGTGGGGTGTCCATGGGCTACGCAGTCCCTCCCACCACAATTCAAGGATTGTTGAACCAATCCATGCCACTCATGTACCTGCTCCTCGCAAGTGAGAGTACATGCATCTTGGCCTCTGGATCCGTGGGAAGCTGTCTCCAGGCCCCAAAGGATCTAGCTGGACCACTGTCCCACTGTGCCCATCCAATGTGTGTCCTCTGCACTAGCATCCATCCATTTGTGTCTCTGACCTCGGGCTGCCAAAGAATTAGTTCTCTCTTGAACTCCTCCCTGCAGAAGGACTGGCTCGAATGAGTCCCCTTGAGACCCTACACCATACCCTGATCAGGCTTGGTGTTCCTAAGAAGTGCCCTTTGAAGGAGGGGCTTCCAAGGCTCTGTTCCTGGTGTGAGGCCTCAAACCACCAGCTTGCTTAGGAGGGCATGACTCTGCATCTTTGTGTTTATGATGCCTAGCCCGCCCCTCGGTTGTGTGAGGATTACTGTCTGCCATGCCACTCTAGCCCTGGTGTTCCTTGTGCCATCCGAGCTCGCCCACAGAAAATTTCGCACCAATCTTCTAAGCTAGCCCTTGCATCCTTTATGAAAACACTAGCATGATGCAATATACCAGGACGTTGTAAGACCTGGTTTACCACTAGGGCTCTACTTGCAAGAGAGAGCTTGGTTGAGCCTCCAATAGAGAAGCTTGCGCCTAACGCTCTCAAGAACCAGGGCAATCTGCTACTCTGCTAAGATATCCATCCCCACCTAACATCCTAGGTCCACCCCTGTGGAATCCACCTAAAGCCAAGTGTTGCCCCCAAGTCGCTAATCTCCTAAACCTCTTCCTTGTCCGTGAAGAATCCAACTGATTTGGTCCAGGTTATCCGTTCTCTAGAGGCCTCGCAATAAATGGTCAGGGCCTCCCTGACCGTCTCAAGGATCGCCACAGTCCCCTCCACAAAGCAAGTTGTATCATCCGCAAACTCTGAGTCCATTAGCTCATCCTCCTAGCACGTCGTGAGTCTCATCCCGGAGAGGTCAGCAGCCTAAGCACGAGGAAAATAGCCCATGGCCTCCACCACAAAGAGGAAAAGGAAGGGGGCGAGCGGGCAACCCTGTCCAACTAAGTGACAATAGAAACGGCTCTCCCGTGTGGCTGTCGATGGTCACCTGACTGGAGCTCCCTGCATAGAGGACTAAAAACCCTCTAATCCATGTCTCTGAGTAACCCAATCTTTGCATCGTTCCCTCTAGGAAGGACCACTCCAACCTGTCATACGCCTTCTCAAAATCCAAGAGAAGGATAGCGAGAGGTTGCATCTCCTCCCTGGCCCAATCCACTACCTCCTAGAATGTAAAGATGTTGTCCAGGATGCTGCGTTCCTGAACAGAGCCACTCTGTGTGTCGTGAATGAAGTCTGAAAGGTGGGGCCTCAACCGTAAGCTCAAGACCTTGTCTAAGATCTCGTATGCGATGACCAGTAGGGTAATCAGTGTCCACTACTGAATATCCACCATGTCCCCTCCTTCGGAAGTAAACATGTCCAATCACAGCTCAGGTAGGGTGGGAGAGAACCTGTATCAAAAATCTCCTAGCATGCTTGTCTAAGTGGAGTACGAATCCTCTCCAAGAAGAAGCGAAAGAAAGTCGGAGTTAGACCATCCTCCCCTTGGCACTTCTGAGGAGGAAGGGCCTTAAGAGCTTCTCAGAGCTCCTCCTCTATGAAGGGGGCCTCTAAGCGTCTGCTCAGGCTCGAGATACCACCATTGGACCTGCTCCCCCATTGCCTCCTTGGCCACAAGGCATGCGGGGGTCTCCTCCTTTGACTGAAACAATTCCCTCTAAAAATCGTGGTCATCTCCAAAATCTCCTAGGGTCCGTGTGCATCTGACCCTATGCGTCTCTCAGTTGCTGTAGCTACGTCCCTGCTGAACGTGGCCTAATGGCTTGGAAAAGCTGTCGAGTCATCCTATCCGCGTGTTGCACCCACTTGGCACGAGACGAGTGGTAAGAGAACTTTGCCCTCTGCACCTCCATATCTTGTAGGATTAGCCTCGCGACCTAGTATCTCTCACTAAGCCGCTGGGAGCTTGGCTCTTGCTCTCTAAGTCGCTCTATGGAAGCTAGATCCCTCCTCAAGGCTCTTGAAGAACATGTCTTCTCTTGAGTGCCTGGGATTGGAGCTCAACACTGCTCCTTTGGATGGCCTCTGCTACCCAAGTTGTCCATCCCTCTCAGGGTACTCCATTTGGTTTTGCTGCCAGATCTCCGCTATGGAGTGTTGGACCTCTGACTCTTGTGAAGCAAACTGTCTAGAATACAAATCCCCTTCTGGGGAAGATCCAGGTGAGACTGCTCAATGTGGAATATAATCGGAGCTTGATCCGGCATCATGGTACCTACTAATATGCATGTGGCTTTCCCTCTGTGCATAGCCCAAACGTTCAAGTAAACTGTCGCGTCTCCTTTGTCCAAAGGAGAAGTGAAGGTTGCCTGGGATCCTAGTAAACTCTGCCTCCCTCTAGGGATCCCTGCTGCCACGCTGATTGCAAAAACAAACCGCTCCCAAGTCCTCTGCTCTACTGCCGGCATCTCTATGAACAAAGCCCCACTTACTCGTCCTCCTCGAGCTCTAGATTGTTGAAGTTGCCTCCAACAATCCATGAATCCACATTGGGGAGGCACTCTACCAAACATCTCTTGAAGGTCAGCCGGTGCTATTTGCAAGCTAGCACATATACGTTCAGGATCCCTATCTTGAGGCCCTCTGCGTGAAGCCCCATCCATACTACCATGCCCGCTATAAGCTCGCCCTGGTCAAAAACCTCCAAGGCCACTGGCTGCGAGGCTCAGATACAAACCCCTCCGCTCCTGCCAACTACAGGGGACCAAATCTCAGGCCCCCTATCCAAAAGGAGGTGATTGCTATGTCCGAAATCAGTTGCGGTTAACATATGCTCCTGAATCAGGAGGTCAATTGACCTACCTACCATTGCTTTGATACCGAAGAATTAGGTACTGAGGCTAATTGCGTGCACGATCGTGGAATCTGTGCACATTCCAACTCACTATCGTCCAACTCATGAGGAGGATGTCCAAGAAAATAGAGCTTGCCTGTGAGTGGGAACTTGTTGTAGAAAATGAGACTTCTGCGATTTTGATGGGGGCTTGGAGGGAGAGTAGTCTTTGTCCGTGCGTCTAAGCAACTAGCTCAACTCCCACCTTCCATGCCCACTACATCATGAAAGAAAAGTCAGCCTTGAATGCCTCTACACATTGTTGTCGTGTCCATTGCTGCTGTGTCGATGGGTGAATCCTCACATCGTGGCAGCCGGATCACACCTACTGCTAAACTTGAGCTCGGTCTCTTGAATCCCAACTAGAAGAAGGCCAACAAGCCATGCACATACCATAAGTCTAGCCTGTACAGTCCCATCCACTTGTCCATCATGCGAGACAACAACTACTCTATCATGTCATCGAACATCTCCGGCATCCACTTCTCTCCTGTGGAGGAAAACTCTATGCCCCAAAAGTGATGGGTTCGAGATCTGGCCACACTGAATGATCCCTCTTTGTGGGGCTGCAAAATCAGAATTGTCAACTCCAGAGGCATGGGGTAGAGTCTGGAATTGCAAGGTAGTTCCATGGCCTGAACGCCATAACTCTCTCAGTAGGGAAGTCCCGGGTGAAGCATTGGGCCTGGAACTTGCGACAATAGGGATTTGTTCCTCCCCGCTTCCTGTCTCGTGAGGTAGGGGTCTGCTAAGAGGAGGCTCCCACCTTACTGCTGCGAGAGAGGGGATGAGCTACAGGCCAGTGCCTTGCTCACATGCTGAGGGGCAGGGGAGGCACCAGAAAAAGAGGGGGTGGATGGCATGAAGTAGGCGAAAACCGCCAAAATGGCTTTTGACTCATTGAATTTGGACACCCACCCAAATCGCATTCTTTTATATGATGGTCTTTGGCACCTGTTTTGGTCGTTCTGACTCAGAGACACCCATCCAAATTGCATTCTTTTGTACAATGTTCTTTGGCACCTGTTTTGGTTTTTTTGACCCCTCCAAGTGTCCAAATTCAGTGACTCAAAAGTCATTTTGGGGGTTTTTACCTACTCAAGACACAACGGTGGTGTCAAAAACATGAAATTCTATATAGCAGTATTAGACAGCCATTTGGGTACTTGGACATAGCATTTATGGCACACTTACAAGCCCAACTCCAGAGGGAAAGTCTTTTTTTAATTATTAAAGAATGTAATGTTTGCCTCTCTCATTGGGGGATCTCTTCTTTTTTTCCAACCTAAAAGGCCCCAAAATGAGCTCTATTTTTTCCTAATGAGGAGGTCTTTCACAATAAATCTTATCCCCACTAGAAGAAACATGTAGCAACAATAATTGTAGTAGCCTCAAGAAGCCAAGAATACTTTTTAAAAATTACCAAAATGGTATATGAAGAGAGTGGAGGATGCAAACTTTGTAGGAGAATCCTAAGGGTAGTAGAAGGAGGCAACTATCTAAATTAAAACAATGAGGGGAAATTAGAAATGAAGCCCTCATGATACATGTGTTGGATGAAGATGACCCTCAGAGATTTTTCAAGTAGACAAGCATGTGCATTGGAAGAATGCCATGATACAAGAAATGGATCATGCCATTTTCAAGAATGAAACTTAAGGGAAAACGTGGTAGGATACAAGTAGGTGTACAAGAACAAAGTTGAAGCATATGGATCCATGGACAAGTACAAGGCAAGGCTAGTTGCTAAAGGCTATTTCAAAGAGGAGAGGGGGTAGACTTCATGGAGACTTTGGCACCAATTTTTGCAAAGTCTATTACAGAGAGAATTGTTCTTCCCATGGTGGCACACTTGACCAAGAAACTGAAAAGTGGATTCAAGATGCTCAAATGGAGGAAGCTAATATCAAGCCTAGATGGTCCAGAGAGTTTGAGGACGATGTAAATCAAGTAGATGCTAGCATGAGTGAATGAGAGTTAGGAGACTCAGAGGAAGAACTTCCCTTGGCCCAAAAACAGAATAACTCTCTTGGACCTCCAGCCAAACCTCAAGCCACAACTTTGAATAAGAGAAGGATCTCCCAAGTAAAGGGTCAGAGTGCCCTACCCAAAAGCCCAATCCCCAAGCTAAAAAGGGGAAGAGTAAGAATGGTAAATAAACCATTCACTTTTCTCACTTTTAATGTCTGTGGATTACCTAAAAGGGATTGCGCTAATCTTCTCCTCAATAACTTCAAGCATGTCAGACCTCTCAAAGCTCCTAGATGGAAGGACTATCCCTTATTAGCAACCATTGGAAACCTAGAACCTTGCACTACCAAAGGGAGTCAGTTGTGGAAATCCCTGTGGGGGCCTATGAACAGATCAAGTGCTATATCACTCTCTCCGGGAAAGGAAGCTTCATGACTTTGGATTCCATATGGGTAGGTATCTACCTTCTTCCCAAAACAACAACTAAGTGACAATGATTTTCTGAGAGCATGGCACTTGGTGAAGAAGGGAATTTCTTCTTGGGGGGACCTATGGGACAAGAATAATATTAGATGGAAAAACTGGTTGGAGATAAGAAGAGAATTCAGACTACAAAATTTAGACCAAGAGCTAATCACGGGAAGAATACAATTGTGGGATGGGGACATCACTTGGAAGGGGGCAGAGTACTTAATTACACCAGAGAGTTTGGATGGGTTGGCAGCTCATTCCTCTTACCTATACCCACACCATCTGAAGGTATAGAGGAGATTGTTGCTAAGCTAAACAATAGGTGGAACAGCTCTGATGATGAAACAAAATGGACACTCAGATTTGAGCTGATATGGAATAGAGGAATCCATGAGAAAATGTCTCCTCTTTTATGGTTAACTTTACATAAGGCAGTTTGGACCAATTGTAGAAGTCTCAGCATTGGCAAGGGAGATGGCACATGCAAATACTGTGTGAAGACTAAGCAAGACATCTTCTGTCTCTTCATTGCTTGCCCCAGAGCAAGAAAAGCTTGGAAGTATGTGCAAATAAGAATCGGGGAACCTATAAATTAGAAGGCCATTCTATTGGGGGATGCTCTCAAAATACCTCATGCCACATGGACACACATCAGAGCATATGCACTATGGTTTATATGGATATCCAGAAATGCTTTTCAATTCAGTGATGAGATCATGCATCCTGATCAGCTCTTTGTTAATTCGTATAAATGCTTTATGCTTACTAACTGATCATTATATGATGTGCCCCAAGCTAAGTTCCTTTTGGACTAGGAATACCATAACTACAATGACCAGGTATCCCAACTGCAAATAGAAGTGGAAGAGCTCATTCAAGAGGAAGGGAGATGCACTAATTCAGGAGTGGACATGCAGGCCCAACTCCTCCCTTCACTATTTCTAGTCAAATTAGAACCTACAGACTAGAGTAGCTCAACTGGCTATTGTTTCCATGCTACTGATGCTCTGTGCATAGGTCCAAGACACTACTGATTGCTGCTGCCTTGAAGGATGCCAGATCCGCAACTCTCTTTTAGATCTCTCTGTTAATTACAACACACTGTCTCTTTCTTGGGTAGGCAAGGAGTTAACTTGGGATCATATTATGAGGCATAGCCTCCTCTTTTTAAGTTTATATTTCTGGATTTGCTTTCTCTTACTACTAGACAGAGGTCATTTTGTATGCAGCTATCCCTTTGAAGAGGGGAACATTTTGTCAAGTTTTGACAACATTGTACAAATCACATGATTAGAATATAATAAAATTTTCTTTACCCCCAAAAAAAAAGACAATCTAGCCTACAAAACCTTGTCTATTTCAAATTGCCAATGAACATGCATGCACCTACGATCTACAAATTAGAGCTCAGCCGATGTGTAGTTACAGCACTTTTGAGAAAAGGGAGTTTGAAAAAAAACAATATATGGCCTGCAAACATCTATATTATGTATTCTTGCATGTTTTAGGGTTGCATAAGATATATGGCCATTCCCTCTCAAGCGCACAAGAGTCAATACTTAGTCGACCAAGAGTCAATGTACTCTAAAGCACATGTGTATTGTATTGAAGAGTCATGTGAAGAAACACTTTATTTGAATCCACCCATCCTATCATAGTCATGTTGGAACTGTATTTTGCTTGCAATCGAATGGGGGTAAAAGCAGGAATGTCAAACGAGAATAACTTGGGGCATCTTTGACAAGAGAGTTTGTAAGCAAAGACTAGGAAATTTATTAAAGGAGATCATGGAACTATGCTTAATTGATCTAGCAAGAATGGAAAATTAAACATGGACTTATGCAAGCTTTCATTGCACAATTAACGCAAGGTCATGTAGGCCATCTTTTGGTGGTTCTAGTGATGCCCTATAGGCCATGGTATGTGCCTTGTAGGCATAAGTGTAGGCACTTATAGTGTTAGTGCCTTCTAGGCCACATAGGACAGTTAGTCCTATGTGACACCTAGGACACTTAGTCCTAGGTCTAGGTACAAGTACTTTGTACTTGTGTATTTTCATCTTATCTAAGTTTTGACGTGATTGCTCTATCGACTCATCTTGTACCTGCACTCTCTCTCTCTCTTCGTTTCGTACCTTCAGTGGTATCAGAGCAGGTATTGCTCTAGTCTTCCAGCTCTCCTCAGCCCCCGAGTCCTCCATTACTCATTGGGAGTTTTCTGCCCTGCTGGTCGACACATTCCCAGCCTTGTTCGAAGCTCTTTAGTTGCTGTCCAAGATCCAGGCATCCAACTTCCCAAACCAAAGTTGTAACTACATTCCCTTCCGTACAGTCATACGGATGGTTTGGTATCTGCATCCGTACTACACATCGCCGTACCTATGCATCGCTTTGCCGTACTGTATGTCCGTGCATGTCCGTACCTGCATCGTCGTACCTTCAGTAGATTCGCCATACAGGGTACCTACACCTTACAGTTGTACATGCATAGGAACTCCGTACAAGGTACTTTCACCCGTACAATTGTACCTACGTAGGAACTCCGTACAAGGTACTTGCACCGTACATGTTCCATACACAGTACCTATTTTTGTACGATCTTCCATACATGCATACCTATAGATCCGATCGTAAGCAACTTATAGCAGCTTCCCGTACACATGTACATGTAGAACAGCTGATTGTATAGCTTGTACTTGATCTAGGTATTCTGTACAATTTCACTACAGGGTCCGTACCTGTTTTGGCATTGGCTTGAATCAAGTTCTTGGTCTCACTGCAGTCATCTACAAACATTTGCAATTTTGGGGCTTTTGCAGGACATTGGCAAATTTGGGGCTTTCATTTCCTTTCATCTCCTTTGATTGCAATTTCTTGCAAGAATATTGGAGTTTTGGGATTTAGTCTGCGATTTCTTGTTTAGATTGCAGTACATTGGGTCAGATTGTAGGACATTAAGTTACATTTGCAGGACATTGGGTCAGATTATCATACATTGGGTCACATTTGCAAAATTTCAGCAAAATTTGGGGCTTTTCTACATTTGCCCTCTTTTTGGCCTATTTGACCTCAATAAATTTGGGGCTTTTGCCAAATTTGCTATTTTTGCAGTGAACATTGCCTGTCACATTCACATTTGGGTCAAATCTGCATTTGCCCTTTGATTTGGTTCAGAAATTTGCAGATATTTGCTGTCATTTTTTGGGAGAGCCAGCTTTTTGTAGTGATAGCCTTGAGGCTTTTGGGTTTTCAGGTTTTTTTAAGGGTATCACAGTTGCTATGGCTGGGAAAAATCAAGATTTATTTGGATTTCTTCGTGAAGATGATAAGTTGGATGGCACCAACTATCCGATGTGGTCTTATCTCATGAAACACATTCTTGTTGCAAAGCATTTGTGGAATATTGTTTCTGGGGCTGATTTGAGGCTAGCCAATGCTATAGTGGTTGTTTCTACTGCTGGTTCTTCTGCAAGGGGTACTCCTCCTAATGCCTCTTCCTCTAGCACTCCTACTACTGCTCTTCCAACTCAAGAATAGTCAAGATGGGATGCAAGAGATGCAAATGCACATTCATGCATTTCTTTATCATGCAAGAGAATCATTATTCCACACATCCGGTCTTGCAGGACAGCACAGGATGCTTGGGATAAATTGGCTTCTCTCTATCAGGTACGCAATGAAGCTCGTGTTGCATATTTGAGAAGGCAGTTACAGGAAGTGAATATGAATGAAGTTGACAAAGGTTAAGGAACTCATGGAACAGCTTGCCAACATTGATGAGGTGGTGCCAAATTCACAGCTTGTCAGTACCACATTGAATGGACTACCAGATACATATCAAGGGTTTACTACAACCCTTCGATTAGTGGCCATGGGTAATCCAGACCACTATTCTTTTGACCAGCTAGTTATTTTGCTTTTGCAGGAAGAGCAAAGTAGAGCTAACAGACAAGCCATTATTCTTGATCATGCATTTGCTTCACAACAGACAGGAAGAGGCAAGGCTTCCAAGTCTATGGGCAAGCCAAAATCTACACACAGCAGCTGCAATTCCTCTACGCATAGCAGCTGCAATTCCTTCCATGCATCTTAAAAAATAGCAGATAAGGGAAAGAAGAAAAGATGCAACTATTGTCGCAAGCCTGGACATGACATCAGGAAGTGCATTGCTTTGGAGAAAAAGAAAGCAAGATTGACAGTTAATGCCTCACATGCCATTGAATCCCATGAGCGAGCAGATGCTTCACATGCACATGCTCTTCAGGATGATTGGGCATGGGCTGTCCATTGCTCATTTGATCCCTCCAAAGCTGATGCACTCTTTACTGCTAATGATGCTCAGTCTTGGTACTTTGATAGTGGTGCTTCCAAGCATGTCACATCTTGTAGATAGTTGTGTCATTCTCTAGCTGATGCACCTCTAGGGGGGACTGTTACATGTGCCAATAATGCTTCATATGCTACAAAAGGAGTTGGAGATGTGCAACTCACATCCATTTCCGGCCATCCTATCACTCTGACAAATGTTCTTTTTGTGCCTGGCATTGAAGTCAACTTGATTTCAATTTCAGCAATTGCTACTTCAGGTTTCAGAGTAATTTTTGATGGCTACAGATGCCTAGTATATGATCTTCGTGATGACAATGCCATAGTTCTCACTGGCACTTTGCAAAAAGGGCTTTATCACCTTGATCATCATTCAGTTGCACTTTCTATTGAAGCATTGGCTATTTCAGATTCACAGCTTGCTGAAACTCATCTTTGGCATGAGAGAATGGGCCATCTCAATTATAGAGCTCTTGCAAAGCTACATTCATAGCAGATGGCAAATGATTACCTCATACTCACACAGTTTCTAAACATGAGTGTGAGGGTTGTCTTTGAGTAAGATGCATCGATTTCCTTTTCAAAAAATTTGCCAAAGCTCTCACAAAGGAAATTGCAGCTAGTACACAGTGATGTCTGTGGCCCAATGAGGACAAATGCCATTGGGGGGTATAAGTATTTCATGACTCTCATTGATGATTTCACAAGATATTGCTGGGTATATCCTTTGAAGGCCAAATGTGAAGTTTTCTTATGCTTTCAGAGATGGCTGAATATGGTTGAGAATGAATCAGGATGCAAGCTTGTCACCCTCAGATAGGGGGGGGGTATATGTCAAAGGAGTTTGATGTATTTCTATCCTCATGGGGCATTATTCGCTCATGCACTACTCCTTACACTCCTCAACAGAATCCTGTTTCTGAAAGGAAAAACAGGTCCACAATGGAGATGGCCAGATGCATGCTTAAGGCCAAGTCTTTGCCTAATAAATTTTGGCTTGATGCAGTAATGTGTGCCAGCTACGTGCTGAATAGATCACCTACACGGGCATTAAAGACTATTACACCTTATGCAGCATGGAAAGGCAGGAAGCCTTCACTTTCACACATGAAAGTTTTTGGGTCTCTTGCATATGTTCATGTACCATCTCAGCTGAGACATAAGCTTGATGACAAGGCAATCAAATGCATATTCATTGGTTACAGCTAGGAGAGCAGAGGGTATCAGTTATATCAACCAAATACTGGGAAGATTATTGTCAGTAGAGATGTGATCTTTGCTTAACATTCAGCTTCTCCTCTTGTGGACTACAAAGCAAAGCCAGATGTTGACATGTTTGATGCCTTTGAATCTTGGTTACCTCTGCCATCATCAGAGGAGGATTTTGAGCAGCAACATGGGCCTCCTGCAGGCCCTCCACTAAGCAATAATTAGCCACAACCTCATGCTGATTTGCAGGTTTCTCTTCTGGCACAAAATGATCCCACTACTCATGATGCAATCATTGAAGAAAGAGCTATCAATAGACAGTAAAGGCAAGTTCCCAAATGGCTTCTTGATACATTGAGGGACAGCAAACAAGATTAGCCTTTTATTGCCCGGACAAGATCAGGGAATAGACAGCATGGTCACTTTCTTGAATTTGCACTCCTTGCTACAGCTTGCAATAAAGAGCCTTTGTGCCATAAAGATGCATTTGACAGCAAAGAGTGGATGGATGCAATGAAAGCTGAGTTACAATCTATTGCCTCAAATGACACATGGGAATTAGTAGATCTCCCACCTGGCAAACATGCCATTGGAACATGGTGGGTCTTCAAATTAAAAAGGAAGTCTGATGGCAGCATAGATTGATATAAAGCCCGTCTTGTTGCAAAAGGGTATGCCCAAAAACAAGGCATTGACTTTGAGGAGACATTTTCTCCCACATCCAGGATTACTACCATTCGATGTGTCATTACCATTGTAGCCCATCATCATTGGCAAGTGCACCAACTTGACATCAAGACCGCTTTTCTTCATGGGGATCTACAGGAAGAAGTCTATGTCACACAACCTCCTGGCTTTGAGGTTGTTAATTCTAAAAATAAGGTATGCCGGCTTAGAAAAGCCCTTTATGGTTTGAAGCAGGCACCCAGGGCATGGTATGCCAAAATTCATGCACACTTACTATCCCTTTTTTTTTAACCCACTCTTTATGTTCGTGGGAGTGGATCTGATTTTTTAGTGCTGATTTTATATGTGGATGATATGCTTATCACGGGCCCAGATACTCAGCAAATTGCAGCTTTCAAGGCTGATTTGCAGTAGATTTTTGACATGTCTTTCAGTTCGAGGATTGGCTTGATGTCTCAGTCCAAGTATATTGGACAGCTCCTTGATTGTTTTCAGTTTGAGGATTGCAAGCCAATCTCTACTCAGTGGACCCTGGCTTCAAATTCTCAGCTCATGATGGGACTAGGCAGGATGTTCCGACAACAGAGTGTCACATACTGGCAATTCTTTTTTGCTTGGCAATTCATGTATTTCTTGGCTAAGCAAGAAGCAACTGACAGTTGTCATGTCTAGTTGTGAGGCTGAGTACAGGCAGCTTTCACCGCTATAGTAGAGTGTGTTTGGCTTCGATAGTTACTTACAAATCTTGGTATTTGCTAGACATCCTCCACTATTGTCTACACTGACAGCTAGAGTGCTTTAGCCATTGCGCATAACCCAATGTTTCATGCGCGTACCAAGCATATTGAAGTTCACTATCATTATGTTCGGGAGTGGTTGTCAGCAAGAGACATAGAATTGTCATATCTTCCCACAGAGGACAACATCGCAGATATGTTTACAAAGGAACTTCCTCATCCCAAGTTCGAAGTCTTCCAATAGGCTTTACACTTGGTTCCCTTTGTTACATGATCTGACATTCCTTGTACATTCATAGGTGGCTATATCCTTTTGGATGAACATGTGCCACCATGACCAGAAACTACCAGGTATTTTGAGATGTTTCCAGAGTACTTCAGCCCATCCCATGGAGGGGGGTTTGTAGGCCATCTTCTAGTGGTTCTAGTGATGCCCTATAGGCCATGGTATGTGCCTTGTAGGCATAAGTGTAGGCACTTATAGTGTTAGTACCTTCTAGGCCATATAGGGCACTTAGTCCTATGTGACACCTAGGACACTTAGTCCTATGTGACACCTAGGACACTTAGTCCTAGGTCTAGGTACAAGTACTTTGTACTTGTGTATTTTCATCTTATCTAAGTTTTGACGTGACTGCTCTATCGACTCGTCTTGTACCTGCACTCTCTCTCTCTCTCTCTCTCTCTTCGTTTCGTACCTTCAGGTCCCATGGCTAGCACTACATCAACAATAATGTCACAATAGTAACAAGAAACAACATGAAGCGATTTGATAAAACACTCATATATTCTCTTAAGTTTCCAAATGCAAGGCTATTTTGAAACTCTATGTCAAAAGTATTTCTCATATGAATTTAGTGATTACCTAAAAGAACACATAAGTGACATAACCCGCCACCTCTACATGCCTTACCTCATTCGAGGTATTGTGGGGCTTAACACTTGGATGCCATGTATTGCATGTGTGTGACATAATATGTATATGCATATGTATACGTATACGCATATGTATATGTATATGTATATGTATGCGTATACATATATGTATACGTATATGTATATGTATGTATGTATGTATGTATGTATGCATTCATGTATATTTATTTATTTTTGGGGGGTAGTGTTTGTGTTTTGCACCGGACACTTCGGAGATCTCTCCACACTACGGCTATGGCAATTGGCCGCCCTTGCTTCCTCTACATTTCTATCCTTTAATTCTTGATCCTATCCATCATTTCCCTCCATTGTTGATCCTTCACCCTCCTCTCCTCCTCTCTACTTTGCCTCCATCCACTCTCTCTCTACCCTCTTCTACTGCTACTGGAAGAAATCCTCTAGCACATCTTGCATCATGTACATTTGTTCCCTTTTCATTTTCCTAGGCTTCTCTGACCTCTTCATCAATCGTTCATCTTTGTTGTCTTCGTCCTCTTCCTCGTCTTCATCCGAGAGGTCTTCAAAGAACCTCTCCCCTAATATGCCCTTTCTTCCTGTGTTGTTGCCAAGTTGGTCCCCTCTGTGAGAAGTAACCCATCCAAGTTATTGTCAGTCTCAAAGAAAATGGCATGCAATTTATCATAAAGCGAGCAAGGCCACCCATTCTTAAGTTTTGTTGTATCCTTTTGTTACATCATCACTATTGTTTGGCATAAAAGATCAACTAATTCTCATGGGTAAGCAAATAGATCAAGCATCGAAGGACGGTAAATAATTGTTCTTCTCATCTCAATTTGTCCCATGGAGATGGATGTCATAAGGATCTATGTTATAACCAAGCTTTGTTCTACCTGCTCATCCTCCCAGAGATTGTACATGACAATGATAGTTCCTTGGTACTCGATTTGTTGAAGTTAATCCAAAAGAACCTCTCTATGCTATGAGGTCATCTTTGCAAAGTTGTCTCCATGTTTTTATTCCATTCATCTTAGTTCCATTTGATGAGCTTTCACAACCCAAAGCATTGCGCCTCATATTCAATCATAGAAACGATAATGTCTTCTTGCCCAGTATCGATAAAGAACGTGTAGGACAACATATTGATGCTTTGAGTGGGAAATGATCTATCTTTTCCAAGGGATTGTGAGAAAACTACATTGACTCCAAGCCGCATCATACTAGTCTTGAAACCATCATGTTGGCAATCTTGCTCGTAGTAGCAAAGTAACCTCGGTGGTGCAAACAGTGATAAAATCCTTAGTTTCCATTATCTTGAGATTGTGCTAGCTAATTAGAAGTATGCTATGAACACTTGGATCCTCTGCATAAATTCATTTCAAGTGCAGCAATTTAGAAATGATTGAAAACATCAAGGTTTGCTAGTTGCTAGTTTATATATGCATTATGATTGAGTGTGGAAAGACATCAGATTTTGGGTGCAAAACTATCCATGCTTAAGTCTCTCCAGTAGACAAGAGTATACTATAAATTCCAAGCTCTATACAATGCCACGACACTAATAATGCTACTGACATATGTGTCTCTATTCAGAGCATGACTTGAGTATGAGAAGATGTTGCCTTGAATTCGAACACATATATATACTTGTAGCTCTAGCATTTGAGTTTCATGGCTTGTCAAGGACGTTGTTATCACCAATGTGGCAATATATAGTTTCACAAATTTTTTTAATGCTTGCAAGTAGATGTATTGGCTAGGGAGTTGTTTTTCCATTGTTTAATTTAAGAGCATGTTGGTTTTAGCCAAGAAGAGACTTTTTCAATCTACTCTCTCTCACTGTTTTCTACTCTTCCCTCACATGAGATACAAGCCATTCAATGTGACATGGCTTCCTTCATAGTAGTAAATGGCAGGCTATCCATTGCAAAAGTTTCCAAATTCATTTGTTACCTTACCTTTCAACCCTAACCTTTATAAAACTGAAGTCTCTTTGAGGATAGGTTGAGCTTTCTCTTTGGAGATAAGGATTGTATAATGGTCGGGATCTATTAACAAAAGGATCTAAGAAAGAGGAAAAAGATGGGACATAGTTATACGTGTCGTGTTGTGACATAAGGATTTATTTTAGGGTATGTTTCTCTATTACCTTATGAATGGAAGGACTTGATAGAAAAGTATTTATATGCAACCCTTACTTGAATTATTCTCAAGTGGGAGAAAAGTAGTTGTATGCAACCCTTACTTGCCTTATTCTCAAGTGGGAGAATAAGCGAACTTAATTCAAACGTGATTTTGTCTTGATTATTACGGTATGTATCCAAAGTGTTGAGGAGTAGCAATCTACCACCTATATTCCTTCACTCATCGAATAATGAATTGAATTTGGATGCCTTCGAACTCCTTGAATTTACAGAGGGAATTTTGATTTGCATGTCATTTCTTTCTTGTCCTACTTTTGGAGAAACCCAAAGACCCCATGATATATGTAGTTAAGCTTTGAAAGGAAAGATCTATCATCTAATCCTTCCTTTTGGAGATAAGAAAAGAGTATATGATTCCAAACAAAAGTACCAAAATTAGTCTTTTACGATTGGGAATATTAGTATTTTGTCTTCCAATGCTGAAAACAAACTGAGTCTTTAGTATCCCATTTAGTTAATCATCTCCATTCATCGATGATGTACCATATTCTTTGTAGTCTTTCTATTGCCAAGACACACTATTAATATCATGTATACACATCCCTGCGAGTCGATGATGACGTCGATGAAGCACTAGGCATGGATGCCCCAATATATGTGTCGGTGAAGTCCATGGGGTAGCTACATGGAGCCATCTTCTATTTTGAAAGTCATGCCATGACCCACCAAAAAGTCAATGTAGAGACTGGAGGTGCCACAAGGACTAGTAGAGTCACTCAATATGCAAGCCTAGCACCACGGGCAATCAGAGAAGTAATTGAAGAAGCCGGGAAGTAACCGTACCTCACATCAAGATCATTTTTCTTTATCTTCTTACTACAAATTAGTGTGGAGTCTACACACCGTTATAGAAGGCAGATGAGGTGTACAATGCAGCAGCTCGAATGCACATTGACCCTCCTTGTATCTCAAAGCAGGACACCCCTAGATGGTGCCTTTGGCTGTGGGAGGGCAGACCCCTAAGGGAGGTCAAGTGGGATTCGAGAGAGTGGTTCTGGCCCTCCAGGGGCAGCCTAGCCGAGCAGATGGATGAGGTGCCCTTTTCCTACACCACATGGACTCGTCGAGGTGGACCCCCTTGAGGGAGAGGCATTGGATGACCCAAAGAGTGCCCCAAGATGTTTGCTCCAGGTTTTGGACATAATTGTGGTCCAATTTGTGGCCGAGGAGGATATCCTACTTCTTTTGGGGCTGGCCGCCCACAGAGGCTTGCCCATCGAACCGTGGTTAGAGCAGATGTGAGTGGAGGGGAAATGCCATTGTTGCTCCGATGGTGTCTTGGAGACTATCCCGCACTGCCTGTGGAGATGTCGTAGCACAGCAAGGATTTGGATGGGAGCCCTCTAGATCATGACACATATGCAAAGTCTTCAGAGAGACTACACCTGAGGGATGGTGGCTTGGTTGACAAAGGACACGTGTTTCAGATTGATGAGATCTCCCCAACCTGCCAGATACAGGGTCAGACCATCTAGAGGATAGCACTGCACGAGGCAATCCCTCCTGAAAACCTAGCTCCTCCTCCTAGGGAGGATAGTGTTTGGGAGGTGGTAGCCAGCATCACTACGTGGAACATATGGGTGGCTCGTTGCAGTCTTGTGATGGGTGAGCACCTGGTTCCACCCTCGGCTACCCTAGTCACCATCTGGCAGGACATCATATACACACTATGGTCCACCTGGGAGCGTGGGACTCCAGGTTCTAGGGCAGCTATTGAGAAGCGTGTTCGTTTCTGCAAGGCTTGGCCTGCAAGAGTTTTCTACATCTTCACCCCATGATGGATTCACTGGTTGTATAGTCCCCCTACTTGGCTATTAACCCCAATACCAGAGATCCCCTAGGTAGTGAGTTGGGTTTCTTTGGAACAGGCCGGTTTTCTTTCAACCCTTTCTCGATTTTTCCATACTCAGCACCTTCGAGGTTGCTGTCTTGTATGAAATCTTTCAAGCATTAATGGAAGGTTACTTTTTTTGGGGGAAAAAAAAAAACTACCTCTCGCTTGTTTCTCCCTAAATTATTCTAAAATCTTTTCCTCTATTGGAGTTTTCCTATGCAAACTTCTCATGGTGCACAAAAGCAATGCACATGATTCTTTGAGTTTGTAGTGGAACTTCTCATCTACCTTGCATGCTAGATATGACTTCAATAGTCAATGGAGCAATATTTGTTAACCACGACAAAAACATGCCTAAATGTCCTTGCTTAGAACATTCAACTCGATTCAAACAAATACTGCATCCTTTTTCTATCCAATTAAATCATGATGCCAATTGAGTTTCAAGATCTTTAAATTCAATAAGTCTAGATTAATCTTTGACTATAATTTTGTGGAATTGTTTATTTATTTTTAAGCATTTTAGTTCTATACACATGTTTGTGACATTGAATCTCTTCTCTATTTCTATCCATACATTCGCAAAACTGATGTCTTTTCCTTGATGAGATCAAAATCATGATTTCCTTGACACTTGAAAAGATGAGGTTGAGTGATAATTGATCTTTTCTATCCCAATGTGCTTGTTGTTCATTGAGCTCTTTTACTTCATTGGCTAAAGGGTATTTTCGAGCTTGTTATAGGAGGTTGTAGTCTTTTCTCTAACTTGCTAACAATGTTCCATAGTTTCTTGAATTGGGAAATTTTTTGAAGACTGAAGTTCCAATGGCATGTTTGGACAACCAAGAGACCAAAGTAAGTGTGCAATGAGTCTAAAATGAATTATTTACATAAGTAAAATTGCACATTGCCTAGTGTGATAAGTCTCTTGTGAATCCTCAACAATACAAAAGTTCAAAGGCTCCCAAGGAGTCACTATAGATGTTGCTACACTCCAAATTTTCTTAAATACATGTTAAGAAAAGATTACAATTCAAGAATAAGATGACTAAGGAGTCACTAAGAATAAACAATTCCTACACTCTAAATCGGCTTAAATTACATGTTGGGAAAAAGCCCAAAGTATCCACTAGTCATTCCCAAGATAACTTGGTGGAGCAATGTGGCAACATTTGGAAAAGAGTGGCTAGGAAACAATCAATTAAGAGGAGGCTATGTATGTCATGGACTTGTTCCATGTTTCATCAAATTGGTAATTGCAAGCATGTAAGTGCCAAATATTGATGCTTTCACTAAACAAAATAAGCTAGCAAAGACAATCCTAAAAATTATTTAAAGGAGGCTGATAAATGCTACCAATATTCTAGAAATTGTTAAAAAGTTACGTGTTTTCCAAATATGTCAAAATAAATGTTACAAATATTCTAGAAACTATTAACAAGTTATGCTTTTTCCAAATATGTCAAAATAGCCTTTACAAGTGTGGCATTGGATATTTATAAGGGTTAATGAAGATTGCACTGAAATCAAATACAAAATGGCCAAGATATGGCTATATACAATTCACAGTAATATTTTGTATTTGATTCATAGTTCCATATTCGAGAAATGACACATACAATTCACTATAATGTGTCAAAATGATGTGTAATTTTATTGTGTGAAACCATGGTGCAAACAATCAAGATATGGGCACCTAAATTCGGGTGTATTTCAAACATCATGAAAAAAATAGATTAAGGCAACAAATAAATTTGACTTAAAGGTCACCGTGACATAGTTATATTTGTCAACTTGTGCAATTGGCTTCTATGGAGTTCAATCTTTAGATTGGCATATAGGTATGCTAGTCTAACAAATAAATTTGACTTAAAGGCCACCATGACATAGATGTATTTGTCAACTTGTGCAATTGGCTTCTATAGAGTTCGAGCTTTAGATTGGCATATAGGTATTCTAGTCTAACTAACACTAAGGCTAGTCCACTTCCAAGAGAAACAAAGGGGCCATAATTTTTAATTCTTAATGCAAATTAAAAAATAACATGTGCTACAAATATGGTGTGTCATAGGTGATCATGTGCATCATGCAAATGCGTATTTGTGGAAATATGTGTGCTTAGAAAGCATTGTGTTGATGTGGTAGTAGGGAGGTGTCACTATGTAACATGTGTCATTATGATTATGTGGTACTAGAGTTACTCTACTGAGTCGACATCTTTGGATGCTTGTTGTAGATGATGAGGCAGCACGTGGGACACTTGGTAGCTAGGAGATCCTTAGCTTTTAGGATAATCATTAGTAGTAAAGAGTGATAAGGGTTTTGGTAATGAATGGAGGCAATGAGTGAATGACAAGCTAGCTTGAGGGGATATGTTAGAAGGACATGTCAATGGTGATGCATTGTGAGGAGTCTTTGAAAATAGGCTCCAATAAGAGAGCTCCTAAGTTTCTCAAGGATCAAGGCACTCTAGAAGCTCAAAGCTTCAAGTCAAGCATAACCTGAGATGGAAAGCTCGAATTAAGGTTGATAAACAAAGTTGTAGCTCTCCCCTCAAGCTACAATGCAACAATTAAGATAGGTGAAAACAAAAGAAGCCATGGGCTCTAATACCATGTTGGAGAATGTGGGAGAGAGTGAGGAGAGAGTAGTACACACTCATAAATACTAACTATATTATGTTATAATGAAGAAGAAGATAAACGTATACAATTCAACCCCTTAGGGTTGGGATTGGGGTTAGGGTTAGGAATTGTCCCTACGCCCTTTCTAGTCCTCTCTAGAGTAGTGCAATTCACATTATTGGTTCAAATGTGGGACTCTCTTTCACACCACATATGCCAGCATCTTCTAAGGCACCTATCTAGGTGGAAATCCTCGATTTTCCTCTATCCCTTTTCCCTCATATTGATACATTGTGCTCTCCTTTGGGCCAATTTTTAAGGTTAGAAGCTAAGAAGTTCAACAATCCAAGACGTAACCCACAAGCTTGTGTCCTTATGGACCTAGTGATTGATCCTCCTTCTACCATCTAGGTGGTAGATGGGGATGGTTGTGAACTAGTACAAAGTTTTCTACAAAATCATTCCAAATTCTTGTTTCTTGTGAAGCCTGGGGGGACATTTCATTAGAGATTTCCCTTACACGTCCAGTTGTAGGAATGCGAAGAGAAAGAGAGAAGAAGAGTCAATGAAAGAAACCGTGAAGGTAGGGGAGGACAAACCAAGTGTGGTAATAGAAAACTTGCCTTCGGATAAAAAAGATCTAGAGAAAGAAAAAGGGAAAACTATGGAGAGCAAGAACTCTTATGAGGTCCTTAGAGATGGTAATTTAGATGAAGACAGTTCGGATGAGGAAGTGGAAGTAGTACCCAACACCCGGAATTTCGAAGAACAACTTTTGCAAGTAATACAAATGCTGAAAATGAGGGACCACCCTTTACTGTGGTCAAGGGGAAATGAAAGGTCAACATACTAAAGCTAAACGGGCAAAGGTTGGGTTAAGGGATGCAAACAATCTAGAAATGAGGGAAAGGAGAAGGATTTCAAGGCGTTTTGTCATTTCACTTATACAAATCCCAATTCAATTCAATTCAAGAAGAAAAGGAATAAAGACAATCAATAAGGATACATTACACCAGTCATAATAAATTTTCATTTTCTCCGTGTAAATGTCCAATAGTTAAAGTGCAAGGGGAGAAACTTATGTGGCAATGAAACCAAATAGATAGCAAGAGAATGTGGGTTGTAATAGATCATGAAGAGGGCAAACATGGTGGAACCCTAGGAGTAGCAGAACATCTAAGAGAAACTTTGGGAAGACCTCTTCTATCTCTAAGATGTTGTGGGATAGGAGTGGAGTTTAGACACAAAAAGTTAGAACAAGACATTTTTTCTCTGTATGCCCCTAATTCAGTCATAGAAATATCTCTATTGAGGGACAATATCCGTTTCAAAGAAAAGGTAATCTTCTTGGGTAATTTCAATATGGTAGGGTCAAGAAAGGATAGGTGGATAGCTTGGGCAGTGTCATACGTGGTAGTGAAGTAAGAACTTGGCAAGAGCTCAAAGAGATAATTGATTTGATAGATGTTTCAGAGGAGATCTCCTTTAATAACCAATATGGGGACAATCATAGAAGAGCCAAGATAGACAGGGTGTACATGTCAAAAGTTACCTTGGAAGAGTCAATGCTTTGTAGATGCTCTTCTTTGACCTCCATTCCCTGTTCTAACCACAAGCCAATTGTGATGAAGTTGGATAGAGAAGAGGGAAGAGTTGCCAAATCATGGTTCAAGGCAAACCCCTTCTACTTTCAACTACCTTATGTTCTGGAAAATATGATTAGATTTTGGCATGCAGCTTTTGGTGGGTTAGCTAAGATCATTACACTATAAATGGATTCATAATAGAAAAAGATTTTCCTGAGGGGTATTAGGAAAATTGGCAAACAATGCCAGAGCCAAGAGGAGACAAGAAATTGAGGGTTAGATCAAGGATCTTGAGTTAGATCAATCAGAGCAAGGACATAAAAGATTAAGAGAATATAAAGAAAACCTTAAGAAGGAGGCCTTGATTGAGGCACAACAAACACAGGGGATTGGTGGGCAAGAAAAGGAGAAGAAAAATTACGGAACATTTAGGATTGCTCAAGAAAAACCACACTCAATAAAGCATTGAAGTCTGAGGATTGAGGATAAACTACTCACAAATGACTCTAACATTTTACAAAGTAGTGATTGGTCATTTTAAACTAGTGATTGGTCATTTTAAACAACTCTTGGATGAAACCGAGATCAAAACTACACATAAGATGAGAGTAAGGTGTTATTGAAGTGTAGCTAGACCGAGAATGGCCATTAATTTGCATGTCAATTCATATAGTCACATTAGCACTCATTGAATGGTCACAACAATAAGCATACATTTACATGTGGGTCTAGACTAGGAAAACTTTGAACAATGGTACTTAAATCTTATCCTTCTACCCTCCTGAGATAGCAACCCATGCATAGGCAATGACATCACATTTTACGTCATTGAGTTCAATTGTTGTGGATTCAACATTGTGGGCATAAATTAAAAACCATTTTCTCCATGATAATGGTATTATGTTAGCATAGATAGACACCAAAATCCAATCCTACATCAATAGACATATGAGAGGGTGTAAGGATCACACGATATGGTCACAGATGTCACCCATGAGTTGAACTATAAAATCGCCTACAAAGATGGCCCCAATTAGGCTAGTATATCCCCATGAGAAGGATAAAATATTTGACTGCATCCTAAGGTCTCTTGATTTCATATCCAAAATTACACACTCCTTCCCTTTATCCTATGATATCTCTTCTCTCCTTTTGTATCGCCCCACACAATCAGCCTCCATTTACTACCACTAACACAAGGTCATCATCCGTGAGATATGATAAATGACACTTACCTTAATGGAAGACATAGGAAGCCAACCTCCCTCAATGAAAAAGCCCAATTTTTATGGACTATGTGCATCAGCCCAATTTTTATGGACTATGTGCATCCCAACTTTCACCACAAAATATATGAAAAAACACTTAAAGGATCTACTCCCCAAAATTATTAGTACCGTGATGAGTGTAATGCGCACACATGATGTAGGAAGTTTGAGGCCTACAAGGGCAATTAAGTAAGGAATAACAAACACTCGTCTATGCAATGTTTTTTAAATTCTTAGCACTTGGATCACATGTCCCTAGAATAGGTGTTATGTTATAAGCATATATGCCAACGTCAGTCATCAAGTGAAATTGCATTGATCTAAAGTTGGTTATGCGGCCAATGTAGGTATATTCAGCTAAGTATTGGATGTGGAGGTCACACATGGAGCATGTACCTAATAACCAAAATCACGTAGTTAGAAACATGATGAATGGCATGTGTGTGTACCCTTGTGTGGGTTTAACTTATATGTTTTTGCAACTCTTCTTTGAATCCCCTTTTCTTTCTTTAATAAGAATTTAGCCCGTGCTTGCCTAAATCGTCTTAATGTCTAGCTCTTGTTCTCTTGGAGCATGCCTTTTAGGCTCCACTACTATAAAAAATAGAAAGTTATTTCTATTTTATATGGGAAATGGAAAAGAGTAATCACATAAATTATCTCATGCTATGCCATTCATCAATCTTAAAATTGCAATGGTCCTTGTAAAGAACTTTCAAACAAAAAATCATGTGGTACAAATTTGGAATCAAGTTGCATTCTCATAGCTCACTTAAACTAATTTTCATCACAATAGCCCTAAATGACAAATTGAGAGAGTAAGCACTTTAAATATTTTTAAAACATGTAACATAGCCTCAAAATCCCTATGGGACCCTTCAAAGTTATCCTTACTGCACATGCTCTATTCAATTGTAACGTGTCACTATATGGCCGTCCTTCCTTTGCTTCTACCATTGCCTCCCCATCCTAAATTTCTTTGGTTGTCACTACTTGAAAATGTCCTTGTCTTGGCTTCCTCGACCTCCCTCACTTCCCCTCCTCTTCCTTGTTACCATGAGCATCAAATTCTAGTTCTCATATGGCCTCGATTCAATATTTGCCCTAGAGGCTACTCAAACAACTTCATGAATGCTCTTCTTCACTCTATGTACAAGCAACATCAAACTTATCCTCAGCTTGCTATAGGTCCAACCCTCCCTAAAAATATTTTTACATGGATTGTGTCAATGCTTCATCATGCAACAATTGCTCATCACTCAATTGCAACCTATTACCCCTTCTATTGCTTCTTTGAGTGTAACAAATGTTTTTTGTCTATATAAGTCATTAACATTTGGGATGGTCCTTCAATTTTCCCATGGTTGCAGGCCTAACTTTATGTGTTTTTGCAACTCTTCTTTGGATTCCCTTTTCTTTCTTTTACAAGACCTAACCCCATGCTTGCCGAAGTAGCCTTAGTGTCTAGCTCTTGTTTCTTTTGGAGTATGCCCTTCTTTGCCATGGGCTTCAACCCCATCCTTTAAAAAATAGAAAGAATTAACTAATATTAATGGGCCACAACTTGCATGAAAATTTCACAAGGTGAAATGTGTAAACCTATCAATATAGCAAGAACATATATCTAGATAATTATATAACACGTCCAAACCCATCATGTACAATAGAACAAAGACTGCTATGCCGACCTCTTGATAACCATCCACAATGTTAAAACTATCATATTAATCATCCACACTATTCACTCATAAAGCCATCCCACTAATCACCTACAATCACTGAAACCATAAGTTTGTTCATGTATAAGAGAGGAGTTCAACGTGTCCAAAAATGTGTAGGTCATAGTATGAGCACATGCTCTAACACAAGCATAATCATTTACAAATGTATACAAGAGGGCATCCTTAAAGAGGTCTTTGTACTAAGTTTCTATCAAAGCTTTGAAGGTAGCGAACTAATTCAATATCAATCCACATTACCTCCATCTAGTTTGAATTAATATGAAGACTTTCAATCTTTCCAAACCAACATTTCCATACAAAATAACTTACAAAATACAACTAAGGCTGCATTACTTCAATTAAAATAACTATCACAACATCAACATGCCATAACTTGGATGAGATTTGCACAAGGTGAAATTTGCATATTTGCTAACACTACAAAAACGTACATTTAGACTATCAAGAGCATGGCCCAATTTTATCCCTTATCACAAAACAAGCATTGCAACTTTTACCTCATGATAGTCACCCACAAGGCTGAAGCTATAAACTTTATCCTTTAACACAAGACAAACACTACAACTTTAATCTCATGATAGTCACCCACACGATTGAAACTATAAACTTTACCATACATGGTACAACTAGCTACTATGACATACCCACAAAGATCAAAACCCAACCATGTTTAGAGGGAAGCGGAGAGGTCATGCCATCCAAACATATACTAGAGACGTTCACAATGTTTTCTTCCAATCTACAATTTTCTATGAATACTAGAGTATCGTTTTAATCTCTCCAAAGCCAACAATTATATGTAAAAATTATTAGAAAACAAAGGATCCGACAATACACTACTAGATAATAAAGGATTATTGCAATAACAACAAGCCTCACAAAATGTTCACAAGGTGAATTTCTACATGTCCACTCATGACTATAATAACACACTTTTTTTTTTAGTGAAATCCATTTGTCCTTATATTACAAAGAACAGTCCCAAAACACACACACACACACACATACTAGACACATCCATCTATGCACACATATTTATAAGAACCATGATAAAGATGGTACTAAGCCAAAGAATCCATCCAAAAGAAATCTACACACTCTCATCCAAGCTAACATTACCCTTCAGTCACTAATGCTTAGTAAAAATCTTAGAAAAGATAGCTGATAGAGCCATGCACCACTAAAAAGAGAAAAAAATATTGCAATATCAACAAAGACGCTCTTGGAAGCCCAATTCACAAGATACCATTCTATGTTCGCTTAACCAACAAAATTACATACCTAGAAATGGGTGGACTACAATACAAACATATGCTCTTACATACATCTGCACACCCACCCATGATTGAGATCTGCTCATACAAAGGTCTTTGTACTAAGGTTGCATTAAATTTTAGATGCGATGGAAAAACTAAGCCATGACAAAGGCTATCTTGTGGAGAGCCCTCGTCAAAAATTAGTTCACAATCGCTTCATTCAGTTAAACTATTTCATTTTAATCCCTTCAAACCAGTATTTGTAAGTCCTAAGGCAACAACACATGAATAACTCACAATTTCAACAAGTCCCAACTCTGAAAATTTTTAAAAAAAGGTGAAATTCGCATGTCCGCCAATGTTGCAAAAACATATATATAGATAGCTCCAAGAACATGTTAGCCACCCACAAGGTTAAAACTCCATGCATAGCAAGGACCACCCCAAAAAGTGGCAAATTTAAGGTAATACAAAAATGATCAAATCAGGCCCGTTGAAAGTTGAGGTGGTCCTCACTAATGCTACCTCTTAAGACTTTACAAGTACAGCAAACCATTAACAACAAGCACATTCTATTCACATACTATTCTCTGCAAATATAGTTGCTACGGCTTTTTTGGGGCCTTATATATAGAAAAAACCTTCGTTTCTGAAAAGTAAGCCAAAATCAAGAAACTCAAGTGTTGAAAAATTGTCCCAAGTGGAGGTGAAGGGATATTTTTTGTTGTTAGAATGTAATGATCTCACTACTACTTTTGGCATTATAGAACATCACTGAGGTAATAGGGACCCCCAATTGGTGAAAAATGCTATTAGTGCATGTAGATGGGGGAAGGAGGGGAGAAGAGGGATAAATGGGGGTGAGGCAAAATTTGGCACGTATCCCTTCTCGAGTTTTTTGTACCGTCCTATTGAAGAATATAACCGCAATCCCACCCTCGCCCTCCCAATCCAATGTTACCGTCGATGATGACATCGCTTCGTCAACGTTGCACTAAAAATTCCCTCTATCTAACGAGCCTCTTGGCACGAGCTCATAAACAAGCAATCTCTACAGTTCCTCCGCACAAAATCCTTTCAAGGACATTCCCAATTTTGCACCATCCCCCTTCCCATAGGTAGCCCATCCCCCTTCTTGCCCCCTTGACTCATTGATTTCAAAGAATAAGCGCCTGTTTTTCACGGCTTCGTGTCATTCATGCCTTCAATGGCAATCCACGTATTGCGCAATCAGGTCCCTCTCTTGGCTGAAAGTCCACTGGTGTCTCTTCATATTATGGGATGTCGGATGCCTCCTTGAAAGCTTTCCAAGGCCCGAGGGATGGGAACAACTACCTTATTAATTCACCTTTCCTCTAAGATCACTCCCACACTGCGTATCACAGACAGTGCCTTAGTTGTGCTTGATTGTGTTAAAGGAGAGTGCATCCAAACGGAAACTGTGCCGATCAAGCCTGTACTTAGAATTTCTAGAGAAGCTGTTCGGGCTGTAGACAAGGTTTGCATACAAGGACTTGGCACACTTCACCGAAAGCTTCAGTAAGAAGTTGGGGCGAGGCGGTTTCGGCTCGGTTTACGAAGGGAAATGGTAGGATGGGTGAAGAGGCTTGAGGGAGAAGTGGGGGGGGGGGGGGGGCCGCAAAAAGAAGTCGCCACCATATCCAAGCTCAAACATGTGAATCTGGTGGAGCGGGATGTGAGCTGAGGCCTTAAGCATTAGCTTAGGTTAATGTTTTTCCTTTTGCATGACCCCTTTAGCCTTAGGTTAATATGATAGAATTTTGGAGGGGAGGGGAGCTAAATAGGGATCCAATGCCATTTCTGAGTGTGGAGACAATTGAAGCACAAAATCACAAACCTAACGGAACAAATCCCATGGAAAACCAATGCTTGAATGGGCAGATGATGAATTTTTTAAATTAGTAGACCCATTAGTATAATACCCACTAGTATGTAGCGACCTCTTCTTTTTGGTAGCACTCCCCGTGGCTTACACTCAATTCACCCTTCACCTATATCAACGTTGAAAGTCAAAAACTTAACAAAATTTCCTGCCCAGCTATCCTTGGTTTCCTGGCATGGTCCCTCCCCTGTTTCTATGCTAATAATTAAATGCCAATTTTCAAATAACTTGCACAAGCCATCCTTGTAGTACCTTGTAATCATATCTAGCTAAAGCAGCAATGTTGTGGTGCAGGTACAATTCCACTGCATTTACTTTGTTTTAGTCCATCCAGATTTCCTTACTGCAACAAGAATTGTCAATATCAATCTAACAAAGCTGTTAACAAAGGAACATCCTTCTCATCCAAATAGACCTTGGGTAGTAGACCGATTGGCTGATTTGCTGAATAATACAATAAAAGCTTGTGAGTTTTCTTCCCATATAATGGGCAATCTCTATTCTGTATTCCTCTCAACAGAGAGAGCAGATGCAACTGTGAAGGAGTGTGGCATCAATCTGGACGGCTACGAAAATTCACTGAAGGAAATTTCAGTTACCAGGCATTTGCTGCACTTAGCTTCACTTAGCCACCAAACATAGCAAACATTAAAAATCTTGCACATAGTATCATGACCTTGCTAATGCATACTTTGATAACACACACAGAAGATATGCAGCCATGTTACATTCCAAAGACCAGTGGCAGCCACCAAATCATGACATTGTGAAGGGATAGATAAGGCTGCTAATCCTGAATGTGTTCTTTCAATATAATACATCAAAACAGGTATCTCCATTCCATTCTCCAGATAGGTATTACAAACTAACATTCTGAAAAAAAGAAGCCAGATAAAAAAGGCGACAAAGACATGGAGGAAAGCTGAAAATAAAGGAACTAGTAGCGACGGCAGAATCAAAGAAACGTCGACACCCTATAAAACAATCAAAAGCTATTATAAAAATCGCTGAGCTCACTATATCCTTACTTGACCATAGAAACACAAACCATATGCAAAGAGAGAGATAGAGAGAGAGAGAGAGAGAGAGAGAGAGAGAGAGAGAGAGAGAGAGAGAGAGAGATCCCCCACCTGAACTCAAGCTTCCAACATTTCCCCCCTGTTTGATAAACATACTGTACATCATTCCTGTGGAGAAAGAATTGATGAGACCACCAGATAGTGCATCACAAGGGAGTCAATTGCTTGCTCCTGCTTTCGAAAAAAGAGCTTGAAGTACTGTAATCGGAAGGGAGATTAGAGATGGGAAGTGGGGTATCTATAATGAACTCTTCCAGAAGAGACATTTCCTCAAGCCAAGGAATCAGAAGGCTTCCAAAACTTAAAATCCGACCCTGATTCCAAGGAGCAAACTTAAAGGGTGCACCAATGCCCTCTAAAGTTGCATACACAGCTTTTGATACAGGTGCATCAGGTTCATCATCCTCATGTTCTTCACTTCTCCTACATCAATTCAAAGCAGATTACCAGCAAGACTTTTAGGAAAGAGAAGCATACACAGTTTAAGAGGGACTTCGAAATCAATCCATTGCATTCAATTAGTAACAGCCAGAAATAAGAAAAAGGGGGCTGGAATATATAGTACTTGGTAACGATGCTAAAGAGCTGAGGAAGTTGCTGTGCCATTTCCACTGCAAGTTTCAACTCTTCAAGCCATACGACCAGGGTTGTTAAGGCAGCCCCTACAGACATTCTGCATGGTAAAAAGTTCCCATTCATTAATTTGGCTCAGACCATATAGGCTCGAGATCCAATTCCTTCTTCAAAAGAGAGATCAAAACCATATCGCATCGAACAAACATTTGACCAATTTGACTGTAGATGAATAGGCACCAACCTGTGGATGTCCACACCCCACACTGTCTGTGTCTTCCGAAAAGCTTCAGGAAAGATGCCTCGCTTTCTTCCTTCATGCAGAACTCTGGCTGCTCGTGATCTTTGGCCAGACCACCACAATGTCTCTAAAAGCGCATTGTAAAACATCATATTCCTTTCAATACCATCTACTTTAATGATATCAAATGCTGGCTCAACAATCTGATGCCAGTTGCTGGTCTCATCAAAATTTCCTTGTATTAAACCTGCAACCAAAATGTGCAGGCTGGGCATGCTGTTGCCTTGCATCTCCTCAAGCAGCTTATGGGCATCATCCCACCTGCAGGACACATAAAAGTCTCACTTAAAAATGTCCCCGACTACTATTTATGAGAAAAGAGAAACGAAGAAAAGGATGGGGGGGGTCTACTTTTGTGTCACAGCACATAGACAGAACTTGAGAGAGAGAGAGAGAGAGAGAGAGAGAGAGAGAGATCACTAGCTAAATAGAGGTATCGAACACCAAACTAGACCTCATCAATATCACAAATACTCTTTACAATTTCCCGCTACTTTTATTTGAGAAGTATATAGCCTTTCATGATGATAACATCGTTGCAATAACAGTGTAATAAAATCTTCTATTTCTAAAACTCCATACAGTGACAATGTGACAAGAGTAACGTCAATCGCCAAATGAATATATGTTCAAAACTTTGCAGAAAGCCTCTAAGTATTCGTGAGGTAAAGCTTTGGTGAAAAGATCTCTCGCATTCTGATGTGTATGGCAAAAGACTAGCTGATCTCCCCTGCATGTAACCGCTGACATAGTGCTAATGTATCTAGATGTGTTTCGTACATGCATAAAACACAAGATTCCACACCACTGCAATGGAGAGCTGAATGTCAATGAGAATTGGTGTAGGCTGCTCCAATTATGCATGTATCTAAAGAAGGCCCAATCATGCTCTACAAAATTTGATGAGGTATCACCCTCTCCTGATTTATGGCCAAAAATCTTGCAACTACCATACCAGACTCTTTCTCTTCTCTTTTGCAATCCTCTTCTAATAGCCAGAAATAAAGTGATTTGTCTTTCCTCTTAGACTTCTCAGCATCCTTTCTGTCCTTGCCAGAAGTCTGTTCTGCATCAAGTCTGGGCTAATATTTGCCCTTTCCCATATCTTTGGCAACAAAAGCTTGCTCTCCACCGTGCATACTCACTAACATGCATAGTTTTTTCCATACGTTACCATACACATACGGCATACGGGTATGGAAGTATTTTCTGATTTCTCCTAAAACCTCAATTGTTGTTTTATCAAAGTCCACATGAAAGATTAGATTATCAGCAAGACAGGGCCAAGGATTGCCATGGCTTTTTCATTTTGATTCTCCCTAAAGAGAATCTTTTGGGCATCAGACGTCTTTTCTTTTCAATTCACGATGTTCCAGATTCCTTCTCTCATTAAGAGAAGTCAATGTTAGAAAAGGTGACATCTCACATAGAGGGTATCTGCAACAGAAGACTGATACTTTGACCCAGAATTACACGCAGAACTGTTCACTATGGAATCAATGCTTCATCAAGTGTTTGTACTACACAACATTCAAGTGTATGTGCAGACTAGCAATTAGACAATGCTCAAAGAAAAATATAGAAGCAACACCTCATATTTCCGTCCATCCACAAATTGGATAAGATACAATACCAAAAGGTTCTCCTGTCAATGCCTAGCACCTCTAGATCTCTGAGCCCGCTTGCTCCACTAAGCGTATGTAGACTCTCTGTCCAAAGGATCCCTTCCACCTTACTGTCTATATACCAGCCTAGGTGTGGGCAGCTTTCCTAGCTCTTAGTCTGCAACTCCTTGTGCTCCCTTCACCTCCTGAGGATAGGCTCAAAGGGATGCTCCTATCTGCTGGCTACATGCTGCTCCAATCGGATGTCAAATAAGGCCACAAGGCCTGCCTTTTATAGGCCTAAGGGCCTGCCCAAAAAACTGACCAGGAGGGGGAGATCTGGCCGACCCACTCAGCCCCTCCCTGGCCGACTTTACTACCTCAAAAATCGCCCCAAAGGGCCACTCAAAACAAGGGCCTCTGGACCATACTTTTATGCAATGCCCCGCATTGTATCCAACCTATGAATAGGCCCTGGTTGGCTAGCTATGCCCAGCCCAACTAGCCTATCGAGACACATCTGCTGCTGTCCCTGCCTCCATTGCGCCTTTTCCAGAGCATGTTGCAGGCCATGTGCATGCCCACAAACCTCTCGAGACAGCTTGCCACATCAGCGCCTGTACACCGGGATACCCCACCATCTTTCTGCTCATCAGTGACCGTTTGTCAGCGCAGATCCAGGGCATGCTGACCCCGCCATCCTCCCTGCACAATGCCACCTGATGCAGCCTCTGGAGCTCCAGGTACTTGCTTTTCTTTAACTGACCTCTGCCCATGTGGCATCCTCTCAGAACCCAGGTTCAGGACCTCCATCCTCTCCTCATATGGCGGCCTCCAAACGAGGAGGTGACCTAACCATTTCCAACACCCCCTCTCACCAACCTGCCCTGCCCCAACACCAACACATTGATGAAGTGCAATGAAAAGGGGAAGGGCGGATTAGAGAAAAAAGAGAATTGGTAGGAGGGAGAGGGATGAAGGGGAAGAAGAAGAGGAAGGGGTAGAGGGAGAGGAAGAGAGAGAGGAAGAGTGAGGAGAAGAGAGAGAGAGAGAGATTGGGAGAGCGAGTAGGCAGCACGTAGGAGGAAGGAGGGAGTAGATGGGATTAGATGTCACATCAAAAGGTATACAATGAGTAGTCCACATGTCCCACCTAAAATCCCTCTAAAGGGCCTCTAAATTAGCCCATTTACCCCCTTCATTACAGCCATCCCTTCCCATACAATTTTGCCCACAAAAATTTTACATCCTGGCTGTCCAAACGGTTACAGCAAACAGCAACTACTAATCAGTCCGGAAGGAGATAGGGGTAGTCCTGGACAATGCTTTCTAGCTGCCATGAATTTTCATCCTCAGGGAGACCTTGCCATTTGATAAGATACTATACGTAGATCTTGTTTCTGAGCACATGGTCTCTAAAACCCCACGATGCGCTCCGGGGGATAGAGGATGTGACCCTCCTCATCCATCGGTGGTAGCTCAGGAAGAACTTGGACATGTCCTCCTACATGCGGCCTCAGCAAGGACACATGGAAAACATTGTGAATCTTAGAGGTATTGGGTAGCTCCAACTCATATGCCACCTCTCCAACTTTGCGGATGATCTTGTAGGGACCGTAATACCTACGAGCAAGCTTCGAATTGGTGCTACCTTTCAGCGAGGCATAACGGTTCTTATGGAGGCGTAAATGCACATAATCCCCTTCTTCAAAGACAGATACCTCCTACATTCATCCACATACTTCTCCGCTTGGTTTGGGCATCCTGCATATTCTTCTTAGCCAATGCAGAAGGGCATCCATTCTTTCCAAGTCACTCCTTGCTTGCTGATTTTTCACAACTATGTCTGCCATTAAAGGCGGCACCCATACATTGCTTCAAACGGGCTCATGCCAATGGAAAGGTGTTTGGTACTGTTGTAGCAAAATTCAGCCAAAGCTAACCACTTATCCCAGGAGTTCTGTGTATCATGACAAAATTGCCTCAATTATTCCTCATCCGTCTCTAGGTGGTAAGCAGTGCTAGGTGTGAGGAGAGTACCCATCGTTGTAAATAACTCTTGCAAAAAGTGACCCATAAACTTTGCATCTTTGTCACTGGCAATTTTCTGAGGGGAGCCATGATGCTTAAAAACATGCTCAATAAATTGCCAAGCAACCTATGATGCTGAATACCGAGTCTTAGTGGGTATGAAATGATCATGTTTTGTCATTCTGTCCACCACCACATAAATGCTATCCCATCCCTTCTCTGTAGAAGGTAACCCTGTGATGAAATCCATAGCGATATGAGTCCATTTTCCTTCTGGAATAGGGAGAGGCTGTAAGAGACCTACGGGTAGCTGGCTGTCCACCTTATTCTGTTGGCAAGGCAAGCATTCAGTGACATATTTAACCACATCCCGCCACATGCCATCCCAGATGAAACTCTGTCTGACTCTTTCATATGTCTTAGTGATACCAGCATGTCTTGCTGTAGGAGATGAGTGCATTTTCTGCAAAACCAGCCGTTTATACTTTGAATCTGGCACAAGATAAATTCTGTCCTTGCAGTACAACAACCATTATGAAGCTTAAATTCAGCATGCCCTTGGTTTGAAGGCTCTTGCAACTCCAAAAATATGGGAGCTGCCTTCGAATCCTGCATATGCTCTTCCTAAATCCCATGAACCCAATCTTGATAGATAGTGGAAACGGCAGACAGAGTGCAAGCCCACATTCTAGACAAAGCATTTTCTTTCCCATTCATGTACTCAATGTCAAAATCGTAGGACTGGACTGCAGCCAACCACCTCTTCTGCTTCATGGACAAATTGCACTGTGTAAGCAAGTACTTGAGCGTCCTATGATCCGTCTTAACCTGAATCCTGCTGCCATATAGGTAGTGGTGCCATTTCTCAAAAGCATGTAGTATGGCCAGCATTCCCTGATCATAAATATGATAGTCCAATTCCTTGGCTGTAAATTTTCTGCTCTCAAAAGCTATAACTCCATGTTGATGTCTCAAAACAGCCCCCACGCCTTTGCCACTTGCATCCATCTCTACAATGAAAGGGCGTGAAAAATCAGGGCACACTAATACAGGTGCATTACTCAAGGCAGTCCTCAAAACTGAGTTGTGTTTCTCCTGCCCATTTGAAAGAATCCTTTTTCAACAAGTCAGTGAGAGGGGCTGCCCCTTGGCAAAATGTTTAATAAATCTCCTGTAGAAAGAAGCAAGACCCAAAAAGCCGAGTTGGGTGAGATTTTGCGGCTGTGGCCAGTCCCTTATGCATTTCAACTTGGCTGGATCCACCTGAATTCCATCCTTGCTTACAATGAGGCCAAGATATTCAACCTCTTCCGCCATGTAAGTGCATTTGTTGGCTATAAAGCTGATGCAATCTCAAGATTTCCAGGACTTGTTTGACATGTCTGATATGTTCCTGCTTGTCCTTGTTGTAAAATAGGGTGTCATTAAAAAAAACCAGCACATGTTTGTAAAGAAGAGGCTGCAAAATCTAATTCATGAGTGCCTGGAAAGTAGCCGGTGCATTCGTCAATCCAAAAGGCATAACTTTGAACTCATATAAACCTCTTTCAGTGCGAAAGGTTGTCTTGTGTTCATCTCCTTCTCTCATTCTGATCTGATGGTAGCCTGACCTCAAATCAATCTTAGTGAAAAATCGAGCACCCTTGAGTTCATCCAACAGGTCATCTATCCTAGGGATCAGAAACCTATTCTTGATAGTAACCTTATTCAAGTCTCTGTAGTCAATGCACATGCGGTATGAACCCTCTTTCTTCTTCACCAGGAGCACTGGCGATGCAAAAGGAGTACTATGAGAGAGAAAATTCTTCTCAAGAAATTCTTGCACCTATGTGGCCACTTCTTCTCATTCTACCTTTGAGAGACGGTACGGAGCCTTATTAATTGGCTTGCTACCAGGCTCAAGCACATCTCTTCGTGGAGGCAACTGTGAAGGCATATTAGCAAACACATCTGTAAATTCTAAGAACAATTTCTGCATATCACAATCCTCAACATGGGAAGTGCTACCCTCCTAAGAAACTGACACATTCAGTGCATAGATGGCACACTCTCTCTTGAGCTCTCTGGCCACATGCTTCGCTGAAATGACCTGCAATTTAGGGGTTGCAATACCATGCAATGTTATAGATCTTCCCCTCTGAACAAAGCTGAGTGACAAGGCATTTTATGTCCATGCTGATTTTGCCCAAGGATTTCAGCCAATCACAGCCCTGAATAGCATCAATTGGGCCCATATCCAATGCCAAGAGATCCCCAGCAAAATCATAATCCTCGGAGAGCTTGATCCTTGCATCTTGGCAACAAAATTTACAGACCAAATGATGTCCATTTGCCACCTCTACTCTCAGCCCATGATCAATCTCACTAGCAATCAGTCCCACCTTCTGTAAGGTCTTAGAATTGATGAAACTATGAGTGCTACAGCTGTCCACAAGCATGTGAACAGTCCTGCCATTAATTTGTCCCTTTCAATCTGATAGTTTCAGCACTTTTAGCACCCATCAAGGCATGAAAAGAGAGAGCATAAATTGTTTGCTGCACATCCCAATAGATCTCCTCCTCGTCCAGAGGAGCATTTCCATTTGCATCCTCTTGCGCAAGAAAAGGCATAGCAACCTGATGCTCCATAAGAAAAGACATAGGTCTACGACCTCGCATGCCACGAGTAAACTGAATGTCCAGTGATGACATATCATTAATATCATGACCAGTAGCACCCCCCGGATCAAAAGGGAAATCAATACCCTTCGTGGCTCCATTGTCAAGAGCCTCATCCACACCATGTGATCTTGTTGTCTCATCATGAGAGGCATCGCATGAATCTGTGGCATCAACCAAATCCTCATCATCAGAGATTTCAACGATCATATTGAGCTTGGCTGAACCAATATTCTGCAAACATCCCAATGCTCAGGGGTCCATTTCTCCCCACACTAAAAGCATAAGTTTGCCTTTTTTCTACTGTCCATTATGGCCCTCGTATACTGCTTAATTTCTGATTTTTCACTTCCAGCAATAGGCTTAGTTCCTGGCTTGGCATCTGATGGCATGTATGGCTTGGCATAGGGCATTTTACTACCTGAAACAGTAGGAAACCTTGGAAAGGGCGCTGCTGCAAATTTTTTATCATGCCCGTCACCCATCTTATACCTAGATGAATCCAGGAACATTCCCAAACTCATCCTCTAAAAACACAACATAGTGCAGTTTCAATCTCATGATAGTCACTCACAAGGTTGAAAACCATAAACTCCATCATGCATAGCAGGGACCAGTCACCCATCTTAGGCTTCTTCTCAGCCTCATTTGCAGCACCATGTATGCTGCCCATTCCACTCTTATACTTAATGGAATATTTCGGCTCAAATACCTCTGCCAGTTAGGCTGCCCTCTTAATAGTTTGAGGGTTATGCGCCTTCACATCTGCAACCAGAGAAGGACTTAACCCCTAGATGAAACTCAGCAGCTTCCCCTTTTCAGATACGTCCTGCACAAACACGGAAAGCCTCCAAAAGCGCTGCAAATACTCTTGGACCGTACTGGTCTGCGACAAGGCATAGAATTCAACCAAGTACTAATCCAAGACAAGTAGGGATACGAATGTAGTAACTATCAATTCTTTGAAACACCTCCAGATGATTGGTCTTTGAGGCGAATCCCTCATGTATCGCTACCATGTGTGGGCATAGTCCTACATATGCATACTTGCAAAAATGATGCACTCCTCATCGGACTTGGGGTAGAAGCGGAAATAGTCTTCCAGCTTCGCGAGCCACTCCTCCAACTCATTGGAGTGCGAGTGTCCCCTTTAAACTTATGCACCGAGAGCTTATCCTTCACATCCTTGGCTGCATACTGCTTATTGTACCAACCAGAATGTCGGCCATCCTCACGCTTAAGGCTCACATACTGAGGAAAGGGCATCTCATCCCGCACTTCCTCAAGCAAGGCTCTGTAAGAGCGTAAGGCATCTGAGAGCATATCGTATGTGGTCACTTGCTGCCCATTTACAGCATTCTGCTGCATAGTAACACCACCAACCTGATGCACCGGCTGTGTCTGACTAAAGGTGTTCAATGACGGAGCCATTGAAACATGCAGCCTTGGCTGACTCTGCCTTCCAAAGGCACCCCTCTGAAAAGATGGTGCGGTAAAAGCCTGAGAAGAGGAATGACCTATAAAGAAAATACTTGGAGACAAATAAAAACAATACTGAAGACAATCAATGGCTGAAGAAGATATATATATCACAAACGGAACTTAGTACAAGTGAAGAGAAGCTCTGAAACAAACTTCAGTCCTGACAACTGTAGTGGACTTCTGCACTAGCTCCACAAGTTGGAACTGAACCAAATCTGAGACAACAAACTGATGAAGGGGTTGCTGCAGATTTGGAGTAGAAAGAACGGAATCTGGAGCGGAAGTTGGAGGTAATCTGATGCAGAAAGATGAGCAGAACTGAAGCAGAAAGGAAGGCTGTTCTGGAGCAGAAAAGAGGGCAGATCTAGAGCTGAAAAGGGGACAGATCTGGAGCAGAAAGGAGGACAGATCTGAGCAGAAAGGAGGGGCAGATCTGGGGCAGAAAAGAGGGCAGATCTGGAGCTGAAAAAGGGGACAGATCTGGAGCAGAAAGGAGGACAGATCTGAGCAGAAAGGAGGGGCAGATCTGGGGCAGAAAAGAGGGCAGATCTGGAGCTGAAAAAGGGGACAGATCTGGAGCAGAAAGGAGGACAGATCTGAGCAGAAAGGAGGGCAGATCTGAGCAGAAAGGAGGGGCAGATCTGGAGCAGAAAAGAGGGGACAGACAGGAGGAAGAAGTTGAGGCAGCAGAGGAGGCAGCCAGGAGGCAGAAGTGGCTCAGGGTGTGCAGGAACCTCTGGAGCTGGAGAAGAGATAATATATCAATACCTAGCCCCCCCCCCCTTTAAATAGGAAGGGGCAGAAAAAGTCGGTCAACCTGCAGGTTGACCGACCTGGTCAGAGTTGACCGACCAGGTCAATCTGGTCGGCCAGATCTGGTCGGCCAGATCTGGTCAGACCAGAAAAAAAAACATTTTTTAAATAATTTTTTATTTTGTTTCTCCTCTGCACCGGGGCTTTTGACATTTCTTTGGTTGTGTTTTTGGCCTCCGATTCGGGGTTTCTTTGACAGGATTTGGAGAGGCACCAGTGGTGTTTGTACCTGTTTTATCTGGTCCTGGAGAATTGGAGATTGCCTGGCTTAACACCCCCTCTCAATGTCCAATGCAGACAGGAGAAGCAAAGAGGTGTTCCATGAGTGATCTATCATCTTCATCAGCCCTTTTTTTTTTTTTTTTTTTTTTCGTGGGGGTTTTCATTTAGATGGAGATGCCTACAGAGTAGGTTTTCATCTTCACTAAATGCACAGATGATGGTACAAAAAAGAAAGACTTGAAGGAGTGCCCTCGCAGGGGATTTGTTCACTTCCTTAAGTACACAAAGAGAAAAAAACTGTTAAAGAGGAGGAGGTAAACCAATCCCCAACCGTGGGCAAAGATGCTCAAGAGTAGGGCGATTAACCGGCTTGGTAAGAATATCAGCATGATTATCGGCAGCTGGAACATAGATCAACCGAATAGTACCTAGTTCCACTTGCTCGCGAGTAAAATGAAAGTGAACACCAACATGTTTGGTGCGGTTGGAAAAAATGGGATTGCCTGCGAGAGCAATGGCACTTTTGTTGTCGACGTAGAGGATCGTGGGTTCAGTACAAGGAAAGTGCAATTCTGCCAAAAACTGTCGGAGATATATGGCCTCTGTGGTACAATCATACAAGGCCCGGTATTCAGCCTCAGTAGAAGAACCAGCAACAGTCTCTTGTTTACGGCTAGACCAAGAAACAGGTGCCGAGCCAAACGAGAAAATATAGCCGCCATGAGAACGACGATTGTCCGGGTCACCAGCCCAGTCAGAATCAGTGTATCCCTGTAGGGTTAGTCCTGGTCTGAAATGTAAACCATAAGGGTGCAAGATACGAATACATGCATGCCAATGAGTGAGCTTGGGTTCATTAAAATATTGACTGAGAATAGAGACGGAGTAAGCAAGATCAGGACGAGTGTGAAGGAGCCAGAGGAGTTTGCCAACAACCTGGCGATAGAGATGTTCATCAAAGGGAGGAGACTCCAAGTCTTTTGAGAGCTTTACGGTGGGATCTAAGGGAGTGGCAGCCAGCTTAGGCTCATGAGGAATGATTTGATCAAGGAGTTGAAGAGCATATTTCTGTTGAGAAACAAAAATACCACCAGAATGTTGTACAACTTCCATGCCTAAAAAATAGGAGAGCCGACCAAGATCAGTCATTTCAAAAGTGATGCTGAGTTGAGTTTTAATGTACTGAAGTGTAGTGGGAGTGGAGCCTAAAAGCAAAAGATCATCGACATAGAGTAAAATAAAGCAGACCCCCTCTGACGAATGATGGATATATAAATTTGGATCAAAGGGAGTAGAATGAAAACCATTAGTTTTGAGGAAGGTGTCTATTCGGTGGAACCATGATCGAGGTGCTTGTTTGAGACCATAAAGAGCTTTGCGGAGACGGAAAACCTTATTTTCATGGCCAGGAGGAGAAAAACCTGGTGGGGGAGTCACATAGACTTCTTCATCAAGGTAGCCATTGAGAAAGGCACTCTTGACATCCATTTGATAGATAGTCCAATGGTGATGAGCAGCTAAGGCAAGAAGAAGACGAAAGGAAGTTAACCGAGCAGTAGGGGCAAAGGTTTCCTCATAATCGATACCATGTTTTTGGCGGAATCCTTGCACTACTAAGCGGGCTTTGTATTTGTCCAGGGTGCCATCGGCTTTGAGTTTTGTTCGGAAGATCCACTTGGTTCCGATGACCTTTTTGTGAGTGGGTCGATTTACCAAGATCCAGGTCTGATTGCGATCAATACTTTCAAGCTCCTGTTCCATAGCACGATGCCACGCAGGATTTTTAACTGCTTCCTGCCAAGTGGCAGGTTCAGAATGTATGATATAGGCCGTGGTAAAAAAAGAGGCAGTGGCAGGAGAAGAAGTTATTCGAGTAGAGCGGCGCGGACAAGAAGGAGGAAGTTCGACAGGAATAATCCCGGAATCCTTCATAGTTTGACGATACCAACGTGGCAGTGGGTCGTGAGGAGAAGCAATGGGTGGGGGGAGAGATGTTTTGAGAGGAGAGGAAGGAATTTCGGGTGGAGAATTGTCGGAAGGAACTGGAGTGGAGACGTCATCAGTAGAGAGAATAGAGGAATTTTTAAGCACTGCTCTTTCATCGAAGACCACATCTCGGCGAACCAAAACTTTGTTTGTACGAGGATCAAATAATCGATAAGCTTTGGCTTCTGCCGAGTAGCCAACTAGAAGAAAAAGTTCAGCACGAGGTTCGAGTTTCCCGCGAGTATCATTGGGAGTATGAGTGTACGCACGGCAACCAAAGATTCGAAGATGAGAAATAGAAGGACGATAGCCATAAAAGGCCTCAAAAGGCGTCATGTTCAGGATGGGTTGAGTAGGACAGCGATTAAGGATATAGACAGAAGTATTGACGGCTTCGGGCCAGAGACGTTCAGGCAACTCGGCTGCAAAAAGCATGGAACGGGCCATGTTCATGACAGTACGTTGTCGCCGTTCGACACGAGCATTTTGGGAAGGCGAATTTGGAGATGTAAGATGGCGTTGGATACCATGCTCTTGAAGGAATTGAGTGAATTCATGGGAAATGAATTCACCACCATTATCACTACGAGCAATCGCAATAGACTTGCCTATTTGGTTCATAACCAAGCGAGCCCAAGTAGCAAAAAAAGAAAAAGTGTCAGATTTCTCTTTCATGAAAAACACCCATTGATAGCGAGAGTAATCATCCACAATTAAAAAGAAATAATGTGAACCATTGAGGGAAGGAACAGGAGATTTGCCACTAATATCGAGATGAATTAGACGCAAAATCTCACTGGCTCGAGAAGTGGAATGAGAAGCAAAAGGAGTGCGGCTTTGTTTACCTAATTGACAGGGATGACAAATATCTTTAGCGCGCGATAATTTAGGTAGGCCATCAACTAGATGATCCCGAGACATTTCATATAAAGAGTCATAGGACAAATGTCCCAGACGATAATGCCATAATCGTTCTGTGTCAGTTGGATCTTTTAGGGTAGCATTACCGTAAAGCCGATGAAACTCAGAACCGCAAGGGGAGGGAGTCGCAAGAAATTGATTTATAAAGTACAAACCATTAGGTTGAGCATCACCTCGAGCTAGAAGGAGTCCCGAGGACTCATCTATGATGTCAACATGCATCTTTGTAAATAGCACTGTGCGACCAAGGAGGCAAAGTTGATGAACAGAAAGAAGATTGACCCCTAATTGGGGCACATAAAACACTTGATCCAATTGAGCAAGTTTGGGACCTTTGTCAGTATCAAAGGTTATTGAACCAACACCATGAATAGTAGCAACAGAGTTATTGCCACAACAAACTCCCCCTGTTGCCGGTTGGCGAGAAATGAAGAGATCAAGATGAGGGGTCATATGATGAGTGGCTCCACTATCCACAATCCAAGAAGATTTAGAGTCACATGAAAGAGTATGAAAAGATGACCCAGATAAGGAAGAGGAGGAGTCAAGCTCGGTGATATGGATCAAGGCTTGAGAAGTGAAGTCTAGAGAATCTCCGGTGGACCAGTCAGACAGACCTTCAGGAGTTATAAAGGGAGGAGAAGGAGTGAAGTGATTAGTGACATGGCCCTGGGGTCTCCAGAGACCAGTGTTCGAAGGAGGAGGAGGAGGACCACCCCTAGGACGCCAACGAGGTGGCTGAGGAGTCGTGGTAGGGGGCTGTGGAGTCCAACGGGGTGGTTGAGGAGTCGTGGTAGGGAGCTGAGGAGTCCAACGGGGTGGTTGAGGAGTCATGGTGGGAGGCTGAGGAAGAAGGCCTTTGGCTTTGGAGCGACATTCATCGTCAATATGCCCAACTCTCTGGCAATGCTGACAAAATCTATTCTTTTTGGGAAGGGAGTGCCAGGCGGGTTTACTACTAGAGGGGTTAGGAGTAGGAGAGGGCTTTCCGGAGCTAGGTTGATCTTTTGGAATCCCGGAGAGAAGAGCCCCCTCTGAAGCAGGAATGCTATGTTTTTGGTGGACCTGAGAGTAAAGACGAGCATAACGCAAAAGTTGACATTCAAACTCATAAAAAGTAGGAAGAGAAGGTTGAGAAATGATTTGTTGCATAAAACTGAAATACTTGGGCGGAAGTTTATTTAAAAAGAAAGTAACTTGGTCATCCTCGGATTTGGGAGGACCAGTTGTGGCAAATTCAGCAACTAACCGCCGGTAATCGGCTAGTTTAACCTTGAGATCATCGTCAGCAAGAATCTGGAATTGTTGGAGATCATGGTCAAGATTGATACGACGAGTACGATCTCGAGCTGCATAGCGGTCAGTGAGATGTGCCCATCGCTCAGAGGCAAGATCAAAATGATGTAATTGAGAGTGAAATTCAGGTAAAAGACCTTGCATAATTTCAACAATGGCAGTGGCATTACGATGTCGCCACGAAGGAACTACCTGAGGAGGATAAACATGAGGATCAGGTGGCGATTCGGTACCTTGAACAAGTTCCCATAGGTCTTGAGAATCAAGCACATGGCGCATAAGATTGGACCATGTGGTATAATTAGACCCGTTAAAACGAGTCATATCAGTGAAAGCATGTTTGGCTGTTGCAGAGACAAGGTGAGGGGAAGAAATAGAATGATAGGGAGAAGCAACCGGTGGAGGCAGAAGAGAATTGGGAATAGTAGCAGAGTGAGAAGAAGGGAGAGGTGGCATCACCGGAGGAATAAAGGAATTTGAAAAAGGTCCTGAGGGGGAGGGATGAATATGAGAGGCGGGATAAGACATGAGAGGTGAAAAAGAGGCAGCGGGAGAGATAGAGGGAAATAAACTATAGGAATCCAGTGGCATGGGAGAAGGAGGAGGATGAGAAACCACTGGAGGAAAGATGGCAGCGGAAGAGATGAGAGGGAAGGGAGGGAGGGAGGGAGGGATGTGAACCGAAAGCAAACTCATTGTCAGACGCATTTCTTCCTTCTCGTCTGCGAGTGTTCACATGCATGTATGGATCTGTGTCCTTGTGATTACTTGTTCCTATGCCTTGCATAACAGAAGGAGTTGCACTAAGGGAATAGGGCATCATACCTTGCACTGATTCTTGTGGAATAGGCACTGTCGAATAATCCAATGTTCTCATGCCGGCCTGTCCTCTTTCGTCAGGGGATACTTGTTCTTCGTTGGCACCGAACTTGAGATGTTGCTCAGCTTCTTCTGAGTTGAATAGAGGTCCTTGTTGACGTACTGGAGAGAACCGTGGAGAGGTAGAGGCACGAGGTGTGCGGGTACCTGCTTCAAGTTCCTTCCATTTCTGGAATTCAGCAAATTCTTTAAAGAGTTTGGAGAGGTATTCATCACCTTCAATCCTAGCAGACTCTCTCTCGACATATGTCGAAGGTGATGGTTGAATAGAGGTTGATTCAGGCTGAGATCGCTTCAGAGAAGAGGGAGAAGACATCTTCAGGTGATGATTTATCTTCCAAGCTTTCCAGATCAAGGCTCAGGTGTCGATTGGCACACCTGGCTCTGATACCATATAAAGAAAATACTTGGAGACAAATAAAAACAATACTGAAGACAATCAATGGCTGAAGAAGATATATATATCACAAACGGAACTTAGTACAAGTGAAGAGAAGCTCTGAAACAAACTTCAGTCCTGACAACTGTAGTGGACTTCCGCACTAGCTCCACAAGTTGGAACTGAACCAAATCTGAGACAACAAACTGATGAAGGGGTTGCTGCAGATTTGGAGTAGAAAGAACGGAATCTGGAGCGGAGGTTGGAGGTAATCTGATGCAGAAAGATGAGCAGAACTGAAGCAGAAAGGAAGGCTGTTCTGGAGCAGAAAAGAGGGCAGATCTGGAGCTGAAAAGGGGACAGATCTGGAGCAGAAAGGAGGACAGATCTGAGCAGAAAGGAGGGGCAGATCTGGGGCAGAAAAGAGGGCAGATCTGGAGCTGAAAAAGGGGACAGATCTGGAGCAGAAAGGAGGACAGATCTGAGCAGAAAGGAGGGGCAGATCTGGGGCAGAAAAGAGGGCAGATCTGGAGCTGAAAAAGGGGACAGATCTGGAGCAGAAAGGAGGACAGATCTGAGCAGAAAGGAGGGCAGATCTGAGCAGAAAGGAGGGGCAGATCTGGAGCAGAAAAGAGGGGACAGACAGGAGGAAGAAGTTGAGGCAGTAGAGGAGGCAGCCAGGAGGCAGAAGTGGCTCAGGGTGTGCAGGAACCTCTGGAGCTGGAGAAGAGATAATATATCAATACCTAGCCCCCCCCCCCTTTAAATAGGAAGGGGCAGAAAAAGTCGGTCAACCTGCAGGTTGACCGACCTGGTCAGAGTTGACCGACCAGGTCAATCTGGTCGGCCAGATCTGGTCAGACCAGAAAAAAAAACATTTTTTAAATAATTTTTTATTTTGTTTCTCCTCTGCACCGGGGCTTTTGACATTTCTTTGGTTGTGTTTTTGGCCTCCGATTCGGGGTTTCTTTGACAGGATTTGGAGAGGCACCAGTGGTGTTTGTACCTGTTTTATCTGGTCCTGGAGAATTGGAGATTGCTTGGCTTAACATGACCTCTTTCCCATCTGCCCTGTAACCCAAAACCAGATCAAGCACGCTCACGGGTACAATATTGAATGAATGCATACCCAAAGGTCGGCCCAGTATAGATAGCCCAGCTTGCGTGCAAGCAAGAAACTGTGAGCCAAAAGGCGGCCTGGTGTTTGTCAAGAAAGTGCTCTGCGGCACAGAAAAAGCATCACCCAAATCAATGTAATTCCCATGCTGGGGTACATGCTCATAGGTTCGGCTTGCATCAGCCATAAACCCTCTGCGTGGGACCGAGAACTCATCATGGCTATCTGATTGATCCCCATGCTGGGATGCGGGCTGCTTACCCTTATCCTGCATAGCAATGGCAGATGTGATCTGCTGACCAATCTATTGTCCCATCTGGGCAAGACGGTATCCTGCATAGCCATGGCTGTGGTAAGCTGTTGGCTGAACTCATGTCCCATCTAGCGAAGCACCCTGAAGCATAGAGAAAAGGGCATCCAAAAACTGTGTCAACGCTGCCTACGCTTCCCAGGATGGAGGAGAGAGAGGCTGAGTGGAAGGAACCTCTGTACCACCAGTGGATGCAACCACTGTGGCAAGCACTTGCTCATACTGAGCAGCCTCATCACTGTTATGCAATATATCACGAGGGGCACGCTTTGGTGGCATGGTGACTGGCCCTGGAGAGAGGAGCTCGAATGTAGGCAAAGAGAAATGGACAGCAATTCCTTGCTGTAATGAGCACCTTAGATAGTGTGTGGAACCAAGAAAAGGTGGATGGAGAGGCTGGGGAGAAAGGTCGTTAAGAAGCTTCAAAACAGGGCCCAAATGAGCCAAAATAGGACTGTGGAAAGCCCCTAAAAGAGGCTGGAAATTTCTGAGTTTTTGTCTCTCTTTTTTTCCCCCTTTTTTTTTTACGGGGAAGGGGTTCCCTATGTCGCCTAGGACTGTTAGGACAGCACTAACCCAAGACTATTAGGAGTGTTAGGAAACTAAATTAGGCTATCCCAACCCTCCCTTTAATCCTAGTTAGCACTAACCTAACCTAGGTCCAAACTAACCAAACCTAAAGCTATAACCCACTAACTAAACTAGCCCTGGTTAAAATCTAACCTAAGAATTAGAACCTCGTAGGCTAAGGTTTGCAGGAGGCGACGAGCGAGGCAAAGGCAGGACGCGGTAGCCGTGGGCGGAGACGAAGGCGTGCTCGAAGCTAACGGTGATGGGAGGCACAGGGCACAGTGATGACGGCGACTCACGAGACTAGCAAGACGGCTCACGGAACGGTGCTCAAGGACAGGCAGCGGACAGAAGGCGACGGGCCTTCAACTTGAATGGTAGAGGTGGGAGGCGGTACTGGAGTAGAAGCTAGGGGAGAGGTAGTGGGAGTCGATGAGGTGATGGGTGCAGGTCCTAATTTAGGTGACGAAGCCGAAGGAGTGCTAGGCGTTGAGGTAGTGGCAACGGGTGTGGGAGCAGGGGTGGATGTAGCAGCTATTCCATACGACGCATGCAAGCTATTTGGGCTGCAGCTCTGTTCGAATCGCAAAGGGCTTGCGCAGGGCTTGGTTCACAGTGGCTCGCGGTGGCTACAGTAATATGGCGTTGTCAGGCACGCTGCTGCCAACATGAAAGCTCCTAAGTTGTACGTTCTTTGTCGTGAAAGCTCCTTGAGTTCAATCTCTGGCCCAGAGTTGGAGCTCTAATACCAATTCAATGAAAGGCGGACGGGCTGATTAGAGAAAGGAGTAGAATTGGTAGGAGGGAGAGAGGTGAAGGGGAAGAAGGAGAGGAAGGGCTAGAGGGAGAGGAAGAGTGAGGGGAAGAGAGAGATAGAGAGAGATTGAGAGAAAGAAAGAAAGAAAGAAAGTTTATTAAAGTCTTCGGAAGACCGATGGGTCTATGAGACTGTGAAAAACCTGGTACAAACAAGCTGTGGTGGTGGAGCTACTAAATGAGCATCCACACCAATGCAAAATGCAAAAAATGCAGAATGATGGTACTAAGTCCTAAGTGCAACAACATAGTCAGGTCGGTGGTTGACTATATATCTCATCATCATCATCATCATCAGGGCATCAAGGTGGGTGAGGCAATGGGGTCATGAAGTCGGCGATAGAGTGTTGTCGGCCACTCACAGGAGTAGCCCTGGCACGTCTCTTGGCTGTAGCTCTGCGTCTAGCCGGGGCTACTGTGACCCCTATCGGTCGGGCCCCGACTGAAAACAGAAAAGGGATGTCCCCTAGTGTGATATGTGTGTCAACCCTCTGTCTGAGCTGTCGGGTCACTAGCTCCAAGTCACGATCATGTCAAGGCCTCGTCTCGTGAGGGTCCATGTGATCTGGCTGAAAAAACTCCGTGACAGAGCTCTGAGATGGATCAGCCAAGGAAAGAGTCTGCTCCTATCTCCGTGCTCGAAGTATCCTCTCGCCGGTATTTGAGTACCTCATGAATGAAACCTGTCAAATATCGCTGGTCTGGATAGAAGAGGAATCGGGCGAGAATCCCATAGCTATCTTTGAAGAGGCAGTAGAAACACCCTCGGATCTTATAGTAAACAGGACACCTGAAGATGAAGTGCTCCTCTGTCTCAACCTCCCGCATGTCACATAATGTGCATATGCGCCTCTCCCTGGATAGTCGCTCTGCTCTCGATACGAAGTCTATGTGAAGAGACCCGAAACTGCCCAATAGAGATCCTCAGTGAGTGGGGTAAGTAGATCAATGAAACCCTCCTCTGTGATATGTAAGCAGTGATCTCTGTAGAAGCTAAGCTTCACTGGAAGTTCACTGGGTCCCAACCAAGTCCGAAATGTGTGTAGCTGTAAGAGATCCTCACGGATACCCTGGTTGACCTCGTGTGATAGGAGGGGAGAAAACGGAGCATCCATGCTGTACTGGAAGGGAGGTAGTCTATCCATGTGTAGCACCAGTCACCCAAACCATCTCTCTGTGCGTGTATACCAGCACCTTTGGTCCTCTCCTACTGCAAGTACCATAGAAGAGGACAGTGCTAGCCATGGTAGCCTGCTACGCCCAGAGGTGTAATCCCCATACTCCCTGACTCAGTACAGATACGTGATGACCTAAAATGCAGCATCTAGTTGTAACGGGGGTGACCCAAACTCAGCCTGCATGATCTGGTGAGGAACATATGGCTTACCACGAATCATCCATGATAACATGAGAACCTGAAGTTGCTCCACCCGGGCCCACTCTGTATCCAACAAGTCTGGCTCCCAACATGGGCTGTCGTACATCCCCGCATGACGGACCAAGGAGTCAAAGAGCAACCCCTTGGTCCGTGGATCTTGAAAGTGTAAGCGGAAGCCCTGCCTCTCTAGTCTGGCCAATGAAACATCATGAGAGAGAGCACTCCCAAGGGTTACAAACACACAAGATTGCTCTTCTATAAACGGTTGAGGGCTCGTGGGTACCCAAGCAAAGTTTTGCACAAATGTTTCTGAAAATTTTACATCAGTATGAGGACAGCTCTACTTGGCACTACTTCTAAACAAAAAAATCAGACAGGTAAAAGGACCCCTTGGTTCTTAAGCTAGACTATTCAAAGTTCATAAGAGCTTTAAACCTTGGGACCACCCTAAACCCTAAACTTCATCGGCTTTGCCAAAATCCACCTGAACTAAAGCATCTACCGGAAAAGACAACCCCAAGATAAGTGGTGGATGGGATTAGATGTTACATCAAAAGGTATACAATGAGTGGTGGATGGAGACTTATATAGTCCCTCCACATGCCCCACCTAAAACCCCTCTAAAGGGCCTCGCTCATTTTCCACCTTTATTACATGACAACACTCCAGTAGCTCCTGTGTCGTAGCCCTCTGGAAAGGTCCTATGTTGTCATAGTCCTTCTCTCGCTTTTCGACTAGTGGCTCCATTTCCACTTTCGCACACCACTCTAGTACACAGGTCTATCTTTGGCAGCACCTGATGCAACCACCACCTTCAGAGCCGAGCACGCCTCTAAACTCAAGCTTTGCAAGTACCAGTATCCTCCACATGCCCGCCTAATGATGGGTGAACAGCCTGAAGTCCTCTAGGCACCAGCCTCTCACGGACTATTTCAACCCGTCCCCCATCTGGCTAGGCCTACAACCAAACACAATATCCGAGACATCATACCCCAAGCACAAATCCAGTTTCCCTAGACAGTCAAGCTCCAACTGTGGTTCTTTCTTTTGTTGTCCTCCTCTAAGTCACAATCATCCTCAGACTCTAAGTCTCCAAATCCTATTGAAGAATCCCCCTTTGCTGGCAGCCCCATCCAAGCACCCAGATGGTTCCAGGCACTCGTCACTGTCCATCACCTTCACAAAGGATCATGACTCCTCTTCTGACCATTCCCCAATGTCCGACATCCTGATAGTAACACCGGGGTCCATGAATCTAATCTCAATAGCACACGACATGGCCACCAAGAAAAGTTTCCTATTGCCACCTAAGTTGAGTCCTCTGACTCTAAGTTCACACCCTTCCTCTTATCAGACTTCATTTAGCAAACTTCCACAAAATAACATGGCTCATCGCTTCTCTTTTTTTATCTTCTTCTTCTTGTCTTTATCTAAAGAGTCTGCTCCGTCCTCAGTTTTGGGCTTGCCTTTGCTAGGCTTACCCTTGCCCTTGCCTTTGCTCTTGTCCTGAGCTATCAGAGCCTTGTCATATCCTTTTTCGTACCATCGTACTTCTTTTCCCAAGCTTCCTGTTGCAACAACAGCGGAACCAGCTCCTCGAAAGTCACTGGTGCTGCCCTATGCCGTGCAGTCATCGTAGTCACAAAACTATTATAGCTCCGGGGAAGCATTCCTAGGACCCAGTGACAACCTTGCCATCCTGGTCGAACTCGTCCTTTGACAAATTGCCGCCATGTCACATGCACCCCTGCACTTGGGTGCAATGTGACACACTGGCTACATCGACAAGTGCATTATAGTTCCCAGATAGGAGATTTTGTCGTATGCTGTGACCCCTTTGTGAGCCCTTGTCCAGGGACAGTCAGGCACAAGCTACGTAGGTCAGTCTCTCAGCCTTAGGTCAAGTCAGTAGTCAGTTCTTGTTCACTGGTACCCACTGGAGAACAGTAGGTTAAGTGTTTCCATCTTATAGTTTAGGTCTTAGCCTAGGTTAGGAGTCCCTTTAGGGTCCCCAAAGGCTGGACAGGTAAGCAGGGAAGGCAGCCTGCAAAGGCTACCCAAAAACTCCCCTGGCAAATGAGCCAAGGAGGGCTTTTTATAGGCTGGTTGTAGGCCAGCCAGTCTGTAAAACAGACTGAGTCGGTCTGTTTACAGACTGGGTTGGCTCAGTCCAGCCCTATAAAAGGGCCCCTTGGCTGCCCTGTTTTCTCATTCAGTTTGCTCCTGCCTTCAGTCCTCCTACATCTCCACTTCAGCCTCCTGTGCAGCCCCTGAGATCCTTAGATCTGGCCCTGCTCTAGCCTCAGTCCCTTGGCCATCAGTTCAGCCTGATTTGAAGGTGACCACGCAGCACAACAGTCGGAGGTTTGGACCAGCAAACGGAGAGAGGTTTGGACACTGTTTCCTCAGCTTTCTCAGCTCTCTTTTACAGTTTACACAGCTCACTCTCAGCTCTATATTTCAGTCATCTCTCAGTTCTCTCATAGGATCTATCACTTCTAGTTTTCACTCTCTCACTCACGCAGTAACCCTGCATTCCGGTAGACAGCACAAGCCTCTTCCTTGCCTTGCAGAAGCGTCCTACATCGCCAGTGTGGACAGCATCAAGGTCTCAGTATTGGTCGGCGTTGCCTCTCAGGTCCTTGGTTCTGCTATACGTGTGCACAGTGAGCTCTTCAGAAGCACGTTCCGTGCTCTCTCGAAGAGTGTTCTTTGTATTTCTCAGTTCTCCAAGTATAAAGCGAATTCTCCCCTGATTGGGGAAGGGGGCCCTCAGTGGGTACAAGGACCCAATCGGTTGTCGACTCTACTCTCTCTCTACCCTCATCTCCTTTCTCTCTCTATGGTAAACAATGCTCATTCCTCGCTAAAGGTTTAAAGAAGGTCTTGCTGTGAATTACACGATCAGATAACCATTGCATATTACATGCCAATTGATCCCACACCACCTTCATCTTGGTGATGTATTCCTATACCAATTCCCCTTATCCATACTCTTGCTGAATATAGCTATCTCGAGGTCCAAGATTCTCACCTCATGTCGAGCTCATAAATATACCTCAAAGTCATCCATGCCTCCTGAGAAGTCTTCGACATCTCAATATGCACCGCATCCATTGTTGCACCTACAATGATAGCCAAGGCTTCCGCATCCCAGATATGCCACGCTCTCAAGACAGCTCTCGAGGTTGATGTGGCTACAATAGTCATGGTGGCCCGAGGTATCAGCTTCGTCCCCGTTGCAATCACCCACGACTCCCTCAACACCAAATGGCTCACAATCTTCATCTTCCACAACGTGTAGATGGTCCCGTTGAGCTTGCCTGTCTCACCAAAGTTTGGGATCTAGTATCTATTGGCCATGATAATGAACTGAAATAGGAAAAGGCTTAGAGTGCCGTACAGTTGTCTGAACTTGAGCCTCCCATCTGGGTACAATCCTTTAGACTCCGTCAGCTAATTCCTCCAAGCAATGAATCAAGATTGTCCTTCAACAAGGTTTTGCCTTCAAGCTCCACTTCTCGATAACTTCCATCAGGACTGTTAGAAATCGACCAACAGAGGGTACGCACAGCGGAAGACTAATAGAATAGCCCAAGAGCTCACACGGTGTGGTATGGGGTGTGGAATCACAAACTTCTTAACTTCATGTGCATCAGATAGATGTGCAGACTCATCAATAGACAATGAACCAGCCAAATATAGAAACCACCAAAATAATATATTTCTGTCCAAAGCTATGGACACGATACGAAAGAGAGAGATCCAGAGGCCCACCAATGGTGTCGTCCTCTGATTGTCACGATCTGTGACGTATTCCTTTCTCTATATCTAGACTTATGGATGGTTTGATGAATGGACAAGAGAATGAGCGTAAAAATTTTTAGCGCCAACCCTGCCTAAAGTCATCAATGGCCTCTCCATCTCCCACACATCACAAGTTGATGTGAATGGACACGACAAAAATCGTGTCTTTTCATGTGCTTGGGCTGTCCCAAAACCAAGGAACGCACCTTTTCCACCATCGGACACACCTTTGATGAAGAGTTTTGACTCCTCACCCAAGGGACACACCCCATCGTGGAAAAGAGGACACACCTCTTCGTGTGGGGACACCCCTTTTAAAAACAGGGACACACCCCTTCATGAAAAGGTACACCTATTCCAAGGGTCACACCCCTTCAAATAGGCACACCTTTTGGCACCAAGCACTTATTTTTAAAAAAGGGTACCTAGAGGGGCTAAAAAAGAAAACCCAGCCCCATACCTTAGGTCTAACCCTAGACTACCCAAGGGTTAAATAAACCCACCCTTTAATTTTTTGGGCAACCACCCAACCTAGGCAGCCACAAACGAAAAAAAGGGACGATCCATTTTGACGCCCGTATGGATTTCATCAAGCAGGCTCGCCTCCCTACGCAGCCCTCTTTCCACGCCATATGCAGCCCCCCCCCCCTCGCCGGTTTGCTGCCCTGGTTTCCTGCCAGTCCCTGCCAGCCTGCAGCGCTAGACCAGCGCCAGATTACCTGCCATTGCTGCCGCGCATCAGCCTTTGATAGCCCGCAGCCTGTTTCGCCAGCCCTCTATCGCAACCGCCTCTCTTCCACTTGCAAATGCCACCAATAATCCGACTGCGTGACTTCACTCACGGTGCCTCTCAGCCATGGCGAGAACAAGGCAAGTGTGCAAGTTACGGAGGCTACAGCACAAACATGCAATTCAAATCTGAAAATTGGAACTTGAAAGAGGAGGGTAGGATGGGTCAAGACTCAAGAGTCAAGAATAAAAATAAATTCAGAAATGAGAGCTTACCTTCACACAAGATCGAAGGGGCCTTTGGGCCTGCGCACCGTGGAGGACAAGAGTGAAGAGAGGGCTGAAGGCTGAGGGCACTTGAGGCTTGAGCCTTGGGCACTCGGGAGGACACGGCTTGAGGCTTGAGGCTTGAGCCTTGGGCACTAGGGAGGACACAAAACGGGCAGCAGCAAGCAAAGAAGGAGCAGCGAACAGGCGACGACACAAGTGACGGGCTGCGCAGGAATTTTTTTGTTTTGTCAGGGTTTGTAGGCAGAAACGGCGTGTTTCCCCTCCGGGGAAACGATTCCCCAAGGGGTGAAACGGGGAAACGCGCCGTTTCCCCCACGGGGAAACGTTTCCCACAAAAACTCCGTTTCTGTTCCAGATCAACCCCGAAACGCCGTTTCGCCTATTTTTTCTCCTGAAACGTGTGTTTCCCGTAACTATGATCCAGACCCCTTCCTTGGAAACAATATGGCACAGAAAATGAATTTCAGCCATGAAAAACTCTCTTTTTGGGATTAATGAACAACCTCTGTTTCTTCAGCTCTACAAACACAACTGCTACATGCTCCCGATGCTCCTCTTCATCTTTCGAAAACACAATCATGTCATCAAAGAACATACCAACAAAGGCTCTGCGATTCCAAAAGATCCTATCCATCATGCGATCGAATGTTGTAGGAGCATTAGTGAGTCTGAAAGGCATGACCAAGACCTCATACAGCCCAAAATAAGTCTTGAACACCGTCTTATATACATCTTCTGGGCGGATGCGAGCCTAGTGGTACCCACTCTTTAGATCAATGCAGGAAAATACAGCTCCCCTTTCAACCTATCCAAAATATCATCTATCCTGGGTATCGGGAAGCGATTCTTAATAGTGATCTTGTTCAAAACGCGGTAATCGATACACATACGCCAGGAACCGTCCTTCTTTAGCACTAACAAGACTGGAGAACAATAAGGTTGGAGAACAATAAGGTAACGAACTTGGCTGAATCACCCCCTTCTCGAAGAGTTCATTAACTTGACTCATGATCTCCTCTTGCTGCGCCGCACTGACCCTATAGGGTGGTTTATTAGGCGGACTACTACCAAGCAATTCATTCGAAAAACAATTTGAAAACTGACTTAAAAAGACAGCTCTTTCTCTATCCATACGAGAAACAGTATGCTCTTCATTCACTGGAGAAACCTCCCTAGCAAAAACCATGTAAGCTAAAATATGACTTTTCAAATTTGCATCAACTACATGGGTCTTCCCATTATGACAAACTATAATTTTTCCCTTTTTGGTATCTATCACTGCATCCAAGCGGTGCATCCACGGAATTCCCAGCAAAACATCACAACCGGAGAGAGGCATGATATCGAAGTCTTCGCTGCCCATCAAAGACTGAATATGCAAGCAAAGCTTCCCTATAATGGGAGTGACAAGAGTGCTAAACTGTGGATTTGCCATGCTGGCTTCACAACTCGGCCCCATCTCATCTGCACGGATCCCCAATCTGGCTGCCATATCTGGACAGATAAGATTGGCCTTCGCGCCAGGATCAAAGAAGATGGCTGTTCACTGATTACATCTGGCTGCTGTCCCTGCCTCCATTGCGCCTTTTCCAAAGCATGTTGCAGGCCATGTGCCTGCCCACAAACCTCTCCAGACAGCTTGCCACATCAGCACCTGTACCCCGGGATACCCCACCATCTTTCTGCTCATCAGTGACCTCTTGTCAGGGCAGACTCAGGGTACGCTGGCCCCGTCATCCTCCCTGTACAAAGGTGCCACCTGATGCAGCCTCCGGAGCTCTAGGTACTTGCTTTTCTTTATCTGATCTCTGCCCTCATGGCAGCCATAATGCTGCCCATGTGGCATCCTCTCAGAAACCACGGTTACCCCCCCCCCATGCTCTCCTCATATGGGGGCTTACAAACAGGGAGGTGACCTAACCATTTCCAACAGTTGACTCTTGGTCTAGCATGGGTGGAAAAAACTTTTCCACAAGTGTACCAACCATTTGTGCTTCCATAATTATTTACAGCTAATAAAATAGCATGCTGAGTGAAGTGCTGCCCAAGCGAGCTTGAACAAATCAAACATATCAGAAGATTTATATATATACCTTTGTAGGACTAGAATACATCCACTCGTAATAGATTGGAAGATTTATACGATGGAGTCTGTTAAAAAATGGCAAGGCTAATGAAGGGGCATTTCTCAGAAAAAGGAAGATTCAGACAAAGGAATCATGCAGAGAATGATGGCTCATAGCAGCAGAATATGTCTAGAATATGAAGGAACTGGAAGAAGGTGCAAAGGAGGCAAGGGAGCTAGAAGGAAGGAAGCATGAAATAGAAATGAAAGGAAATGGAAATGGAAAGAAAGGCAAGAACCGAAGGAAATCACTTACATGACCAAAAGCTCCTCTTGATTGATGTGACAAGTTGAAGTACAAAGAGTGGACACGCACACTCGAGTACCATATGTATATGGGATAACTCCCAAGATGCCACATGGCACTCTCTCACACAAAGACTCATGAGCTAGTTTCTAGTACACACTAGAACACTCTTTGACTATGATTTCTCCAACATCCCCCCTCAGAGCAAAGAGTGTGAGACCCAACATGCAAGGAGTAGACCGATCCCCCCTCCACCGCAACACTGCAAAGAGGAAGTCCAACTATCCAACACCTCCCGTGTGATAGTGACTTCTCAGTCAGCTTGCGACAGGCAGTGAGAACCATCCTCACATAGGTACTCACACAAGGGGAACACACACACATACTACCCCGAATCCCAACAATATCCACCACTAAGATAAAAACATCCACCAAATGTCAGCTTGTTTGCCACAACTTGAGCAGACGTATCACAAAGTGAAATCAGCATGTCTGCCAATACGTAAATCTGGGAACCAATTTTACCATGCAGAGACAGAAAGGCTTAATCTTATGTTTGACAATCTAATAACCAATACCTCTTAGCAAAAGACTCTTTGTATAACACAAGCGAAACCCCAATCTTTCCAATCAGCAAGAGAGCACCAATCTTTCCAATCCGCAAGAGAGCGCTGTTGGTATAACACAAGTGAAACCCCAATCTTTCCACATAAATCTGGGAACTAATTTTATCATGGAGAGACAGTACAGCTTAATCTTATGTTTGACAATCTAATAATCAATAGCTATTAGCAAAAGACTCTTTGTATAACACAAGCGAACCCCCAATCTTTCCAATCAGCAAGAGAGCACTGTTGGTATAACACAAGCGAAACCCCAATCTTTCCCACACTTTAACAGACACAAACCAACACTTGCATGCTCCCTTTAAGACGCAGACCTTTCAAGCTCTTGCCTTGTTATTACAAGAAACACATTCCTTATTTTTAGGTCTAAGCTCCTTTATGAAAATACAGTTCTGAGAACTTGATTTCTGTACCTGCTTCGCCTGGCCGATATTGACAACATCAGACAATACGAGGTAACCTGTGGAGTTGCACCCACCTCTTTCATCTCTAGGAACTGTGCCTTAGCTTCATCAAACAGACCCGCAATGCAGTATACATTCAACAAGGCTTCATACGTCTCCAGATTTTGAGGGCACCCAGCCACATGCATGTCGAAGAAAACCTCTTTCGCATCATGCAAAAGACCGGCCTTACCATATGCCTCTATGAAGGAATTATAAGTGTCCACAGAGGCAGAAAAACCTGCTTTCTGCATGCGTAAAAGAATGGTGCCCGCCTCCTTATACAGACCCCCTTTTGCATAGACATGGATGAGAGAATCAAATGTCTTTTGATTTGCCTTGCATTGAGACTCTTCTATGCTCTTGAATGCAATCTCTGCTTCCTGCTAGGAATCCCAAAGATATACTCTTTCGGTGACGAGTCTAACTATCAACTCTGCTGAACTTTGAAGAACAATGCAATGAACGAAAAAAACTTTCCTTTAAAGCACCTTACACAAAGACAATTCAGAATGACAACGAAAATTTTAGTTCTTAGCACCTGATATAAGGCTGCCTTCCCATAAGCATGAATTAGGCCACTGAAAATTTCAGGCTCTGGAATCAAACCTCTCTTCATCAGATGCTGATGGATCTCTGTTGCTTCTCGTTGTAAGCCTGCCATTCCACATGCATGTAATAGACCTTTGTAAGTCTCCATATCTGGCTTGACCGTGCCATCTACCATATCATAGAAGAGGCTAACAACCTCTTTGAAATATCCTCCTTTGCCAAATACTTGAATAAGAGTGTTATAAGTAACGACATCAGGTGCTGTCCCGCTGGCCTTCATTTCTGTGAAAAGTCCTCTCACATCATCAAAATGACCATGCTTCCCGTAGCAGTCCAAGAGTATGCTGTAGGTCTGCACATTTGGACCACAGCCTGCTTCTAGCATCTGCTTGAAAATGCCAGCTGCTCTTGAGACATCTCCTCCTTTAGCAAAGGCCTGCAGCAAGACATTATATGCAATCACATCTGGCACATTCCCAGTCACCTCCATCTCCCTGAGCAGCTCTGATACAGCTTCTAGCCGTCGTATAACTCCGTAAGTCTCCACCAATAAAGTGTAAGTGACCTGATCAGGGACCACTCCAGCCTCATTCATGGTCCGGAAAACCATTTTAGCTTCTTCACCAAGCCCCCTACTGCTGCAGGCACCAAGAAGTGTGTTGTAAGTAATAATGTCTGGCTGGATGCCCTCATGTCTCATCTGTGCAAAGAGGCCGAGCAAACCCTCCCAGTTCATGCCCCCCTTTGCGCAGGCATTGATCACAGTATTGTACGTTATAAGGTTGGGAGTCACTCTCTCTCTTTTCATGCGTGAGAGAAGATGAAGGGAAGCCTCGTACTGGCCATTCCTACCATAAGCATTTATCAGAGCAGTGAAGGAGTAGACGTTCCAATCCACACCTTGATTTGGCATTTCTTCAAACACCTCGCTGCATTTGTCAAGAAGGCCCTCCCTCCCCAGAATACCTATCAATATTGTATAAATATATTCGTGAGGCTTGCACCATTGTTGACGCTGCATGTATTTAAAAAGCCTGAGAGCTCTTTCCCAGTCGCCACGTTGACCGAATTCTCGGAAGATAAGGGAGAAGTCTTTCATAGATAACTTGTTGCGGTAGCTATCCATACATCGGGCGACACTAGAACGGGGTGCCAGAGCGCTCAACTGGTTAATAGCAGTCTCTACGTCATAAGTATACTTACCAGGCTCTACCCTTACTGCATCTGGAATGACCATCTGTGGTTTATGCATTTTCTTTTTGCCTGCTCTTGGCACAAACCTGGAATTGCGCCTATTGGACCTCAGGTCTCGTCGTTTCAATGGTTTTGCAAAATGGGCATCAGAGTCTTTGGAGCCGAAATCTCTTGAGAGCGCGGAATCCCAACACAGAAACCTTTTCCTTGCGCACTTACAAGAAAAAGATGATCCCGGAATCCTAACTGAAAATAGCGACTGCCCCCATGTCCTGGAAGATGACAGTAGAACAAATGGGAACTTAAGCGAAGACTGTCTTCCTCTTAAACGTCTATCCCAATGACTACTCTGCCCCGCCCCCAGGCAATGACTTTTGCCACAGGGAATTTGGTCTCTAGGTGCAAAGCCTGCTGCTCTGCTGTCTCGAGGAGATATCAAACAGCCCGTGTTACCATCAGCGCAAAACATAGGAGTCACTGGCGAGGCCTCCATTCGCGAAAAGTGAAACTTGGCTGCTGCGCAAGGACAGCAGGCCTGATGAGCCATTGATTCGCAGCTTAGCCAGGCATGGTGGAAAGTTGCGTGAACTGCATTTCAAATGCTCAGCATCCCTCTCTCTCTCTCTCTCTCTCTCTCTCTCTCTGCTTCTCTCGCTCGCTCGCCCGCCCGCCCGCCCGCCTCACATGACCTAAACAGGTATCCACTCCTTCGCAAAGGCAACTACCCCCTCCGCCCAGGTGTTGTTCCAGCCATCTTCAAGCTAAAACAATCGTTCTCGGGCTCTAGTTCTCGTTCTGCATACCCATATCGCCGCCATAACTAGAGAGACTCAAATCAGCACAGCATAGCTGTAAATCGCATCAGACGAAAGGCAACCGGATTGAAGTGCCCGCGGGGAGTACTTATCCAAATGCCAAGGAGCAAAGTTCAACATTCTGGAAACTGGTAACCTCATCCATATCCTCCACACTCTTGTCTTGGAAGGCCTGCATGCCTAGCTTCTTCTCTTCTCTCTGTCTCTCTCTGCTCTCTCTCTCTCCCTGTCCTCCCTTGGCTTAGCAGATTATCGTTCATCTCTGTTTATCATGTGAAACTCTCGGTGGTAAATCTCCTTCTTTGCAGATAGAGTGATTTATGAAATATGGACTATTTCCATATTTCGTGTGGGTTTATGAAATATGGACTATTTCCATATTTCGTGTGGGTTTAGCACGGATTTAAATTAAGACTATGAACCATCCGATTTACCTCCCGCCCCTATGTCTCTTGTGTATCTAAACTCAACCTTTGAGTGGTTCGCCATCATGCAAGGCCCATGGAGGTCAAAGCAATGCTAGAGAGGGTATGAATAATTGAGATAGCGTGTTGTCCTCAATCTTGAGGGGGCCCTTTCATGTACCCCATCTTAAGTTTTGCAAAAGGGCCTTCCAATAAATACAATATGTAATATATTATACGCGACAAGCATACAATGTCTCTGCAATAAGGTATCTGCATGTATGCGTACGCATGCTCACACACACACGTACTTTATGTATGTACGCATATCTATATGTATGCATTTATGAGATAATACATGATATTTCTAAAATTAGGGAGGCTCTCAATAGGATAATCCCAACATAAGAACTATCCTACATTTAGAAGGGCGATCATAAGTGCTTTTTTATTTGAAAGTGCGGCATCATAGGTGTGCTTTTTTTTTCTTTTTCTTTTTGGAGGGGGGGGGATTTGCTGGCTTGTGAACAAAATTTACAGAAAATGGCTGAATTTAGGGGCATTCTGCCCACGGCCTGTGCTGCCACGTAGCTACTTACAAGACTTCAGCTAAATCCTTTAGACTATCACTAATCAAACTATCCTTGGTGGCCTCAATCAACCCCATATCCAACAGATAGACCCTGATAGCTCCTATGATGGACTCTTCAACATGCCCCATACTCACTCCCCTCTCCAAAACTATCTTATTTCTGACAGACAATACCCCAAGAAACATGGTGGCCCTGATGAACGGTCAAATTGAAGTTTCTCATGAGGCCGACTCTTCTCACCACTCCTACCATACTCTTTTAGCCACTACACGCCTAGGACAAATAGATAACATCATCTTTGTCTCTCCCACACAATGGGCAGTAGTCATTAACATCCTTCCATCTTGCCAGCCTGGAGCGAAGGGCCAACCACTTGTGCATGGTTTTCCAATTTGCAGTTCCTCCAAAGAACCTTAATTCTGTCAACCCACCATTTAGGTGATCTTCGAAGCTTCCATTTGAGATTTAGTACCACCTTCTTCTACCCCAAGAAATGCTCTGAATAACTTCTCAATCTCAGCCCAATGAGACTTCTTGAATCTCCAAAGTAATGCAAGATATGTTGTGGAGGCTGAAAGCACATGCTTCAGAATAAACACTCGAGCATTCCATCCCGCGGTCACCCTGAACCATCATCGCAATTTCCCTTTTATTTTGTCATGGAACCATTCAAATCTTTGTCTCAGCATCACTCCTATCCTTGGAGGGGCTCCCAAATATATGATTATGGTGTGCTTTTCTATCCTCTGAGCCGAGACTGCATTCAGCCACTCAGCTACTAAACCCGCATCAGTCCTCATGATAAAAGACTTAGGCCAACTGCATAGTGATCCTGACGCAACACAAAACTCCTTCAAAATAAGATTCATATTACTCACTGAGGTCTGACACTCTGCCACCATAGCTATCATGTCATATGCAAAAAGTTGAGCACAAATCTAGTTGTTGGAAGGAAGATCCACTCCCCTGATCAAACCTTTTGTCATTTTATCTTTTATGTGCCCAATCAAAGGAACTATGCACAACGTAAACAAAAGGTGTGCCAAAGGGCATCCCTATCTCACTGACCTGCACATGTCATATCGGCCCACAATGCCCCCATTCAAACACAACACAGCTGATGCATTACCAAACACGGCTTTAACAATTCTGCAAAAGCTCTCCCCAAAGTCCAACTTTACTAAAACCTTCAGCATGAAGTCCCACTAGAACCTAACGCGGACTTTATCAAAGTCAAAGCCTAATAATGAAGACTTCTTACTAGATTGCATTGCATAGTCAATTATAGTAGCGACATTAAGAATATTTTCATAGATGTCCCGACCTTTGATGAGCCCATTCTGCTCTCTGTCTACTACCTTTGAGCACACCCCTCTGATTCTAGCCCAATGCCTTGGCAACTATTTTATAGGATGTATTCAACCTTGTAATAGGTCTCAAATCACCCACCTTTAGTCTGTTACGTCACTTTAGAAACAACTAAACCACTCCCACAATAACATCCTGAGACAACATCCCACTCTCCATGGCCTTCTACACCATCAACACATAATCAACCTTAATTAATTCCCAAAATGCAACATAAAATTCATCAACATCCATCACTTTGTCCATAGCTTCCATAGATTGTTTCTTCTTCACCGACTAAAAAAAGAATTTGGAGGGACAATCTCCCAATTCCAACCAAGTATAAGGCGACTCTTTATTCTAGCCTGATTAACCCTCTCCAATTCAAGTAGCCTCATATACTCCTCCATTTTGAGCATAAAAAATGAAATCACTATATCATTGGGTGAAGCATCTACTGCTTTTAATGAACCCCACACTGAGGTACTAGTGCCAAGAGATTATTTTTTTGAGTTCTTACCTATCTATCCCACACCTTAGCGAACCTAAGAGTCGCTCGAATGACCAAATCCCATCTAGCAACCAAGTCTTTGACACATATAGTAGCATCTCTCTAGACTTTCTTTAATTCAGAGCAAAACTTCTCAGATTGTAGCAAAGCTTTATCAAATTTAAATGGAATATCCAAAGACTTTTCCACCTCACCCGGGACAGAGAAATGCCACTCAATCGGAACATGGTCAGATAGACCGGAATGTGACAACCACTTACCCTCCATAGGAGCTGCCATCCACCGAAAAGTAAAACCTATTGAGCCTATTGCCCCTGAAGTCTAATCCACTTCTGCTATTGCACCAGGCAAACCCCTCCATACCTTAATGATCATCTCAGAATATTTCATGAACTACACAGTGTCCCTTAGAAAGGATGGCTACCACACCCCTTTCTCTTTCCAGGCAATTGACTACTGCTGCATAACCAGCCAGAGCAAAGGCCATCCATAAGCCAACATCCAACCCAACCTTCAGCTCCTGTAACAAAATCACATCAGATTCCATCTCCTAGCAACAGAAACACATGCATTCTGCTTCAACTATTACAAATACCTTTGATATTCCATGTGACTGTAGAGATACATTCCCTTCTACCTATAGTGGCATTATACACATCTCATAAGAAATGGAACCTATTCTCCTTGCCTCCTTGCCCAACACTCGTTGCCATATTTTTTATGCGATTTGGCATAGTCTTGGCCGGATGATGAGGTGTCTCCTCTTCCTGCCTCTCTTTGCTATTGAGATTATTCTCCTCTAATACTCATTTCTTAACATTAGCCTTGGTAGCTCTTCCTCCCTGCCTTCATGTACACCTGGCTCTGGCATAGCTTTTGTTCCCTCACCCTCCTTGAACACTTCCATATTAGCTTCACCATTCCTCTCCACTGCTTCGGTCCACAGCTCTCTTTCTAAGGTTTTTTCCCTACTTTGGTCTTCTCAAATGCCATAATCACCTTACCTTTTTTGCCCACTAGCTTCCATAATTCTTCCATCACCCCAGCCATCGCGATGGTTGGATTTCTTATCAGAATGACCCATATCAAGGTCAGATCCAATCCTAGCCGGCATTTGATCCTTCTTGGCTCATGCAATAGAGATTGTTTAGTACTCTCCACCACACCAGATTGTGAGAACACCACCTCAACAAGATCTAGTGGCTTATCACTAGTTTGCTCTGTCTTATCACCCCAAGCCACCTAGTATTCTCCTCACGTTTTGGACAAGCCCTTGTGAAATGATTAGTTTTCTTGCAAAGGAAACAAGAATCAAGAAAGGGCCTAAAATGAACCTTCTGTGTGTAAACAAGCTCATCTTCTAATTGTACCTCAACAAAGTCTGGAATAGGTTGGCTCTAATCCCATTGGATCCAGGCTTTCTTCGCTCCAAATTCCATGTGAGCCGAATGAGTGATAACCAACACTTTACCCAACAACTCAACCAATGTATCCAGTGCTCTACCCATTCATGCTGGCATTCCCAAAAAGTCGATCCATATGGGACAATCTCTGAAGAGAAATTTGTCAACATTAAATGCTAAGGACCATGGCAGTACTAGCACCACTGCACTTGAAAACCTGAATGCCCTTCCAAGCAGATCGTTGCGAACTTGCTCTAAAACATAGTGCAACAGGAAAAAACCTTTCTTAAGAAATTTGCCAGAAAAGGAGTGTCACATTCAAAGACCATAAACTCTCATAGTTCTACCATCAAGGGAATTCTCTCGGTGAAGAATAAATAAACCCCACCATGCACCAGTTTCTCCAGCTTAGGCTTAACAAGATCAAACTGTAAATAGCAAGTAGTGCTATGTTTCTTTCCATTTTCACGAAGCTCCTTCCTAGCAGGCTCGCTCTCCCTTCATGCAATATCTTGGCAAACAACTGACCATGCATCCTCCTTGGTTAGTTCAGAGAAACCACCTTTTAGTTTAGCTATCACCGAATCGGCATAGGACTTTCTGGATTCTTGATCTTTCAACATTTCCACCCCTTCAAACCTCCCTACTACGTCAATGATGAATCCTTCGCACCTTCACCCTCCTTGGGCATGCAAACATGCCTTGCCTTTCCCTTGATAGACTCCTTCGCACTCTCACTCCTCGCGATAGTACAAGTTGTCCCCTCAAACAAACCTTTTACCCCCCTACTCCCTTCCTCGGAAACTGACCCACATCAAGACCGCTTTCCTTACGGAGAAACCCCCCGACCCCCCGACTCGTACTAGGAACAACACTCATCGAAAGGATCTCAACAAATCATGCAGATCAATAGCTTCGCTCCGGATGCCGTCTCAGCTACCCATCCTCTCCTAAAAGATAGCTCACTCATGCATGCACGGACCTCGATGCGCTACACTCAAGCTCTCCCACCTTTATCGCGAAAGGTCTAGAGAGCCTTTCCCATTATAGGTGTGCATTTTTAAGATAATACATGATATTTCTAAAACTAGGGAGGCTCTTCAAAGAGTCTAAGAAATGCCTTGTATTTAAAAGGGTGGCCATATTTCTTGAATTACATTCAAAGGGTTGCCATGGGTTGCCCTATTTCTTGCCTTGTCCAAAAGGGTGGTATAAGATGCCGGATTTCTTGCCTTATGTCTAAAAGGGTGGCTATAAGATATGCTATTTGTTGCCATATGGTCAAAAGGGCAGCCATAAGAGTTGCCCTATATGATGGTGGTCATGGGCTACCCTATTTCTTAACTTCTATTCAAAAACGAAGCCACGACATGTACTATGTCCCTAGCGTGGGACATGGCTGCCCTTTATGTGGTCTAAAGGCGTCTGCAGGCTGTATGGAAATCTTCCCTTTGGCCTGCCCTTTTAGATCACTAGTAAAAGAGGACTTTCGGTTAGGATTGGCAGTTTTCTACGTTTACATGGCCCTTCTTTTTTGTCTATTATGGGTCCTTCTACTCTAAATTCTTGCTTAAGGATCTACCACTATGCTTAATCAAGTTGAATGCAATCTCACAACTCATTTAAATAGAAATCATGGATGTAATGAGGTGGCAATGCTACGAAACGTAGCACCAGTGGTGGCATAGCCACCTTGTATGGACTAGCACAATGAACCCTTTTAAAAAGTAAAAAATAAAACATAGAAAACCCTTACCTTAGTAGTCTCTGTAGAGTAGTATCTACCACTCATTTGCTTGCTTAACTTCATATAACCAATAATGATATATGGTTTGTGTGGAGTAGAGGTAGATACTAAATTGCTTGCTTCAGTTCATATAACTATAACCAATAATAGCATATGGTTTGTAAAAAATTTGACTCACAATGCATGTTCCTAATCAATGACATCATCATGCTTGGGGTGCATCGGCTTTAAGAAAGGCACGACAAGTGTGCAATATTGAGGTGGGTTAAAGAAGGGCATTGTCCTTGAATTGACTTAATGAAGCCAAACATGGTTTACAAGTAAGGCTAACATTGCCAAAAACATAACCTCACATCACCATGCATGCAGCATATGCACACTACAAGTACCTATAATGTACTACAAGCATGACAAGCATTAAGAGTCATGATAAATGCATGAGAAGTATGAGTGAGATGGTAAGAAATGCTTGTCCAGACACTTATAACATTCTGCATTATAGATGCTTGTATCCCATTGTCTGAATGTGTACCCCAAGCACATCTAGATGGCTAATCATGTTTGTCTTCCTCCATTTCCGATGGTTGAAGGCTAGAATGCCTATTCTTGTAGTGGGACTAATTTCCTTTGTTCTACTCACGTGTTTCTACTCGAGTGTCATTGATTGGATACTATCTTGACTATTAGTGCCTTGAGTTGCAACCATAACTAACAACTTGTAATCCTAGGTGGTAAGGCGTTCATAGATGGTACTAGTGGTGATCACATTGCTTTAAAAATGCATTCCATGCTAAGTATTATTAATTTCAATTGCAACTTAATGTTTCTCTTTGCGAATTCCATCCAAATTTCTACACTTTTCATGCCATTTTTGAGTCACATCTTAGGCAAATACTAATTTAGCAGTGAGAGAAAGGAGCACTTACATAGAAGAGGTGGGTTTTAGCCTCTATGCTGGTTCTTTTGAAAGAAATCTTTCATTATCACAACATAGTTTTGTTTGGAAGACAATACTATTCAAATTTGTTATAAAATGATTCCATATCTCTAGTAAGAAACATATAATATTTTCAAGAAAGTTTCATATGGAGGATATAATAGGCAAAAGCCTCGCTGTCAAATACGATGTGGGAAGGCAATCTATAGTGAGTTATTTGAATACTATTCAATCGATGTGGCAACATGGTGTTGGGATAGAGAACATGAAAGTTTATGTGAGTATTTGTGTCCTCTCAAACCTGCTCCCCATTACTTTACTTTAATCTTCAGAAAGAGAACCCTTATATCATTACACTTTATGAATTGATTATTTTTCATGATTAGGGTCTCAAGTTCATAGGAAAGGAGAACCACTCAAAGATAGCAATGTTTAGTCAATTGATATCAATAAATTCTAGATCTTAATACATCTTATAAAAAAATGGCTTCTACCACTCATAAAAATGTAGTACACTAGAAACTCAAACACATTAGAGGTATTACAAATAGATAGGTATTAAATACATGAGGCATGCATCCCAAAAGATGGAATGCTTCAATATAATGTTACTTGGGAATTGTAAAGGTCTAAATGAGTAGATTGCTAAGATCAAGATGAAGAGGCAAGGATTGTGAGTAGGGATTGAGGCTGTAAGTAGGACAGAAATGGCATAAGGGAGAAAGCACATGCGAGGTAAACAATACATCCATGCTAATCATGGTGACAATGGAGACAATAGGCTTGCATGCCTTGTGCTCATTAATAGGTCAACAATTACACTTATTATTGAGGGAGAAAGGATAAGGAAAGTTGTATTCCCAATAATGAAACAATTGATAGGAAGGATAGAGGATAGATTGATTCCCAACAATCGTAGCAATCAATAGTAAGGATAGAGAAAAGGATATAGGATAAATTGATTCCCAAGAATTAAAACAATTGATAGTAAGGATACAGATAGCAAGGATAGAGAAAAAGATAAGGAAAGTTGCATTCCCAACAATTGTCTTATGGAGTCAAGGGTTGCAAATGAGAACAAAAAAGCAGATGAATAGAAGGATTCGTTTTTTAATCGGTCCCTCTTCTATTTAAATATGAATTTATTTACATGTTTTGGCAAAACAAGCAATACCATTGATCTTCTCCAACCTATTATTTTATTTGGTCCCTCAATATGTGTTGGGGCTTATACACTTATAACTACATATTTATGAATTGAACTAATTCAATACATAAGAGGAAACTTAACAATCTAGAAATAGATGGCAAGAAAGTGGATATATGTGTCCAATTCGTGGATGAAAGCTAAAGATTATGCATTGTGACTCCATTCTTATTACTCCTCACCATTACTTAAGCATGATCTTAGACACTAACACTTCCCCATTTTTATCTTAATGCATGCCTTAGTTGTGAATTTGTTGATTATGTATGCTCAATGAAGGCTTTTTATGATACTTCATATCCATGAGAATCTTTTCTTGTGGTTGTAAGATGTTGTGGTGTGAGAGATTGTACTCTATTGCTCCATATAATCATGGCATGTTTTAGGGAATTTTTAATCAATCGTATTTGAAATAGGCATTTTTTATTGAATCCTAAAAATCAATGCAAGGTACATGGGATGTATGTTGCAGTCTAGGGGCAACATTTAAGGTAGAGTATGACCTTTAATAATAGTAAAACAACATGATAAAGAAAACGTGTTATCATCCATTGTACTTTTTTTTTTTCCAATTCTCAACTTAGGTCCAAGGTAGTAGAGAATAAGCACTACTTACACACACCACCTAGTGAGTAACTTACCATCTTTGTCTTACAACCTTCTGTAATAAAAATTTGCCCTCATTCTTATTCATCTTTTTCCATTTTCCTCATCAAGCTATAATTCCTAAAATGAAACCAATTTTAATACATATATATATATATTTATAGTAAATGAGAATAGATTCATGCAAAGCTAAATCCTTTCAAATTTGTTTGAAAATAAGATAGTAAGATTTTATAAGAACATGCATTTTCAAATTTGAGGAAATGTGGGTGACTTAGTTGAAAGAGTGTAGAATATTTTGTGACACTATTCAAGAGAAGTTTAAGCATGAAAGTCCATGTCTACATAAATTATGAATATGAAGAGGATGCCTTTTTATTTGAAATATTATATTTTGATGTATAGTACACCATTTTGTAAATGTCATATGACAATGTGCACCATCCTTGATATATATTCTTATAAAAGTGTGTGCACCATCCTTGAGCTGTACATTAAGTATAAGTATAAATTTGAACTTTAAAAAACCACGTATGATACATGACTCTATAAAGGGAAAAACATCATGGTATTGTTATTGTATCATCCACCCATGGGCTAAGTGTTTTAAGTAAACAAAAACTAGTGGTTAAACGATCCATCCATAAATTCCTTATTTGTCCTTTACATCAAACTAATGAACCATCATATCACATTTAATAGGCTATTTTATTGATCTCCCAACTAGCCCTTGATCAGTCTAGTACCATACAATCGATTTTCAATTTAGTAATGGCTACTCTTTCCTTTGATTGCTAACTATTGGTTTTTTGTGCAAAAACACTGGATCCAACCTCTTGTGAATTTGGAGTACACAACTACTTATAAAAACACTTTTCACACTTATCATACTTATCCATGTCTACCATAGAGAAGTCACTTAGCATTCTATTAGGTAGGGAGTAAGTTCCACATGGTGGGCTTACTCCCAACCATGTGGTCTTACCCTCTAGGTTGGGGGTGGGGGCCACGCAGACATACACACACACACACACACACACTCTTTTACACAAAAGCTTTTTTAATTAATTTATTCCTTGTTTAAATGCAACTTTAGTCTATTGGTACATTTCCTTTAGAATTGAGTTAATGCATTATTCATTAGTGCTTTCCTTTGTGAATTCATTATACTTTTATACGCTAGAATCTAGAGGGATGTTCTTGCTCCTAGGTAAAGCGATAATAAGCCAGGGGAAACATGCATTACCTATCTACCCAAATTAAGATATATTGTTCTAACATATGGTTTATTTGGATGGTGGCAGGTAAGTGGACTCTGACCTTGGAGCCTGGACTACCTGACGGATTCGACACATATTAACTCATCTTTCATAACCCTGGTTGTAATAATTTTAATCTATGTCCATAAAGCCTATGTCAACCAGTTTTTCAAAGTGGCTAGATGTATTTCCCTTTAAGTGATATGACTCTTTAGAAAAGGTGAATTATAGATTTGAGAATTTGAGATTGAAGCTAAGAATTTGATCAATTGTGGGGCGTACTTCCAAGATTATTGCAAATTTTTGGCTAAACATGGCACTATGCTTGAGAGCTAGATCAAATCTATCCCTCCTGTGGGTGGCATGGTGTTCCAGTGCTAGTGTGAGTGTACCTTGAATTGACCATTCCACTTTAAAATTTTTGCTACTTAAGAGATGCATCCCAATTGTGTGGCATAGGACTAAATCAAAGTTGGGATGTGTTTTATAACAAGATGGTGTTATGAGATGCTCCTTGAAGTACTCTTCTTGTACAAGATTACTCTTCTCCAATAAAGCTTGGTTAGGAGGGTTTTTGTTGATTACTGAACATCTATTGGGGTTCCCTTGATGCTCCAACCTCCTCTACTTTTAATGTTTGATATTATTTCCCAAAGGCTATAAGGGATTTCTTGGCAGTTGCATCTCTTTTGGTTGATTAAGTCCAATGCCCATGTTGAACCCCCTAAACAAAGGGCTTCAAAGGAAATACTACATACAAAGATGTATTTTGGGATGCAAAAGCTAAAGAAAAAGAGGTGGAGATGAAGGGAAGTGAAATCTTGATGATCCATGGGCTAGCACATGCCTAGTTTTTTCAATGTTGTTCTATTCTCTACAATGCTATTCATGCCAATGCACATAATATTTTTATCCCAACACTACTCATTCCAATGCACATAATACTTTTATGAGAATCTTTTTTCCACTACCACACGTGCCCTTATCATGTGCCTGGTCATGCTATTGTCTCCTTTTCTAATATTTCCAACTATCATGACTTCTCTACCTTAGTCTAATAGTCTATCATTGCTACCATGCATACTCAACTGCATACTAAAATGCCTCTTAAATATATTTGCTATGTTTTACAATAGCTTAACATTGTTTAGAGCACTACATGCTCTTGATTCTCAAAATTCATAAGATCCAAGTAGCCTGAAAACAATCAATGCAACAACTAAAAAGCCTATACACTAGACTCTTCCCAATTTACAACTTAAAAGGATTGAAACATACCTCGTCATCAAATGAAATGGAGAATAGGTAGAATAATGGGACAATAGCTAGGCACACTTGAATAAAATTGAATGGGATTATAGACCATATTATCCCTGATACAAATGAGGGAATAAGGAGAAAATAAACAAATATTCACAAAGTAGATTTATGTCATAAAGAAGTCTTACACAAACTCCATGAAAGAGAATGATACAAATTATGGTGGAAGCTTGTCCCAAACTTTTCTCCAGCTACCATACAATGAAGGGCCCTTCAAGTAGTACATTGATTTGTACTTCAAGGGAAGGGTAGAGAGGAGGACACATGAGGTAGAAGGAAGACCTCAAGAGACAATCAATGGAGTAGGAGATGTGCTACAAAAAATACACTTTTTTGTATGAATATCCAACATCTAATCCATCCTCTCCTGCAAGAACTAGCATGATTACACTTTTTTTGTATGAATATCCAACATCTAATCCATCCTCTCCTGCAAGGACTAGCATGATTATATCAAGCCCAATGGTTCCACACAAACTTGTACCTAGCAACATCTTGCTTGATTTTACTCCAAATGGTGCATGTCGTGTGGGAATCATTGATTGGGGCATGGCACAAGATATTACAAAGGAGTGCAAAAAGGTCTTCAAAAAATTAAATTGATTGTAGGACAAAAGTTCAATGGATTGGCATTGATGTATTTTTAATTACAAGCAAGAACATACGTGAAAAGAATGGCTTGTACCAGAGTTGCAAGTTTTTGCAAGAAGAGGGAGGTACACTCCAAAGTTGGACATTTATGCCCTTGGTTGGATTATCAAGAAAATTCTTTTTAGATGCTTGTAAATATTGGATTTTGGGTCTCCATCTTCCTAACCAAGTACTTGTGGAACAAATCAAAAAACACACTAGCAAAGGATAATGGCAAACGATCCCTTGGAGAGGCTTACACTTGAGCACACCTTGCAAGTATTTCAATTCTTTGGTTGTGATGGGAATTTGGCTATGCGGCCTGTTGAAGAGATGAATCTTCTTGTAAGGCTTGCAAATTAGCCAATTGTAATAGAATACAATTTCTTTGTACGTAGATTTGTTACAATGATGTAATAAAATCACATTTTGAGTCTCATTTTTAAGCCTCTTGATTATACTTTCCTAAGATTTGCAAATGTCATGTGGCACCACCATGCATCCATCATGCACACCACATTTGAAAGTGGCACCAAAAACTCAGCATAAACACGCATTGATACAATCTCGCTAAAAGAATTTGAATCCCCACATGAATATAAAGGCAATCCAAAAACTTTACACAAATAACCTCATTGCCATCAAAGGAATTGAAAGTGTATGCATGTGTGTGTGTTTGTGTGTTGGTAACGTGAAAAATCTTGCATAATGAGACATGCTCATATACGGTAATTTTTTATTCTAAAGATGACAAAAAGTGTTAAAATATCTAAAAATTATCTTACCAGCATGCCCCTACATGGGAAATCGATTAAGCATGCTTCAAACATGGCTCAATTTGGTGTTATATTGGCTAAGATATGATGAAGTTTGTAATAATGTGGAGAGAACACACAAATTTAGAGAAAGCTCGAGAAGCTAGAATGAATTGCACATAGCTTTGAAATATAAAGAAACAATGGTTTTGTAGGGAACCCTAAGCCCTAGAACTAGAATAAATCTTGAGTGACATGTGGCATATTGCACCATCGTCTCGAGGACCTAGACTCCATCGAGTTCTAGATTCGAACATATTGATTTGATTCTTAAGGATTTCATCATCATACATTATCAATCCCCCTCTAAAGGAACAACTTATCTTGTATATCAAGGAGATGCACGCATGGAAAAAATTTCTCCTTTGTTAGACCCTTGGTGAATATATCTATTGGATTTTTATTGGTAGAATAATAAATCATCTAGACCTACTAATTTTCCACTTTCTCATAGATGAAGTCATATCTAATATCAACGTGGTCAGTCCTATAATGATCCAAAGGATTCTTGGCCAAAGCAATGCATGACTAGTTGTCACAACTAATAGGAATTAAACCCTCTTGTGCTATGCCAAGATCACCAAGTAATTTTTGAAATTAAAATTATTCACAATCAATAAAAACCAAACACTTCTTTGCTATGCCAACATCACCAAGTAATGTTTGTTGCCAAATCGCTTCATATCTACTAAGTTTGATGCCATGTACTCAACCTCAATGAGAAGAGAAATGGCATTTGGCTTCTTACTCCCCCATGAAATATTGACCATGTGCTGAGTGAAACGTGTAGCATGTAGTATAGGTTTTGTCTTAGCTACCTGCTCAATCACTATCACAAATTCATCTAGCTATAGAGTTTTGAAGTACCCATAAAAGATTACAAGATGCATGCTATCTTTGATGTGTACCTAAGGAGCTTGAAAATGGCATAAGAGATACTAACTATTATAACTAATAGCATAAGAGATACAAGGTATTAGAGCTAATTGCATAAGAGATATATCAAACCTAAAGTTCATGAGACACATCAAGCTACCAACTAATTACTTGTAAAATGTGACATCATATCTAGCACATCCACATTGTGTCCAATTTCAATCCTATTTCCATGAGAGTTTGAAGTCCTGCATGTGATTTCCAGCAAGCCTTTAGCATATTTTGCTTGACTTACAAAAATTCCATTTGTATAATGCCATAATTCTATGCCAAACAATGAATTCAATGGTCCCGAATCATCCATTTCAAACTATTTGCATAGTGCTATTTTGAGTTTCTCATAGAGTGTCTAATCATAGCTTGTATAGATAAGATCATCCACATAGAAAATGATAAGTATGAAATTGCCATTATTCTATAGAACAAAGAGATTTGGGTCTACAATGTCCTATTTTGTGTTGAAACTTTTGCAAAAGACATCTATCATTATGTACCAAAATCTAGGTGCTTGCCTAAGCCCATCATTGACTTGTGGAGCTTGTAAAACATTTAATCTTGTCCCTTCTTCACAAACCTAGGTGGCTTATCCATATAAGACTCCTCATCCAAGCGGCCATTCAAAAAGGTTGATTTGACATTCATCAACTATAGAGATAAGAGCTTCAAAAGTATTGTTGGTAACCAAAGGAAAGGTTACTCTCTCATTTTCTTGTGGTGCAGCAGGTTTCTTTTGAACCTCTACCTTCTTGTCTGATCTATTATCTGTCCCCGTTTCTATAGTTTTCTCCCAGTCCTAGTTTTTAGCCTTGCCTTTGATAGTCCACTTTGGTTTAGGGGGAAGATTGGGTTGCTATTGAGCTGGCTCCTTACTGGTTTAGGTCCATTTCTCTTTAATGGGCAGTTTTTGTTTGTGTGTGTTGAGAGCCCACACAAAAAGCATGAATTGGGGAGACTCTTGTACATAAGAGACTGCTCCATAAAGACACTTCCATTCATGTTAACTATCACTAGGGTTTCTGGAAGTTCCTTAGCCACATCCAATCTAACACACACCTGAGGATGACCTCTAGGTTTAATGAATTGCTCCTTTTCCAAATCTATCACTTGGCCTAAGCTTCTACAAAGGTTAGGAGCTTGATTTACTAAGGAAAAGGGAAGGTCAGGGAGTTCTACCCAAATAGAAACAAAGGTGGATCTTTTATCAGGGTTGAAATCTTGGGACCAAAACTCTAGGTACAAGGGTTGGTGTCTTGTAGTCCATAGGGCATGGTGAAGGGCCTTCCAAGCCATATCCTCAGTTTCAAACAGAAAAAAGACAAAAACCTTTTCTTAGAAATCTAACACTAGTGACTACAAGCCCTTTCCTTATCCAATTGTTTCTAAGCCATTCCTCTAAAAAAGCAGTAGGGGGTCTAGGGCCAGGCAAATAACCAATTAAGGCATGTGATTCAAGCTAGTTTATTGATTGTTCAAGTCTATCCTCATCTAGAAAAGCTGCCACCTTACCTTTAAAAGGTGATTTCTCCTCAACTTTAGGCAGTTGAGTCTGAGATTGATATTGTTGCATGTTCTTTGGTGGATTGCCTTCAATTTCTCTTCTGAGGTCCGTTGGTTTGGTTCCTCCATCTGCTCTTGCTGACTAGGAGGGGCTTCCTATACCATCCTTTGGCTGAGGGTTGGGGCGTCCACCCCTTGTGTCTCCAAGTGCATTTGCTTCATCCGGGTGGCGGGGAGAGGGGCCCTTACTAGGCATCGATACATTTGCTTCTTTCTGGCTCTGAATGAGCCCATTAGTCTTGCTGTCGATATTAGTACCGCATGTCCCTCGTTCAGAACCTCCTCCTGCTGAGTTTACTAAGCTCCAATCTTCTCCATTGCTGGGGTTTTGGGGCCTAAGGGGGCTATAGGTTCCTCCTATTTTTTCATACCCCCCTTTGCTGGCAATGCTAGCTGCATGATGCATGAAAGGGGGGTGAATAACCCTCCTCTAAACTCTTGTACCACCCCCATGTAAGAGGGCCTTGTAGCCTATTGGGTGTCTCTACTGACAGAGGTTGGAGAGAGAGAGCTTGAAGCTAGAGGTCTTGATGGTCCATTCTCAGAAGGTGGTGAGGGAGCTAGTTCTTTTAGCAGCAGAAAGTGTTAGGCATTTCCAATTAGGACGTCATTGTCATAGCAGTCCTTGTTGAATCTAAGAAGAGGTGAAGTCACATCATGAGAGAGGGCAAGATTTGGAGGTACTCTACGTCCAGTGTCTATCCCCATCCTAACTATGTGACTAATCTTGTCAGACTTAAATAGTCCTTTTGAGAAAAGTAGTTACTCTCATTTCCTCTACACTCTTAATCCTCTTGGTTGCCTCCTTCAAAATTCCATGTCTTCATTTTATGAGTCTAGTGGCACTGGTCTGGGCAGTACCATGATTGTGATCTGAGGCATTCGAGGCTACTGGGATGAATGCTATGGTATTTGCCACACCTAAAGATCTAACATCAGCCCATGATCATTTCATGTTCTATAGCTTGAACCTAGCTCTTTGCAAATGATGTATCTCCGAAGAGGTGATGTTCATTCCCATATCAACCTTCTAGTACTCTGGAAGCACTAATTGGTACAATACTTTCAATCAATATGCAAGTATGCTTCCAATCATCAGCATAGAACCACATCCACTAGGCTTTGGCTCCCCTAGATCCAGGGTGATGCCGTTTTGAGTAGAAACATGGGGGCACCACCCCTTGAGCACTTTGTTCATGATATACTAGTCACACTTGGCTTTCTTATCTACAAGCCCAAAGCACTTCACTTGGAGTTTCATGTTGTTCTTTGTATTGACCACATCGAACAATTGTCAGCCTCCTCTATGATGTTAAGATCAGTCTCTCTATTTTCCAATATGTCTGCCATCCCCGCGTGCTCTGATGCTTGGGTTCACATGCCTTCTTTGTTCACAGCTTCTTCTCCATCATTTGCAAATCTAAGTTTGCAACGGTATTCCTCTAGGCCTTCAATCTCATGCTTGTATCACATACTTAGGCTTGTGGGAACTCTCTGCAATGGTGGAATCCCTACTTCTCTTTCGTTGGACAGTCTCCTTATCTCCATGAAGCACCATTGCCTCTTGGAACATGGGTGTCCCTGCCACTACTTCATGTACCATTCTTGCAACTTGGGGGGGCGTGGGGGTTTGTCTATTGGTTTCCCTCTTCACCAAACATTATAGGATCGATCCATCCTTGACATGCCTATCGAGCGTGTATGCATGTTGTTTTGAACTTTGCAGTGAGGCATTTGCCTTGTTTGACACACAAGCATCATACAATATTATCTTTGACTTAACTCCCTATCTAGAAAGCTAGTTGCTATGCACATTCTTTGCAAGATTTGTCCTTGGAGTTACTACCCACTCTGTTGGGCTCTTAACGACCTGCAGAGAAAAAGTAGCATGCCGATCAGATTCGAGTGAAATGCAAGCTTAACTTTCAAACTAGGTCATGCATGGTTTAGGAGGACACCAATCATACCACATATATTAGATTTCCCAATGAGCAATGCATGCTTCCCACCAACTAAACCATGGATGGAATACCCCCTTTGATGAGACTTCCCATCACATGACCATTGCCTTAGGGCCTTAGTTCAACCGCCTCTTGCTTTGTTGTGCTTAACCACCATGTCTCACACATCTAATGATGGTCTTCACATTACACAAACTTTTGCACGTGCTTCCACAAACTTTGTTTCTAGTGGAAATGATAGGTGTGTGTATGACATTATCTGGTCCCCTATTGAACACCATCCTTACTTTGTTCCAATTTGATTGATCCTTGTCCACCATGAATCCATAGAAATTGGCGGTGCGACTGAGAGGCCTGATTGTGTCATCATCGCATTGAGCATCTCTTAAAACAAAACCTGGATGGCCGTATCCTCCTCTTTCATCTTGCACAACAATATTATCATCAATTCTTTGACACTTGAACATACATGAAATAAAACGAATGTCCATCCAATGGTCACTACATCATAGAACAAGCATGGAACAAGATGGAGATTAGACTTACCTTGGATCATACATGTGACATGTCATCATAGTCCACTTGGTGACTCAATGAATATGATTAAACTGAACCCAAGGGAGATGAAGATCACCATTCCCACCTTGCCTCATGTGGTTCACAGTGTCAGCCCCTGACACTAGCCCTCTGGTGGAAATCTTAAAGACAAAGCACTTTTCATGTGCTCGCCTATCCAAGAAATCTACTACCATGAAAGGAGTACATGTATATTTTGTTAGTAGTAGTAGACTATGGTACCCTTCTCCAAAGTGGCAACTTGGTATTCTCTCAGGAAATAATGCACTTGAACTTGTTATAAAATAAAAAGTGGCTGGGAGAAATGCCATAAACATTAGATTGCTAGAACACAAATTACCTTTGATTCTCCACGAGTCAAATAGCTCTTCTAAGAACTAGTGTAGCTCTGCATCCCTGACACTTCCTTCCTTTTAAGGCATAAAATTGGAGACAACATGGACTTCATGAGCATTTCCTTGGCCTACGCTCATTTGAACTCTCCGAGGGCCTACATTGCTATCCATTTGTTAACAGGCTCGACATCAAGTTTGTGGTGTTCTCTATCATCTCCTTCGAGGTGCCCTATTGGACCGAGGCGAGGTTTCTCACCTATGTAAACCATCATGTGTGTCATTTCTTGATCATTTGACATGACATAATAAACCATCCATGGACAGGCGGCAACACAAGATGCAGTTTTGTTAAGTAGTGGTAGACAATCTCTTTGCCTCCCTCCATGGCTTGCATGCCCAATGCCACCCTCCTTGGTAAAGATCCTTTAAAGAAAGAAACATTGTATTTTGATGTAGTAAGGACATTTTCTCTTGTGGCACTCCAAATCTCCCATGCAGTAGCTTAACTTCACAATACATGCGATATGTAAATTCATGGTTGCAGGTTTTTGTGACCATTGACTTTTTGTTCTATGCCATCAATCCATGGCAGCTTGCCATATGTGGCTAGAAATTAAAGGATAAGGTTTCCATTATTATGACTTGCAATCTCTTTCACTTGTTGCCTAGCCCACAGCTAGGAAATTCAAGTTTTTAAGAGGTTGTTATTGTTCAGCTTCTCAATCCATGGTAACATACTTTGGCCAAGCTAACAGTCATCGTCCACCATGTGTCTTGTATCCTCGATATCAACTTTGTTGGCTTGTGTCTCCTTGCAAACATAGTCATTGTGTTCATTCACATCATCTACAATGTCAACAAAGTCAATTAACCTCTTTGATGTGGCCGAAGTAGCTACTTAGAGACCCTTTCATCTAGTACACTACTGCACCTTTGACCATCTTTGTTATGAGAACTTCCACACAAAGGTAGGTTTGCCTGGATATCAAGCCCTACTATATCTTCATTGATTTCAATAATTGGCCTGTGAGCTCATTACACACAATATGGGTGACAACCCCAAACTGGCATCCATGGTATCAACTACCATAAGTGTTCTGGGCAACCAATTAAGTTTTTGATAAGGACGAGTCAAGGAGTGTAGTAGTCATTACCATCCATGTCATAGCTAGGACATTCTGGCTTCATTGCAACCCTCCATTTGGAACTTTCAATGAGAGTGTATAGCCTCGAGAATTGCTGTGTCAATGGAAGAAGGCCTTGGAGGAAAAATGAGCTCACAAGGATGACTCCATCTCTTAGTGGTATTGAGCGAGAGAGTCTTGCTTCCTCTACCACCCATTTTTCAATGGGGATACTCCAAAGAAACAAATTTGACATACATTTGGGCCTCACTATTTTTTGTTGGAAATCCTTCCTAGTGGAAGCAAGAGCGTGGGTGATTAGTAAGGCAATGAGATGAAAGCTTATGGATCAGGATTCAAGAATGAGGACCCTAATCCCAATCTTTGTATAGATTGTGAATCCCACCATTCGGCGAAAGCAAAAATTTGGATGGCACTAACTATCCACTCTAGAAGTTCAAGATGAAGACCATCCTAAGCGCATACGAGCTTTAGGATACTACTACTGGGGTGGACATGAAGCTAGTTGTGAGATCGGATCCAACCAATGCAGGACAACAGATAGTACTAATTGCGGATCAGATTCTCACGTGGACAAGAAGAAATGCAGATGCGATGTGTTCTATTGTCTGCAGTGTAAGTGATTCTGTCATGGCATTAATTCAACATGTCACCACAATGGAGGAGGCATGGATGGTGTTCAAAAATCAGTACGAGACCACGAATCAGACGTGGATTCAGAATCTGGAGACAATTCGCGAACAAGAAACTGTTTGATCTGAAACGACAGAGAAATTCATCACCAGGGTGAAGAATCTGGGTGATCAAATGATGCGATTAGCATCACCATCACTAGCAAGAATCTAGCACGAAGGTGCATACAGATTCTCCCACCAAAGTATGACGGTCTTGTTATGGTGTTGAATATGCTGAACAAAAATCCACCCAACTTTGAGGATTTCAGCGTGATGCTTCTAGAGGAGGAGATGCATTAAAAGACGAGGACTGGAGAAGATTCGGCTTTCTTAGCTGGATCAAAGAAAGGTAAGGGTAAGGACTCTAGTAACCCATCTTCTTCTGATGATAAAAAGAGAAAGAAGAAGATCAAGTGCTTTTATTACAACAAGGCAGGGCACAAGTAGAATGAGTGCCGGAAAAAGATTGCAGATGAGAAGAACGGAGTAAAGAAAGAGTCTAGCAATAGCGCACAGGCAGTACTAGTAGAGCTGTTCGTAGCAATTGAGGAGATTTGCACAGAGGCAGTTCATGTACCTGCAGATGAGCCTTGGATTATTGACAGTGGTGCATCATGCCACATGACCAGTCGGAAGGATTGGTATACCTCTCTACATCTAGTAGGGAATGACATCCTGGTAGCAGTCGGCAATGATGCAAAATGTCCAGCAAAAGGAAAAGGTACGATTGCTCTCAAGTCAGATGGAGTTGTAAAACAGTTGTCCGATGTTCTTTATGTGCCATATATCAAGAGGAACTTGTTGTCCATTTCTACGATCACAGATCGAAACCTCAATGTTCACTTCGATAAGAATGGCGCACAGATTTTGGATCTTCAAGGGAAGGTCATTGGTAAAGGTACACAGCGTAACATCTACGAACTCTCAGCTTTCAGTGCTCGAGCCGATGTGAGCAACACTAAGCTGTGGCATGAGAGGTTTGGTCATCTAAACCTTAGTTCTTTAAAGGAGATGCATAAAAGTGGAATGATTACAGACCTACCAAAAATTACAGATCTACCCAATGTATGTGAATCTTGCATGATGGGTAAGCAACATCGGCAGCCCTTTCCTAAAGAGGCCAGTAGGGAAAAGGCTCCTCTAGAGCTCGTTCACACGGACCTCTGCAGAAAGATGGAGATGGAAGCTTGGGTGGTTCCTACTACTTCATGATGCTGATCGATGACTACAGTAGAAGGATATGGATGTACTTTCTAAAGACTAAAGATGAGGCTTTTAGTAAGTTCAAAGAATGGCATGTAATGGTCGAGAAAGAAACAGGGAGGAAGGTGAAGAAGTTGAGATTAGACAGAGGTGGAGCGTTCATATCAAGTGAATTCAAAAGTTATTGCAAAAGTCACGGGATCAAGAGGCAGAAACCCCCGCCACATACATCACAGCAAAATGGAGTAGCAGAGTGCAAGATGCACATCATCTACGAAATGGGCAAGAGTATGATGAAAGGGAAAGATTTGCCAAAGACTTTATGGGCTGAAGCATGTAACACGGTAGTTTATATTCTGAATCGTAGCTACACGAAGGCTATGAATGGGATGACTCCACTGCAGGCCTTTTCTGGTAAGAAACCTTCAGCTGCACATTTCAGAGTTTTTGGATGTGACTGTTTTGTGCATGTCCCTGATGCTAACAGGACCAAATGGAAATCGAAGAGGTATTTTCTTGGGCTACAGTGAGGAGGCGAAGGGTTACCGTCTCTATAATTTTGTTACCAAGAAGGTAATAGTAAGTCGCGATGTGGTCTTCTCAACCAGGACCAGGATATCCATCTAGTACAACCACCAATAGCAGACCAAACTCCCCCAACGGTGCTTGGGAGGATTCAAGATAAAGAAGAGGAAGAAGAGCCTACAGAACCACAACGGCAATGGCCATTCCCAAAGTGGGTAAAGTAGCTTTTGGACGGCAGAGAACCTCCAACCATTGAGGAGGAACCATTCGAACGGTCCAAGAGATTAGAGGAGCAAAGAAGGGCGCAGGAACACTTGGTCAACTACGCTTTGATGATAGAGGTCATCCGTGCTGAAGAACCCGTGTCTTGAAGAGGCACAGGGTGATGATAGGTGGATGGAGGCTATGCAATCGAAGTATGGCTCCATAATGAAGAACAACACTTAGGACCTTGTGCATCGACCACCAAAATGCAAGGTAATTGGCACTAAGTGGGTGTGCAAGAACAAGTATAAATCTGACAGCATGTTGGATAAGTACAAGGCTCGGCTCATGGCAAAAGGATTCGCACACGTTCATGGTTTTGATTATCAGGATACTTTTGCTCCCATAGCTCGACCAACCACAATTCACAGTGTTTTGGCCTTAGCAGCATAGGAAAGTTGGCTCGTGTTTCAGATGGATGTAAAATCTGCCTTTTTGAATGGAGATCTCAAGGAGGAGGTAGGAGGTATACATGGAACAACCACCAGGATTTTGATCCCCGGTTCAAAAGGTAAAGTTTGTAAACTGAAGAAGGCACTTTACAAGCTGAAATAGGCCCCACGAGCGTGGTACCAACAGATTGATGCCTACTTTCTGCAAAACGGGTTCAATTTGATGCAAATTTGTATATCTACATAGAAGGAGGCAGGTGTATGATCTTGGTCCTTTATGTGGACGACCTTGTCATAATAGGGAACCATGAAGAAAATATCTCGTAGACAAAGCAGCTGCTAGGAAGAGAGTTTGAAATGACATACCTCGAAATGATGCATTTCTCTTTGGGGATTGAAGTTAAGAGCCAAAACAGATCTTCATCTCACAACTGAAGTATGCTGGAGAGATACTGAAGGCATTTGGCATGGCTGAGTGTAAGACAGTTGGCACCCCTATGGAGGTTGACGTGAAGCTCTCAAATGAGGATTCATCACCACTGGTAGACGAAGCAAAGTAAAGAAGGCTTGTGGGCAATTTGATTTACTTGTGCAACACGCGACTGGACATCAGCTTTGTGACTGGTGTACTAAGCAGGTTTTCCAATAAGCCCTGGGAGAACCATTGGAGGGTAGGGATGTGGGTGCTGAAATACATCATCACCTATACCAAGGGCAACATCTTGACTGGATTCTGTGACTCGAATTGGCAAGAGACATGGACAGCAGAAGATCAGTGACAGGTTATTGTTTCTCACTTAGATCTAAAGCTGTGTCATGGGTCAGCAAGAAGCAAACTATAGTTGCTCTTCTTCTACCAAGGTTGAGTACAAATCAGCATGTTTTGCTTCTTGTGAGGCAGTGTGGTTGAGGAGGATTTTAGGGGACATGGGTGCAGTGCAGAACAAGCCTTGCAGAACAAGCCTACGCAGTTATCATGTGACAATCAAAGTTGCATGGCAATTGCTAAGAACCCTGTGTACCATGCTCGCACAAAAGATATTGAGATTCAATATCACTTTGTATGCGAGCTCATCATGGATGGAGAGGTTGACTTGGTGTATTGTCCGACTACAGAGAATGCTGCGAACATCTTCACAAAGGCTCTTGGAAGAGACTTGCTGGAGAGGCATCTTCATCAACTTGGCATTGGGTCGAAAAAGTAGTTCACTTATGGGTGGACATTGAGGGGGGGTGTTAGATATCAATGCTCCACTCTTGTGTAACTACGCAGGAACCAGCTAACTCTACTTGTAAGCCCCCATATGAGGAGAAGACATTTGAGTAGCTCGGTTATCTGGTAGGTCCTGGTTTGGACACCATATGGGGGCCATGTGTGGCCTGATGGCTAGACGGCTTCAGATAGAGTTGGCACACTACCAACTTGGCTACATGCAAGTGCGGGAAGGCATCCCATGACTGACCGCACTGAGGGTAGATGGAGCATTTTTTGGGCAGCCCACTCTTGGGTTGCAGGGCTCCTTTGGAGCCCCATATGATCCCGGATGCGAATGGTAACCATAGGTTAGTTGCTCTATTTTGCACCACGGTTCTTACGTGTGGTCGATGGCCTATTTCAGGATCGAGACCGTTTTGGGTCGACTAGATCAGTCTCCCAATTGGGTCTAACCGACTACAACTAGTGGCTATATAAGAGCAAGCCCATGAAGCCCATATTAATCACTGGCTATAGCAACCCTAATTCCTTAACATCCAACCTCCGTCCTGTACTATTTCCAGCACGCCATCGAAGCTTCTCACACAGGAGTGCATGGCTTGGAGGCAGCGCCATCTATTGTATCAATTTTACAGTAATCAAATTTTTGATTCTCCATACTATCTGCTTTTCTATCTTGCATAAGAGATCCTGTTATCTATTGAGCACAGACGTATTGTTTTCTTACATATATGTCACATGTTCCAATGATTACGAATGTTTTGGATAAAGGCTGCTAGCTCTTTGATCATCTTAATTGAGTATCCAAAGTTTAGTATTTATCAACACTTTTGCATTTTAGAAATCCACTTTTAATACACAAAAAATGTATATGGAACTTTCTTTGAAATTTTCAAGTATCATCTGACCACAATCCCTAAGTGAAGTCAGATTCCTAGGACTTCGATAATGACCTTAACAAAAATATCCATCAAGTTCACAACTCCCTTGACAATGGCTGTTCTAAATGCACATCCCACAATCCTCACTCGCTCCCTTGAATTCTTCCCCCATGAGCCTGACTTCCCCACCACCTTCAACCTCCAGCTCACAGCCTTTGACTTATGCAACAATTCCACCCTCTTCAGCACCAAGTCTACAACCCTCTCCAACATCCTTAGCACCAAGTCTATAACCCTCTCCAACATCCTTAGCCTTGGGACAACCATCCTCTTCTATAGCCTTGCCTCTCTAAATGATATAACCACCCACATGACCACCTTCTCTACCTGCTCTAGCAACCCTAACTACTCCTGTTAACCTGACACTCATACCCATCACTGGCTTGGCAAGTTTTCTCAAGACAAAGTTGGTATCCCTTCTACAAATCTCTGATAAGATCTTGAGCATCTTTTTAAGCATGAGAAGGATGAGGCTAATTTCAATTTTTCCTTTCCTTAGGCAACATGTGCACAACTCACATCACAATAACCACTAAAGCTTATTCCATCTTTTAGGCCTACATCGATGATTTCAGCATCAAACATTCCAAGATGGCCATTGTAGTATGTGAAAAAAATTGGGTTACCCTAATCAAAAGAAGACCCAACACAACACATGGATGTCCAACCAATCTGGTAGGTCTCAGCTGCACATCTATCCCACGACCAATGTTTTCATTTCAAGTAATTCCATATCTCCCACATGTTTAAGTTTCCTCCTTCTTAAAGTGTAAAATAATTTTTCCTTCTTATAAATAGATTTTTTTCGAAATTCCAATCGAATAAGGGTCTTACATTCTCGTGCATCCTAACAAACCATTTTATGCTTTGACTGATTCATAAATAGTTATTTTGATACCCTCAACAAAGAAAATTCATGAAACCATCCTTTTTCAGGGTCTTATTTGTTATCTTCCTTGTGAACCACCCCACATTATCTAGATATGTTGACTAATTAATGGACTACCCTCAACATCCTCATCTATTTCTAGATCTGTGCTTCCCTTTACCCTTCTAATTATATTGCCATTCTCAATGAGATGGTGGAAACTAGATTTACCAAACTCCATAGGATACTTAGACCCAATAATCACATCGCACACAATTCTTAGCCAACACTCCCTTGTCCCTCTTTGGTTTCCATTCTACAACATCCTAGATGGCCATCAACTTGCTTAGCCCAACCTCATCATTTGGCTAGTTTCTTCCCTTCATAATCCCAACAAATCCATCCCATGTGAAGTTTCAAGTGCTAGGCATACCAGGTAGTCTTTGATCTAGACCTACATTAGAACTAAATTCCTTCTTTTTTTTCCATTCCCATCTCCCCACACCTAGCCCAATCATTCAACCCTTTCCTCATAGTCCAAGATGTGCTAGTTTCTTCCTTGCACAAAATCTCTACGAACCGACCCCTTGTGAAGTCCTCAGTTGTGAGGCATACCAAGTAGACTTTGATTTGGAACTACATTAGAACTTGACTCCTCACAACTCCATTCCTCCAATCCCCCCTCTCTTTGGTGCATAGAACACCGACTAAGGTAGGATGGACTAGCTATAACATGTTTAAATCTAAATGTAACTCAAGCAAACTATAAATATGGCATACCAAGGTTGGACACTTTAGTGCTCCTCTAGTCCAAAATTTTCTTTACGGAGTGGAAGTTTGGGGGCTAGCATATCTCAAGCCTCTTGGAATGAAATTGAGAAAGGTAGAAAGGATGTCACTTGGGGGTCAAGGCAACTACCCCTTACTCAATGATGGCACTTGGGGGTCAAGGCAACTACCCCTTACTCAATGATGATTCTACAAACTGGCACATGATGAAGCCATCATCAAAAAAATACTTGAGGAAGGTTAAGATAATTGAAATGCATCATCTACCATAGTATGCTTGGAATGCAAATTGCAAAGTACAAAAGACAAATAAAAGAAGGCTCCTCTCTTCTAGTTGGGCACAAGACATTCAAAAATGGTTTAAGCAATGGAAGGTCAAGAAACTACTAGATTTTCCATCAAAGGATATGCTAGTTGTGGTTACTGAGTCACATCTTGTGGATGTGATGGGAAGAGGATGGAAAGAATAGCAAACTAAAGCATTCTTTTCTACTCGCAGCAATCTAACTTGTTAGGAAACATATAAAGCAACATAAGGGTGCATTTTGTAGATGTATCTTTATTTATATACCTTCATAAGACCTAGAATAAATCCAATATTAAAAATTAATATTTGGATGCTAGCAAAGATAAGGATAGTTTTGTAATCCTTGCATGTCGGGATGTTCTAGTTTCATCTAGGTCTATCTAACCAAGAGGTAGATATTATAAAGATCACGAACATACAAGATTCCATGCTTGAGGTGGGAGTATAAGAAGTTGCAATGTAAAATAGTTCATCCAATCTACTCTTGTAAGCAATGTATTCTTATAAATATAAGACCTCAATCAATAAAGTTCAAAGGACCTTGTGCTTTTTTGCATATTTTTATTATATTATTACTTACAAAAAAAGACTTCAATATGGCATAGCATTGTTTCCTTACACAATTTGAATGACGTTCACTCCTCCATCAAAAAATTTTATGCATGTATAGTAGGTCTAGTACAAGCACTTTTGGTCTTTTGGCTACCCACAAGGCTGCCAACCAGTTTTTGGGTGCCATAGGGTTTTGTATTAAAGGTGTTTTTGCATCTTGCCTACGACTTTTGCCCATTTTTACAAAGTGAACAAGGGAGAATAGAGCCTTGTCCTTCTTCTCCAAGCTTGAGATATGGTTTTTCAGCCATTTTTCTCTCTTTCTTGCATGATGGTGTATCTTCAAGTCTTAGAAGGTAACATTGTTTTATTTTGTGTATTTTGTTTTATTCCCCCATTGTGATCATGGCCTTTTTTCTTTCTCTTTGTTGATTTTTAGGGATTTGTAGGTTATTTCATACATGGTGGTGCTTCTCCCATCTTGTGACCTCTCTCATGAGACCCATCATTGGCATTGTGTGTCGCTGATGCTAAAGAAGCACTCTTGAACCTACCCTACCCCCTTGTTCACTATAGTTCACACTCGCCAAATGGAAGCTCTACCCTCAAATCCCTCATGTAATCACCTCATAATGCCAATCAATGACCTAAAATTACAATTGTCATATCTTCACCCATCTAGGATTTTCATATGCCTATAGGAGACCAAATTCTCAAAGGTCAAGGGGCACAAAGGAGAGGCCGGCATTGTGAACGTAGAAGACACATTAGGCCTACAACATGGGCAAATGAACTCATCCAAAACCCCCTCATTTGGCACTAAATAATAATGGCGATGACCATATGCTCCACCCTTGCACCCTCTCTTGAGTCACATTCTTGCCACTAGCTAATGAACTCATCCTCTCTCCAGGCATAGGTCCTTGATCAAATCATTCCCAATTGCCATGTAGACTCTCACTTAGCCAATGCTAAATAGACCAGGTTGTGCCACTGATAGTGATGCCTTAAACAATCGATAGGGCGACCAAATCTATTGCCCTTCTATAGAGGGCACCAAGTTTGTAGCCTTGCTCAAGCCCCTCCCCTTCAACTATGGGTAGCATCAATTCTACATCAAACACATGGTTGAGTCACGCCAGCCCCTAGCTTCTCTTGCCACGCATGACATGTGGCCCAAAGTCCCTATCTAAATGATGCATGAGCTTCACCACATATCCAATTCAAAATCCTCTTACCCAATGGCACACTGTAGTGCCTTGCAACTTGAAGATGCTAGATGCATGTGGCACCCCCATTGCACGAACCCCATCACCTCCAAGTGGCATCGCATCTTAGCCACATGGCTATGACTAGCATCCGACCCTCCATGCAAACCATGTAGTTTGGTAGCTCACCTTCTTCATAACTCGCACCTGGTAAGTCAACCCTGACATCGCCTCGTATCTTGGGTGGATGAAGCGTAGAGGACCAATCCCATCACTACTAGTTGCATTGCAATGAATCATCATTCACAACTTCAATCAAGAGATGTGGCCCCATTTGCATGCCACCAATCACATCTTTGACAAATAAACGCTTGGTCCAACATGGCTATAATCGATCTGCATGCTAGGTGTCAATTGCCCACAATCACATCATAGCTATAGCTGACAATAGGCACAATTCAAACGACCCAAGTCACAACACAAAACTCGCATCCTAACTACAAATGGCCTTCAATCCCATCGATCAACAATTCTCCTCAACTATAGCAAGCCGCATCTAGCCCATGCTTAATCGCATCATGAATAGAAATTGAGTCACGTCATGAAGAAGTCGAGCATGCGTCAGTCCTCAACGGCCGCGAAACAAGGCGTACCCTTAACCACAGTAGTCCGCTCATCAATCACAAATTACCTTGGATCAATCATAGCCTACATGCCCTCAATCATATCTATGCCTACCTCATCACTTGCAACTCTGATAGGCCACCTAGATCACAACTCAACAAACCTCCAACTCGCAAGCTATCTGAATTACCTAATGGCAACCCTTGCCACAGTCAAAAGTCAAATCTTCGCCAGTGTTACCAACAGGAGAAGGTCGAATATCGTTGAGGCCTTGGGCAGTGGCAATGGGACTGCTCGAGTTATTGTTGAGGGTACGGGCTATCCTATACGCTCAATACGCGTGATGAGCAACTCCATCATTTCTCCTTTGTATTCAACTGGCCCAGTCCCTAAACAATCTGACCCTACTCAATGGCACCTTTAACCAAAATTTCAGCAATGTGCATGCTCCTATAGTCCTCCTCAATCACTGACTAACTTGAATTCCCTCACCCTTACATTAAGGGGCTTAATATACCTTCCAACTTGTCCATGCGAGATTACATTTCCAAGAAATTGCAAATGGGCTTGAGCAATGCTTGGGACCGCATAGGTCCACCACCTTCTTATTTAGTAAATCCTTTGGAACTTCAGCGAGTCCTACAAGCATCAAAGTATTGACGATGCAATATGGGATAGAATATTTCACCTCCATCTCAAACACATAATGCTCATAAATTATGAATAGGATTGCTCATGTCCTCTTGATGCTGGTCATACAAGATTCAATGCTCCATATCTCAATAAATTGATACACCCATATTGCTAAACAATGTGAGCACATTGGATGAAAACATGTGTAGGGGGCACGATTGACCTTGGAGGCCTTAGAGGCATCGCTTATCGATGACACACATGCTAATAATATGACCCCTAAAAAGACAAATGATGTTGATAGTACTACAATGCTATGAAAGATACACTTGACATAATGGATGCTAGGACTACATTACTGCGGGCTACATCATTTCTCTTTGATAGCTATGTTAACAATGATGAGCCTCGCCACATGGTGGTAATAGCCCATGGCACATGGCCAACTACATTGCTACCGGCTACATTGTCTCTCTTTGATAGCTATGTTAACAATAATGAGCCTCACCACATGGTGGTAATAGCCCATTGCACACGGCCATTCACTCCCCAATACAATCACAACCTGCCCACAGCCTTTGTTACCAAATTGCATTAGCCCCTTAAGTATAGTTACTTGTTCAAATGAGAAAATCCCTAAACCTAGTGAAGTAACTATCTGACCCTGAAGAGGTTCAACTGCGAATCCAAAGCACCACCAGATAAACTCGCCAAAAACCCATTGGGGTTCAAGTTAGTGGTTCACCTACCAACTGTAGGCTTAGTAGATCGAGAGCCACCCCCAAGCCTAAGATCTAGACCACTACGAGAGCCGGACAACCTCAAGTCAGAAAACTCCCCTCCACCTTACATGGCCCCTTTGGTGTTGTCCTATGCAATACAAGGGTTGTGAGTCTTGACGAATAGGGACACCTAGTTGTGCCTGTATGAATAACCTTACAAGCTTGAAGCATCAACAACCATGCCTTTATCATTATCACCATAGAAATGCTATCAAAATACGCTGTGATTAAATGTCCATTTTACTTTACAAAGTGTAGTCCCTTCAAGCATCAACAACCATGCCTTTAGGCTTTTGGATGAAAGCATCCCTAAGAATTTGGCCTAGAGACATGGGCACATTGATCTCCAAAGCTCAAAGGCGTGGATTCAAGTTTCTAGAACACAACCATCTCGTAGGAAACTACAAATGGGCACCATAGAACATAATTTCAAGCCCATAGGATAGGATGGCTTGCCCTCTCGTAGGAAACTAAACTCAGCGATGCCTCAGTCATAACAAATGAGGAACAAGTTCCTTGTAGGATACACAACGATTCATATGATCAAGAAATAACTCAAACCATTCATAGGCATATGGATCTCTAGTACCAATCATTCAGTGAGAAGATATGTTGATGTAAGACTTGACTTTTTATTAATATCTTTCAATGGTCTTACTTCAAAATATTTAGTATTTTAAAAAGTCCTTTATATTGATGAATACTTGTGTGTATTTCATTGTATATGCAGGCCCGATATGAAATGTAATATCAGTGAGACAAATGCTGGAAAAGTAAAGTCTCAAAAGCATTCAAAGTGAATAAACAGACTATATGTGAATTTTTTAAATATTCTATTTAAAAATGAGTACAATGAGAACTTATATCACTCCCCCATGCATTGAAAATAAAAACTCTTCAAAAATAACATTTGCCACTAATATAGTTCACAAGCTACAGATGCATCCCTTTGCATGAGATTTAAACAAGCCAAAGAATTGTGTAAAACCACAAAATGATGAGAACAGGACTGAATTTGTGACTTCTTCATAAAATCCTCCCTTTTATCTACTCGAGAAAACAGTGAATCCTTCAGTTCACCAGCCACTCAAGAGTCAATAAGGTACAGAGAAATTGTGCTTTGACTCCAGAACACAACTAGACTCATGAAAACATCTTTCCAGAGGACACATATGTACAGAACTGCTGTTCTCGCTGCTCCCTGTGCTATGTAAGGATTAAGTAGTAACACCATAAACCTTCAAATGTGGCAAAATACATCAACCAGTCATGATATGATCTCATAAACCCTGAAGCTTTAGAAAAGAGCATTAGGATTCCATAGTTTCCAAATCAAGTAACCTTTTAGGGAGGGAAGCATTGCTTTTTAGCCCAAGCGTCCACTCAATCATTGAGAAGCCTTCTTGAATTGATAACTATTTTGGCGGAGAAGTATTTTTAAGCCAATCATCCAATTAAAACTTTAAAATCTCTTTTCCATTTACTCTGTCCATCTCTTGCTTTCAGAAAGATGATCCCCATATAATGTTACAAGCATATCATCCAAGCAGAACATAAACACAGAACCAGCTTTTGGTATGACTGCAAAATCGAAAACCGTTTCTGTCAGAATTACAGTAAGCTGTAAAATTCTATGTACAATTAAAAAGGAGCCTTCATATCCTGATTCCACACATTTTGCAATTGAGAAACTTCAGAAAGACAGAAAAGCATCAATTTTCAACTACAACTGAGAACAAATAAAGAAGTACCTTTCACTTTGTTGGCAGAAGTTACAATTGCAAAGGTGTTCATAGTCTCTCTTATCATAATCCCCCGTATGCCCACATAATTATTGACCTTTGCTTCAACCACTGTTCCATTCACGAAGGCAGTCCAAAATCAAAAGCCCACCTCCAAATTATTGCACATAAAATGCAAGATACTACCTCAATTCAACGTACCAGCAAGAATAGCCCCATGCAAATCCATTTGAAGCAGGCTAGGTTCAATCATCTTTCCACTGGACACTCCAGAGTTAAAAAGCATATGCATCACTTAAAGCACCAAATGAAGTTAACCTCCGATATTTTGAGGGACAACAATGCCTATATCACAGATTTCAACATCACTTTTCTTGAACAGCTCTAAGCATTGGCCAACTTGCCTGTTGCCTTCCACAAGGTGCCTCGCATAGGTTTTCCACAGATCGTGCATAGGAAGAAACAGTTCATACCTGCAAGAAAATGAACATCTATGAATAGAATGACAGTCGCCAGTATTTAACTGATAAAGGTATGACATCCAGTCACTCAAGAGAGATCTGTGACTTAAAAAATGTAATAATCGAAACATATGACCATAGCAACCTGATGTGATATGCTAAGAAATAGAATGGTGATGAGTGTTGCATTCACTCACTGATGTGACAAAGAAGAGTCTTACTGATATTGCTTGTGCAGATCAAACACTTCAGACATTCTGTTTGAATAGAACATTCTTGTTCTGTGCTACCATTACATCTCTTTTCTGTTCATTGGCTTACTATAGACATTAGATTAGGATTTCTTACAGTGGTATCAGAGAAAGCTTCCTAATCTAGCCTAATTTTGGACTTACTGCAAACCATCCCCACCAAAAATATGTCCTCAAGTTGCTAGTTGTGGTTGGGATATTAAGGCTCCCTGCTGCTGCAAAAGAGCCATGCATACCACTTGGATCAAAAGGAAAATTTATTTCCCCCACATGTTGCACCACTTGGGTAAAATAAGCGCTGATCCTACATAGCATACTCATCATCAAAAAGCTCCACAATCCCATAGACATTGGCTGTCCCAGTGGTGGTTATTTTGTGCACCTCATTGTGCCCTGGTGTCCACTTTTACCCACATTAAAAGTATTCAATTTTTTCCCATATATCCCAACGGCAGCTTTCCTCATCAGTGTTGCATCCACTCATTGATGTGACAAAGAACAGTCTAACTGTATTGCTTGTACAGATCACACACTTCAGACATTCTGATTCAATATAGATTATTGTTCTCTGCTGCCATTACTACCTCTTTCCTGCTTGTTAGCTCACTACAAACATTAGATTACTAAGATTTCTTACAGTGGCATCAGAGCAAGGTTTCCTAGCATAGCCTAGTTTTGGACTTCATTGCAAACCATCCAGACCAAATATACTTTTGCCCTCAAAGTAGCAAGAGGTGGTTGGACATTAAGGCTCCCTGCTGCTGCAAAAGGGCCATGCATACCACTTGGATCTAAAGGAAAACTTGTTTTCCCCCATGTTGTTGCACCTCCTGGACAAAGTAAGCGTAAACATTGATCCTGTATAGCATACTCATCATCAAAAAGCTCCACAATCCCATAGACGTTGGCTGTCCCAGTGGCGGTTATTTCGTGCACCTCATTTTGCCCTCGTGTCCACTTTTGCCCACACTAGAAGTATTCATTGTTTTTCCATATACCCCAATCTCAGTTTTCCTCATCAATTACCCTTGTCTTTGACCATTAGTTTGATACTATAACCCACAAACCAAAACATAAACCACACCATAATTTCATCTATAAAATCAAAACGATATGTACAACAATTTACAGACTTGGGTTACATCAAACCCTCTTATGATCTCTCTAACAACTTCTGTCAACTGAACCATCCAAGTCATGCCGAATTCCTTCCCTCTTCAAGAATCAGTGCCTTCAATGATAACAATTTACAGACTTGGGTTACATCAAACCCTCTTATGATCTCTCTAACAACTTCTGTCAACTGAACCATCCAAGGTCATGCCGAATTCCTTCCCTCTTCAAGAATCAGTGCCTTCAATGATAAAGTCTAGGAATGCTCTCCATATCTGTGGTGAACAGATTCCCAAGTAGTCTCAAATAGGGGAAATCCATGCCAAGCAACCAGCACTATATGTATTTTTTCCATTTTTGAACTGTCATTTCTCCCCAGTCTAAGATTTTTGCTGGTCTGGATCATGCATTATCCTCTAATTTCTATAACATAACAAGTCCATCAATTAGAGAATCGGATGGCACCTTGCAACCCGATGGTAATTCTAGTCTAGAGGCTACCTTGCCCACTTTTTTTCAGAATTAACCACTGCCCACAATGTCTGATAATTTAACGCATTGTCCTATAGTCAAGGACTTAGTGCAGGAGGGAATCCAGAGAAACACTCTCTCTCCTTGATGAAATTCTCTAAAAGCTCTCTTCTTATCATCTCCCACATGCGGATTATTGTAATCCATGGTGCTAGGCACTTTTTAAGGAATTCCAACCTGGTTGGATTAGCTGGCCTAAACCTATAATTCAACTCAAAAGGACTCATCCTTGTTTCCTATCATTGTAGGCAAATTCTAGTAATTTATCTTGATGAAATATATGCTCTTGTGGAGCACTAACTCACTGTCACGTCAAATTGACGTGAGCCATCTTGATAATAAAGTCCACCACCACAATAAATTTTTGTGGAAGAGGAAATCATCATGGAGAACAACAAAGTCATGGTCTATGCCAATCAATATGACACAATCTGCCTTATGATTGAGATTGTGCAAATTGACATTAAAAGCAAACTGAGAATATGCACAATAATAGTGACTCCACAACCGATTATAGTTATCATGTTGACGATGCAAATCAGGATCCATGTACATTGATAGTGGTGCATCATCTCACATGACAGGTTGCCAACAATAGTTTACAAAGATCAAACCATTAGAAGGATCTAAACTAAGAATGTTATCTAATTGTGGATAACATAATGAATCCTATTCAAGGAAAAGATATAGTCCCTATGGATAATTTCACTGGAAAGAAAGCATTGGGCAATGATGTAGTCCTTTAGTTTATGATCAACTATTAAATCCATGGAAATCCTCTCCCATCTACTTGATGGTATTTCTAATGGCTGGGTGGCTTCACCCGCATTGCCTTACTTGTCACAAGAAACATTGTGTAACATATTCATAAACATGTCTCTTCATGAAATCCCAGCTTACAAGCTCCTTTAGTCTTGCACATGGGCTGTCACAGCATCGGGTATAACAACCTTGCCATTTCTTTTAAGCATAGTCGCTCGTATAGCACCTTTCGCCCTTTCTAGATCTCATCACATCTACTATCCCGGAGTTCATCACAATAGCCTTAGACTAAAATACTCATCCACCCTTTGAGTTTCATTGATCTCAATTATTAGAGCACTCTAATACCGCAAAACTCAATATAAATAATGTGTGACAACGCATCACCTACTTTTATTGCCTTCTCTCTTCGGTACTCCATTTTGATATGGAAGTCTAGTAAGAGTTCTGCCCACCTAGCTTAGCAACTACTCAAATCTGGCTGTTTATAAAAATACTTCACAGTACATAATCGACATCGAGGTAAAACTCTAACCCATATTTAAAAATTTTTCTCCATGCTTCCAAACTATGAATCCTTCTCATCCGCAAAAACATATGACATTATTCAATTTAAACAGATAGGTGTGTTTTTACCAATCTACAACAAGATTTTTCTTAGAATGCCACGCTATTCCAAGAACTATATCTGCATGAGGAAGTCTAGTAATTTGAAAATCCATCTTCTCCTCGTAGCATTGGATACCATAATTCCAGCTGTGTGATCCTTTAATCCCACACTTTTGTTGAACTTCCCTCTGCCATCTTGACCATAGAAGCATACTCAAATGGACTAGTTTTATGAATCTCAAACTTTTCACTAGTTTGAGATTAATAACACACTGTGTTAAATTTTAATGCTGAGTCAAACAAAACAATGACATTATGATTCTTCATTTTTATTACTTGTAACTTTTTAGTCAGGCAGAAAACCCAAATCTTACGCCCACCTTCCACGCCTACTATTAGTGGAAGTTCATCCACCATACCTCTCTTTTGCACTGACATGACCAAACCTCTCCATCACAATCTAGAGCTATCTACATTTCCATGGCCTATCAGCGCATCGATCCGATATGAACCATCTTCTTTGACTCCTATGTTAGAAAAGTCACAGCCCCACTTGTGAGCCCCCGTTTTGAGGGGACAAGGGGGCAAGAGACTGTAGGGGAAAAAGGGCTTAGGGTACAGCGACCTGCGTGAAGGATTGTGCCATGCCTATACAGAGGCATCTACTGCACATCAGCAGCAACCAACAACACCAAAAGGCCCGGCATATGGGGCCTTATATAGGCCAAAGGTTGGCCCAGAAAACCAACCAGAAGGCAGCCATCTAGGCCCTTTTGGAGGTCGGTTTTACAAACTGGACCGACTGGAAAAGTCGGCCAGTTCTAGGGGCTCCATGCCCTCCTATAAAAGGGGCTCCATTCCTCCACTATTCTCCATCACCTGCACTTACAGCCTTGCACACAGGCAAGCGCGCAGAGGGAGAGAAGTGGCTCAGCACTTGACAGCATCCTTTGGCTGTTTGTACATGCTCACCCGTTGAGCTTTTGTCTGCCCACTATTGTGGAAGAGAGTTTTGACTATGTCTTTCTCCGTCTTTCTGAGTGTTGTATGAGCTAGATCGGGTGAGGTGTGAGTGATTCTATCCTCTATTTCCAACATGGTATCAGAGCTAGGTTCACAGCTCTAGATCGGAGTACCTCAGCAAGTAGGCGACTCCAATCGACACTCAGGTTTGCTGCGTGGTCAAGTTCTCCGCTGTAAATTCAGTTTACTGTTCTTTATTACAGTAAGGATGGAGGACAAAGATTTTATTGTTGCCTCTTCAACCCCTTCTCTAAAAGATAATGCACAAAAGTACATAACTATACCCATACCTGCAAATGCAAGAAGAAGTATTGCACTCATCCGCACCCGATCACACACTTTGGAGGTAGAGAAAGGTGCTTGGGGAGATGTCTCAAGGGAACAAAGATTTTGCAAGTTATGTGACCAAGAACAAGTAGAGACAGAGGCACATGTCCTCCTTACATGCCCACGATATGCATGCATAAGGAGGGACTTTAACAACATTACAAAGGAACACGACACCCTCGCAAGCTTGCTTTCACATACCCATATAGCCACTCTGGGCAATTTTATTGCCAAGATTCTTCAATATCGGGAATGTTGTATTACTCAATGTATTTCAGAATAGTTGTTTTCCTACCCCTTCCATAAAAGAAGGGAGACACTTGTATTGTGATTTTCATGGGTCCCATGGGTCGGTTTCTCGGCCCCCAGAGGACGGTAATACATTCTTCTTCTTCTTCTTCTTCTTCCTTCCTCCTCCTCCAGATTCCTCTCATTACCATCCCGAACTTCGGAGAGTCAAGGAAGCTAGACGGGTCGAACTATCCGATCTGGAAGATGAAAATCCAGAGCCATCTAGTGGCCCGGAAGTTGTGGAAGCTAACAACGGGGGTGGAGGCAAAACCAGAAGACTTGCTGGACAGCAAGGGGAAGATTGTCATTCCAGTGGATGGTGAAGAGCTTGAGAATTGGGAAGAGAGAGATGCCCACTCCCTAGCATTAATCATTGGGACCACGGCGGACACTGTTCTTCCGCACATCCAGATAGCTGAGACGTCTGTAGAGGCGTGGGCTATTCTGAAGGATTTGTATGAAACTGACAATACATCTCAAATTCTGATGCTCCAACATCAACTGTACAATCTGGACATGACTGAGGCAGACAATGTTCATGACCATCTGATAAAAGTCAAGGTGGTAAGGGACCAGCTCGCGGCAATTGGTCAAAAGGTAGATTCAAGTCAACTGGCATTGTTGATTTTACACAAGCTACCTCGAAGTTTTAAGAGTTTCGTGACTACGGTCACTGAACGACAGAGGACCAAGCCTCTCACCTTTGAGGAGCTTGGGCCTTTACTATTGCAAGAAGAGGCTCGGGAAAAATTATTTACTCAATCGGACGAGAAGACTCTCGTGGCAAGGGACAAGCCCGACAAGGGTAAGTTCAAAGACTACAAGAACAAAAGCAAGACCGAGGAAGCAAGACCGAGGATGCAAAGAAAAAGAGGCAGATGAAGTGCTTCTACTGTGAGAAGCTTGGTCATTCTGCTAAAGAGTGTCGCAAAAAGAAGGCGGACCTCAAGAAGGAGTCCAAGTCCAAGGAGGAGCCAAAGACTGAATCGGCAAACGTCACGACCGGCGCTCTCTTCATCATCACTGAGTACTGCTCCTCTTATGCAGTCAGTGAAGGAGAGGAAGGTTGGTATGTGGATAGTGGAGCTTCAAAGCACATGTCCAACAAGGACTGGTTCAAAACCATGGAAGGTACACATCCCAATTCCAAGGTCACTGTTGGGGATAACCGGTCATGCCCTGTGAAGGGTGTCGGTAGTATTCCATTCATCACGACTGCAGGAAATAGGGAGTTGATTTCCGGTGTACTTTATGTACCGAATTTGTGCAAGAACCTATTGCCTATCAGTCAAATGGACAAGCACAATATGTCGGTCTTATTCGACAACGGCAAGGTCACTGTCACATCCAAGGCAAACGGACAGGTGGTGGCTCAAGGTGTCGAGGAGCATGGGCTATATCGGCTCAACACTCTGTTGGTGCATGGGAACCATGGCAGATCCAGATTATGGCATGAGCGGTTCGGTCACATCAACTATGGCACTCTCCGAGATGCAGAAGACAAAGATGGTGGATGGACTTCCACCGATTATCGTGTCTGCAGGTCTTGCGTGGAAGGCAAGCAACACAGGGACAAGTTCCCATAGGAGGCCTCATCACGAGCCAAGAAGCCCCTCGAGTTGGTTCACGCCGACATCTGCGGCCCAATGTCGACAAATTCATTTGCAGGTTCATGGTATTCTCTTATTAGTGGACGATTTCAGTCGCATGGTGTGGGTGTTCTGCCTGGCCAAGAAATCTCAGGCTTTCAAGAAATTCAAAGACTAGAAGGCCCAGGTAAAGAAGGAGAGAGGGGAGGTAATCAAAGCCTTCCGCACTAACAGAGAGGGAGAGTTCACTTCTACCAAGTTCAATGGATTATGCTAGAAGCACGAGATTAAGAGACATCTCAGCATAATGAAGTTGCTGAGAGGAAGCACAGGACCGTCATAGAGACAGTGTTGATCATGTCATGAGGGAGGAATCTCTCAAAAGCCTACTGGGGTGAAGCCGTGAGCACTGCCGTGAGCATCCTCAACAGAACCAAGACCAAGGTTGTTGATGACAAGACTCCATACGAAGCTTATTATGGTAAGAAGCCCATCATATCTCATTTAAGAGTTTTCGGTTCTAAAGCATTTGTGCATGTACATAAAGATGAGTGGACAAAGCTAGATCCCCATAGCCGGAGCTGTATCTTTGTGGGATACAACAAAGAGTCCAAGGCCTATCGCCTATTCGACCCGGACAAGAAGAAGATCCTTATCAGCAGAAATGTGATCTTTGAAGAGACAGAGCCACAGCTTGCAGAAGAGGTTCCAAAACTTCCGACATTACCCCCACCCAAGGTCACCATCTGAGAGGTGGAGTAGACTGAAGACCCCGAGGAGGAGGAGGAGGAGGAGGAGGAGGAGGAGGAGCATGTCATTCCAGAGCCAACTCCCAAGTCAACTCCATCAAAAGCACCTCAATCTGAGAAGAAGCTACCTCAATGGTATTTGAAGACGTTAGCAAACTCACGGGTCACGAACATTCCCGAGAGCAGTTCCGGAGCGCAATGGTCTCAAAGAAACATGAAGACTCCCTTCGTGAACTACGCTTTGGTAGCTCAGTTTGCTAAGCCCCATTCCTTCCAGGAGGCAATGGATATTCCAAAATGGCAGGAAGCCATGCAGGCAGAGATGGATGCCATTTTGAAAAATGACACCTGGGATTTAGTGCCCAAACCAACCAAGCGGAAGGTCATCGAGACTAAATGGGTGTACAAGCTTAAGTTCAACTCAGATGGGAACTTGGACAAGTACAAAGCAAGATTGGTGGAAAGGATATGCACAGTCAGAAGGACTTGACTTTGACGAGACCTTCGCCCCCACAGCGAGGATGGTGACTATTCAGATTGTCATTGCCTTGGCTGCTCATCACAATTGGCCTATTTTTCAAATGGACGTCCAGTCAGCGTGTTTGAATGGTAACCTAGAGGAGGAGGTGTATGTGGCACAGCCACCAGGATTTCAAATTCCAGGATCCCCATCAAAAGTCTGCAAACTGAAGAATGCCTTATATGGGCTGAAGCAGGCCCCCAGAGCTTGGTACCAACAGATAGATGTTTTCTTTCAGAAGATCGGGCTTCAACGGAGTCCATCAGAGGCAAATCTTTATCTCGACACAAAGGGGGATTTGCGGCTCGTATTGATTCTATATGTGGATGACCTCATCATCAAATCAAGAGACTTCTTATGGAGGAGTTCGAGATGACTTACTTAGGCACACTTTACTACTTTCTTGGGATTGAGGTGAAGCAGGGAAAGAGCAATATCTTTATTTCACAAGAGAAATATTGCAAGGAACTCCTCAAACGCTTTGAGATGGAAAATTGCAAAGCAGCAGTGACTCCCATGGAAACTGGTCTGAAGCTGAGTGTGCGTAATCCATCTCAACCGGTTGATTCATCACTATATCGACACTTGGTGGGGAGTTTGCTTTAGCTCACCAAAACACGACCATATATTTCCTACACAGTTGGATTGCTCTGTCAGTTCTCCACCACATCCAAGAAGGCTCATTGGGAAGCAGGTATGAGGTGTGAGGGAAAGAGGGGAGTGGAACAGTAGGGGACAATAGACACTAGGGAGTGTGGGTGTGTAAAGAATGCGTTGAGCCACACCACAAACTCAAAGGTTTTATTAGGATTAGGTATTCACCCTATGACTGTCTTAGGACAGTCATAGCGGTCGTAACATTTAAAGGGTGGCAATGTGCCTTTACCCCAACAACCTCCCACCTAAAGGCCAATGTGCCTAAAGGGGAGAAAAGAATAAAAATTACAGCAATATACAGTTACTGTATACAAGACCATAAAATAAGAATGGTCTCATCCTAATCCCATGATGCGGCGACAATGTGCAAACCGCTCTGTAGGCAAGCTCTTAGTGAGCAAATCTGCAGGATTATCATCAGTGTGCACCTTCACAAGCTCAAGCTGCTTGTCCTCCAGTACCTCCCTGATAAAATGATATTTCACATCTATGTGCTTGGTCTTCTGATGAAAGACCGGATTCTTTGCCAACATGATAGCACTCTGACTATCACAATGCAAAACTGGTATATCTCCTGTAATGCCCAAATCTCCCACCAGCCAAGTAAGCCATATTGCTTCCTTGCAAGCCTCAGTGGCTGCAATATATTCAGCTTCTGTGGTTGACAGTGCAATGCATTTCTGCAAACAAGACACCCATGATATAGCACCTCCTGCAAATGTGAAAACATAACCGGTAGTAGACTTCCGGTTATCTGCATTTCCTGCATAGTCTGAATCTGTAAAACCATGCACCAATGCATCCTGCCTACCATAGCATATGCACAAGTCTTTGGTACCCTTGAGATACCTCAAGACACCTTTCACTGCTTCCCAGTGCCGCTTGCCTGGATTTGCCATATACCTGCTAATGACTCCCACCGCAAAAGCAATATCCGGACGAGTGGCAACCATGGCATACATCAAAGAACCAACTGCAGATGCATACGGAACCTTGGCCATCTCAGCCTTATCATCATCTGATCTGGGGCTGTCCTCACTGCTGAGTTTTAAATGTGGAGGCAACGGGGTACTAATAGACTTCCCCCCCTCCATTTTAAACCTCCGCAGTACTTTGCCAATGTACTCCTTCTGTGACAGAAACAAAAGTCCCTTGGACCTGTCACGAATAATCCGCATACCAAGTATATGGTTTGCATCACCCAAGTCTTTCATGTCAAAAGACTTATGCAGTTGCTTCTTCAAAGCACTAATCTCCTGCTGAGATTTGCTGGCAATCAGCATGTCATCCACATATAGAATGAGTAGCATCAAACTGCCATCCTTTGCCCGTTTGGTGTACAAGCAGTGATCGGTCTCACACCTATGATATCCTTGGGACTGCATGAAGGCATCAAACTTCTTGTACCATTCCCTTGGTGCCTGCTTGAGTCCATACAAGCTCCTCTTGAGCTTACACACAAGCTTCTCTTTTCCTTTAACAGCATATCCCTCTGGCTGACTCATGTAGATCTCATCATGGAGATCTCCGTGAAGAAAAGCAGTCTTCACATCCATCTGATATAAATCCATGTCCTCATGAGCAACAAGAGCTAACACTGCTCTCAAAGTAGTCATCTTGACTACAGGGGAAAAGATCTCATCAAAGTCAATGCCCTTCTCTTGCTTAAATCCCTTGGCAACCAATCTGGCCTTATACCTCGGTAAAGCATTTGAATCCACTTTGACTTTGTAAACCCACTTGCATGGCAAAACCTTTCTGCCTGCAGGTAGCTGCACCAAGTCCCATGTATCATTTTGAAGTAGGGAGTCCATTTCTGATTGCATGGCTTTCTCCCACTTCCTTTTCTCTGTTCTTCCCATAGCTTCCCTGAAGCTGGAAGGCTCACCACAATCTGTCAGCATGATAAAATCAGCCACATTATTGGCTCCTGGAACAAACCTGTCAGGAGGCCGTTGTACACGGTTGCTCCTCCTAACAAAATGCTCCGTATTAGGCTGCTGTCTAGCCTGTTCGTCATGCATGACGGGTGGCTGTACCACCATATTTGGCTGTCCTACAGCGCCATTTGCTGGCATATCCAGTGGTGCATCATTGGCAAAATTGTCTAGCTGATTTTCAGCCTGTATACCCTCTTGAACAGGGTTATTTACAGCAGCCTGCTGCTGCATATTAATGGGCATTCTTTGCTGTCCGACATCATCATAAACAACCCTCCTGTATTCCACAGGTTGCACGGGTTCTTTGTGTACACTATCCTCTTTAAAGATGATGTCATTGCTGCGTATAATCTTCCGTTTGACAGGATCCCATAACCTGTACCCCATTTCACCTTCGTCACCGTAACCCATGAAGATGCATCTGAAAGACTTTGGCTCCAGTTTGGTGCGCAGTTCTTTGCGTACATGAGCAAAGCACTCGCAGCCAAACACACGTAAGTGCTTGTATGAAGGTGGCTTGCCAGACCACACCTCCTCTGGCACTTTCAGCTCCAAAGCCTTGTTCGGCGACCTGTTAATTAGGTGAACTGCTGTTTGCACGGCTTCTGCCCAAAAGCCATGGGGCAATGCAGCATAAGACAACATACATCGAACTTTCTCCTGAATAGTTCGATTCATCCGCTCACTCACACCATTTTGAGGTGGATTATGAGGGGCTGTGAGTTCCTGTTTAATGCCCTTAGCTTCGCATAACTGTACAAAAGCATGTGACACATACTCACCCCCATTATCGAATCTGAGGCATTTCAGCCTGCATCCTGTCCGATTCTCAACCTGAGCGACAAACTTCTTGAAAGCATCTAAGGCATCACTCTTATGCTTCAAGAAATAGACCCACACTTTGTGTGTGGCATCATTAATAAAAGTAATGAAATACTTTGCACCCCCTAGTGATAGCTGTGGCATCTCACACAAATCAGTGTGCACTAGATCAAGCGGTGCTCTATTCTGGGGAGTTCTCCTCTTATGAGGAGTCATAGAATGCTTTCCAAAAATGCAATGATCACAAGTAGGCAAATCTGAAAATGAAAGAGACGGCAGATAACCCAAACGTGACAGTTCTTTCATTCCTTTAACGGACATGTGTCCCAACCGGCTATGCCACAATGAAACCTTCGGCAGCTCGGTTATGGCAACAACATGATTACCTACACTGGAAACATAAAGAGGGTACAAGGTATCACTCTTATAACCCTCAACCACTACAACTTGGCCATCAGTAATCACCCATTTGGAATCCCCAAATGTGGTGTGGTAACCACTGTCATCCAATAAGCCAGTGCTAATCAGATTTTTCTTGATTTGCGGCACATGGCGAACACCATCAAGCATGAAAATGCGTCCGTCAGGGAATACAATCTGTACACTGCCAATCCCTGCAATCTGACATGCATAGTTGTTCCCAAGATGAACAACTCCATGAGTACCTGTATAGGAAGTAAACCACTCCCTATGAGGTGTAACATGAAAAGAAGCACCTGAATCCAAGAGCCAGGTGTGCATGTCATGGCCATCAACAACCAAGGTATGTGCAATCACAACAGAAGAGCATAAAACATCATGTCTATCTCCATCACTGTCCTCTGCTGCAACATTGACTGCATCCAAGTCATCTGCCTTGGCCTTGCCTTTGCCTTTGCTTCCACTGCCTGCATCCTTTGTCTCAGCCTTCTTGGCTTTCTGATCCCGTATAAACTTGAAGCACTTAGACTTCACGTGTCCCTTCTTGCCACAATAAAAGCATTCAATATCCTTTTTGCCACGGGACTGACTGCGGGATTTGGACTTGCCAGCAGATCTCCCCTTCTGCTGAGTCCTACCTCTTTCCTGCACCTGCAAAGCATTGGAAGACTTGCTGCCCATATTGTTCTTCCTGCTCATCTCCTCCATAAGGAGAGAGCTCTCCACATCAGCATACATAAGAGTGACATTTGAATTTGACAGGGTGGTCTTGAAAGTGTCCCAACTCTCAGGGAGGGTACACAACAAGAAAGCAGCCTTGAACTCCTCATCAAGGTTCAATCCCTGTGCGATAAGCTGTGTAGAGATGGCATTGAACTCACTCAAATGTGAGGTCATAGCTGTACCTTCCTTCATGCGAAGGTCAGCGAGCTTTTTCAGCCAATAAACCTTACTGGCTGAGCTCTTTTGGGCATATAACTCTTCTAACCTCTGCCATAGGCCATAAGAGGTCTTTTTTGCCTGAACATTGAACACAAGAGAATCAGTGAGAGTAAGCATGATAGACGCCCTTGCGGACAAATCAAGCTCCTCCCACTCATCATCTGCCATCCCAGATGGCTGGACACCCTTCAACCTTATGGACTTAGAAATCTTCTTCAACAGAAGTACATTCAAACACTGTTCTGCCCATAATGCATAATTGTGTGCCCCTTCCAATTTCTTTATGTTCAGCATTGAGGATTCACTTCCCCCTGATGCCATATCAGACAAGGAAAGTGCCTGACTCCCTGTAAGTCAAAAAATGACTAAATAAAATTCTGATTTCTCAGAAAACCTGCTCTATCAAGAGCCAGGAGCACTCACAATAGTGCTGTTTTCTACTGTCAAAAAACCTGCAGCAAAACAGAAAATTTGCCCTCCAGTCACTGTACCTTCTAACACACTGTACCGTGCTCAAATAGGCATAAAACAGTAACTACAGAATGCTGCAGCTGTTCCACAAGTGCTTTACAAGTGCATCATCATCTGACGAAACACAAAACACTGATGTCCTGATCACTTCTCCCACCTCAGATGAGGTATTGCACTGATTAAACATGCATCAACCACCTGGCATACACTATACTGACCACTGAAAAATGCTCCAAACACCTCAGCCTGAAACCGGCCTCTAATCACTCAGAGGGCAGTGGAACTAAACCTTTAATCACTTCAGCACTTATTTACAGCTCACAAAGCATATATCACAACCATTAACCATTGCATGATCACCATTTGGCATTTACCCATTTGTTCACAAACAAAACCACTGAAAAAGGGATGGAGGCTAGAATGCCCCTGCTCAACAGACATAGACAAGTGCACCCGATTGGCCCCAAACACCGTGGCGCCCCTTTCGGTATTTCTTTATATTTCACAGTGAAATGATTACAAGTTGCATCTGGGAGACCATCCCTGCAACTGAGCACGCAACCCCAATTCACTAAGCCTTCGCAAGGCTTTTAAGCATAGAACACCATCACATAAGTGCACTTAACCCGTAAGCTCAACCCAAAGGCATTCTCTTTTCCGAGTGCAATTCCATTGGCTGTCCAGATGCAATCACACTGCACCCTAGCTGCACTCTCTTTGAGTGGTTTCCAGATGGCATTCACAAAGCTTTTCAAAGCTCCAAAATAAAATCAGCAAAGTACCCAACCAAGGAATGACTCATGTAGCACTGCCTGGGCACCTGTGAGCCAAGAAAGAGGCGGCACACGAGGCCAACCAATAGCTTATGGCAAAAAGAAATTGCAGTAGCAAAATCACAACTCACCAAGCCCTGAAAACTCGAACCAAGTCCTCAATCGCCAAGAGGACATAGTAGCCAATGCCCAATTGCATTCTCAGCCAAAGAGGAGTGCAAAGGCATGAAGAAAGAGCATTTACAAGAGCCGACCAGCAAGAATTCCACTGAAAAATGCGAAAAGAAGCACTTCTGTCGCGAAGAAGTGGGAGTTCGTGGGCTCAAAAGAAGCATGCTTCAGAGAGAAATGCATTGAGAAGGTTTTGGAGAAGTTTCATCGCCGGAAAGTCCTCCAAAACTGACAAAAACCAGTCAACCAGCGCGTCGGACCACTCGAAATTCAACAGAAAGTTGTAGCTTTGCAAGAGGAGAGGCCCAGGAGGCGGTAGAAGAAAAAAGGTCCAGAAAAAGCCACTTTTGCAAATTCGACCAGCAAAAGAAGTGCTCAGCTCTACCCGTTCTACCAAAAGCACGGAGGGAAAAGCATATCACTACGAAGGGGAGGCAGAGGGGAAGCCATCGGGCCAAACGGAAGTTGAGGAATCCAAACAGGTGAGGAGTTATGAAGAAAAACGGAATTCAGCTGAAGGAGGTTGAAAAACCAGTCCAAAATCTCAACAAAGGGAGGAGATGACAGAGAAAACCACACGTGAAGTTTAGAAGGCCCAGGAAGGTCCAGGAATGGCAAAGGAGCATGTAGAAGGCACTAGAGTCACCTGGAACTCTAGGGGGGCCACTGAAGGTACATGGCTCTCTAGGGGGCCCATTAAAAATGCCACATCATCATTTCCCAACAACCACTCTTTTAATTCCTTGGAATGCCTTTGGGCCTAGGGATTAATTACGCTTATGTGCTAGGCACCATGCCGCGTTTAATTACACATTATTAAGCCCACGCTTGGACTTTTAAAACCAAAGTTGTCACGATCTTGTAGTACATTAAAGTACTTAGAATTTCACGCCCCCGTGACATACCCCTCTCTTGAAACAGCAAACCACAGTTTGCTGCCCCAAAACACAGGAGCGAGCATGAAATATAGCATAAAAGAGTATACAAGAAAGCCACAGCTATAGTATACAGAGACACTGAAAATATGGCTAGGAGAGGCATGCATCCATCCATATATACTGCTCAAAATCTATGTGATCCTCGGCGATCAATAGTCAAGATGCATCAATATCATGAAGTCTCACAGCAGAAATACTGTCAGCTCAATATCTCGGATGAAACATACAGTGTCATCAAGCGACCTCATGAAATCATAGTGAGCCCGTCTGTACTGAGGGAGTGGAGGTGCTACCCCCCTCTCGAACATCAGGTAATGCTCCAGACGCTCGCTCTGCTAAACTACCTGTAGGAGCCCGGACCGCAGTCGGCTCTAATTGGAAAGCATCAAGGTAAAGCTGCAATATCCCAGGTGAATCTGCCAGTTCACCTTCCTCCATCCATTTCGCATCAAGTGATGGGTAATTTTGAAATTTTACCAAGTAGCGACGGATAACTTTACCCTTGAGCTTTCTATCTCTGTGTGCCAAAATCTGCTCTGGAACCAGAAGTTCATCCTGTTCTTCCACTTCAGGCTGCACCTCATCAGGTACATCCTCGGGAATATCTCCATGATATTCCTTTAATAAGCTCACATGAAAGGCATTATGTATCTTCCAATGTGGAGGCAACTTCAGCCTGTAAGCTACCTCGTTTATCTTTTCAGAAACCTGGAAAGGACCATAGTAACGCATGTTCAGCTTTGTGTACAACCTTTCCTTGCCTTTCTTATTTTTCAGCCTTGCCTTTTGAAAACGCAGCAAAACCCAATCACCTTCTGTGAATACCAATTCCCTGCGGTGCTTATCTGCTGCTCTTTTCTGCTTGTCTTGACTTCTTTGCAAGGCATATTTGATCTTCTTGTAAGCCTCTTCAAGGCTTTCCACAAAACGATCAGCTTCGAAGATTTTCTCTTTTGTATGCAAAATGGGAGGTATCTTCCTGGCACCTTCCACTATTTCAAAAGGTGCTTTACCTGTGGATGTGTGCACCGTATTATTGTAAGCATATTCCAGCAAAGGCAAATAATGCTCCCATTTGCTTTTGTGGTCTGAGACATAGCATTTAAACATGGTAGAGTTTTCCTGCTCCGATTGTCCATCAAACTGAGGGTGAAAAGATGATGAAAAATTCAGCGTAGTGCCCATATTTTCAAACAGTCCTCTCCAAAAGAGGCTGGTCATCCTCGGATCTCTATCACTGATTATGGATTCAGGCATCCCATGATACTTGAAGACATGCTGCAAAAACAATTTGGCCATTTGATCTGCTGTAATTTTCTTACTGGCACAAAGTGGGCTTGTTTGCTAAACCTGCAAATTATTGTCCACAATCCATCATGTCCAGTAGGAGTACGTGGAAGATCAAACACAAAATCCATAGCTATGCTTTGCCATGGTCTATCCGGAATTGGCAAAGGGTGTAACAACCCAGGTGCCTTCTGCCTGTCAAACTTTACTTTTTGACAAACCATGCATGTTCTCACATATTCTTCCACATCTTTCCTCAAAGATGGCCAATAAAAGTATTGCTCCACTGCTGTAATTGTTGCTGTAATTCCCCTATGTCCTGCATATGGAGGAGCATGACTTTCCATTATGACTTTCTGTCGCATCTGATCAGTGACACAGAGTCATCCATGCATCAAAATGAAACCCTCTTTCAACATATAGTGATCATGCCTTTGACCATCAGAAAGCTGTTCATAAATAGTTGAAAAATCAGCATCATTAACATACTGATCTTTCATCACATCTAACACATAGCAATGCTCATTGCTGAAACACTGGGTTTCTTGGAGACTGCTTCAGGCTGTGGTTTCCTGAAAAGTGCATCAGCCACGACATTTTTGTTACCCGGCACATGTACAATTTGAAAATGAAACATTGAGAGGAAGTTAGCCCATCTCATGTGCTTTTCAGATAATTTTCTCTGCGTGAGAAAATATCTAAGTGACTGATGATCTGTTTGCACATAAAAATCAGCTCCAAGAAGGTAATGTTTCCATGTGGTCAAAGCATGTATCACTGCTAACATTTCCTTCTCGTATGTCTGCAAGTACAATTCAGCATCTTTGAGAACTCTACTCTCATATGCAACCACTCTGCCATCCTGCATCAAAGTGCCTCCTATGCTGTTCCCACATGCATCACAAGTTACAGCGAAGGGTTTTGCAAGATCTGGCAAGATAATAACGGGTTCAGAACACAATTTTTGCTTCAGCCCTTCAAAAGCTGCATTTTCCTTTGGTCCCCACCGAAACGGTACAGCTTTCTTTTGTAAAGCATGCAAGGGAGAAGCAATTTCTGCAAAGTACTTTATAAACCTCCGATAGTATGAACACAACCCAAGAAAGCTTCTGACTTCATGCAGATTTTTCAAAATTGGCCAACTCCTTATGGCCTCAACTTTTGCAGGATCCATCTTGACTCCATCCTTTGACACTATATGACCGAGAAAATGAATCTCATGCATAAAGAACTCACTTTTCTTGGTGTTTATTAATAGCTTGTGTCTTTTCAACTCTTGAAACACAATAGTGAGGTGTTTCATGTGCTCCTGCTCATTTTTAGAGAACACAATGATGTCATCGAAGAAAGTGCCCACAAACTTTCTGTGTGCTCTAAAAATTCTGTCCATCATTCTATTGAAAGTGGCAGGTGCATTAGTCAAACCAAAAGGCATCACAAGGAACTCATATAAGCCAAATGAAGTGCGGAAGGCAGTCTTGTAGACATCTTCAAGCCGTATCCTTATCTGATGGTATCCACTTTTAAGGTCAATACGACTGAACATTGAGGAACCTTCCAACCGATCCAATATATCATCAATGCGTGGAATTGGAAAACGGTTCTTAATTGTTACTTTATTCAAAGCCCTATAATCAATACACATTCTCCAACTGCCATCCTTCTTTTGCACAAGCAACACAAGGGAACAGTAAGGAGAATTACTTGGCTGTATTAATAATTCCTTTTCCAAGAGTTCCTTCACTTGTGACATTATCTCTTCCTGTTGTGCCTTACTGACACGATAGGCAAGTATATTAGGCGGTGAGCTTCTTGGAATTATATCAATTTGATGATCCTCGGGCCTCTTGGGAGGTAATTCTTGAGGAAGTGCATCTGAAAAACAATCCTGAAAATCTGAAATAAAAGCAGCCCTTTCTCTATCTAAAGCAGAAAGAGTAGAGCCTTCCTGAACTGGTTGGCTGTCCTCTTTGACAAAAATCAAGTACGCTGAAATATGACGCTTTATTACATTGGAAATACAAGAAGCTGAAACTATAGGGATGGACTCCCCTTTCAACTTTACATCAAGTACATGATTTTTGCCTCTATGAGTTAAAGAAATCTTCTTGTTTCTCATCTGCACATCAGCCCCCACCCTGTACATCCAAGGCATCCCAAGCAAAGCATCACACTCTGGCAAAGGCATAATGTAGAAGTCCTCTGCATCCTGATATCCCTGGATATGCATCCTCAACTTGCCAATGATAGGAGTGACAGGTGTGTTGAGTTCAGGGTTGGCCATATCACACATGCCAGATGGCCCCATTTCCTCAGGCTCAATGCCAAGCCTTCTTGCCATATCAGGAGTTATGAAATTCGCCTTTGCCCCAGAATCAAAGAAAAACAAACAATTCTGATTTCTGATTTTTCCCCATGCTCTGCACATCTCAGTCTTTTTCATTTCCTCTTCATCATGTGCATGTGGCAAACTCCCAATCACATCTGGAAGAAGTCCTGCAGAAGGTTTAGGCTTTTTGCCCTTCCGATCAGCCTGTTTATCACCATTCTTATCATCATCTGACCTGTCTCTTTTCTTGAATGGGCAATCATAAGAGCGGTGTCCCTCTCCTTTGCATATAAAACATTTGTTTTGCTCCATGAGTGACTTTTTCTCTTCATCAGATAACTTGGTACGGGGCTGTTTATTAGGCTGTCCATGCCTTTGACCAGCTTTGAATTGGGCTTTTCCTCCCTTTTGAAACGATCGTTTGCCATAATTTTTATTTTCAGATTTGATGTCCTTATCCTGGTGTTTGGCAGCCCGTTTGTTGTCTTCTTTCTTGCTGTCCATAAAGCCCAAATTCTTCTCCTGCATCCATGCATATGCTGTCCTTGCATTCTCAATTAATTGAGTCATAGAACCCACCTTGGTTTTGATGCAATAATCACGTAGCTCACTAGGCAATCCACAACAGTACCTCTCTATTTGCTCTTTCAAAGAAACATGCCTGTAAGAGCTCAATGGCAGCAAAACATCCCAAAACCTCTTGGTGTAATCATCAAGATTCTTGCAAAGTTTGTATGACAAGTCGTGCTAGTGTGAAAGTACTTCAACTTCAAAAGTTGGAGTAAGCCAAGTAGAAGAGAACACTTGCTTAAATTCCAGCCAAGTAGCAGGTGCATCTCCATGAAGCATAAGGTTGGTGTACCACTTAAGTGCATTGCCTTTCAAAAATGTAGCAACCTTCCTCATCTTGGATGCTTCTGTAAACAAACCCCCAAGAAATGCAGCATCAAACTGTTGAAGGAATGTGAGGGCTTTGTACCTGTCCTGTACTCCATTATATGTATCAAACTTGACATGAGAACCACCATCCTTAAATTCTTTATATACATTTGATATTGGCTGTCCCAAAGATGGCTGTATATTTGCAGCATTCCCTTCACTAGGGAGAGCCATGCTTGGCTGAACATTAGGCATGGGAGCATATGCTGTGGCTTGCATGCCTGGCTGCATTCCCACATTGTCATACATGGCTTGCTTTCTATGCCCAATTGGCGGTGAAATCAACATAGCATCAAAGATAGAATCTGTACCAAAATATTCAGGTTGCTGCCTCAAATATGGCTGAGGTGGTTGAGCCACATTTATGGACTGCACATTATGTACTCACTCTTTCCGTGATTGTGCTTTATTGATTTCTTCTTCTTCTTGGCATTTGTTTGCACAATCTGAGCCAAATTTTGAGCCAGCTGAGTCAAAGCAGTCACTTCACTTGCAAGCTGTGCATTCAACATAGTAGCATCATCTGACTCACTGCTAGAACTAGTATCACCGTTGAGCTCAGTTGTAGCTTCATGTGTGGCCTGCTCAAAAGGCATTTGTTGTGCTCCCTGCAGCTGTACACTAGCTGGATCATTAAGGCTTTCCTGCCTTCTCCTTTGAGGAGTTGTGGAGCTCTCTTGCTCATGGGTACTCACCATGTTTATGGTTGTAATATTCAGCTGTCAGAAAGTGCAGCAAAGATATGTGTTCACAAACAAAACCACTGAAAAAGGGATGGAGGCTAGAATGCCCCTGCTCAACAGACATAGACAAGTGCACCCGATTGGCCCCAAACACCGTGGCGCCCCTTTCGGTATTTCTTTATATTTCACAGTGAAATGATTACAAGTTGCATCTGGGAGACCTTCCCTGCAATTGAGCACGCAGCCCCAATTCACTAAGCCTTCGCAAGGCTTTTAAGCATAGAACACCATCACATAAGTGCACTTAACCCGTAGGCTCAACCCAAAGGCATTCTCTTTTCCGAGTGTAATTCCATTGGCTGTCCAGATGCAATCACACTGCACCCTAGCTGCACTCTCTTTGAGTGGTTTCCAGATGGCATTCACAAAGCTTTTCAAAGCTCCAAAATAAAATCAGCAAAGTACCCAACCAAGGAATGACTCATGTAGCACTGCCTGGGCACCTGTGAGCCAAGAAAGAGGCGGCACACGAGGCCAACCAATAGCTTATGGCAAAAAGAAATTGCAGTAGCAAAATCACAACTCACCAAGCCCTGAAAACTCGAACCAAGTCCTCAATCGCCAAGAGGACATAGTAGCCAATGCCCAATTGCATTCTCAGCCAAAGAGGAGTACAAAGGCATGAAGAAAGAGCATTTACAAGAGCCGACCAGCAAGAATTCCACTGAAAAATGCGAAAAGAAGCACTTCTGTCGCGAAGAAGTGGGAGTTCTTGGGCTCAAAAGAAGCATGCTTCAGAGAGGAATGCATTGAGAAGGTTTTGGAGAAGTTTCATCGCCGGAAAGTCCTCCAAAACTGACAAAAACCAGTCAACCAGCGCGTCGGACCACTCGAAATTCAACAGAAAGTTGTAGCTTTGCAAGAGGAGAGGCCCAGGAGGCGGTAGAAGAAAAAGGGTCCAGAAAAAGCCACTTTTGCAAATTCGACCAGCAAAAGAAGTGCTCAGCTCTGCTCGTTCTACCAAACGCACGGAGGGAAAAGCATATCACTACGAAGGGGAGGCAGAGGGGAAGCCATCGGGCCAAACGGAAGTTGAGGAATCCAAACGGGTGAGGAGTTATGAAAAAAAACGAAATTCAGCTGAAGGATGTTGAAAAACCAGTCCAAAATCTCAACAAAGGGAGGAGATGAGAGAGAAAACCACACATGTGAAGTTTAGAAGGCCCAGGAAGGTCCAGGAATGGCAAAGGAGCATGTAGAAGGCACTAGAGCCACCTGGAACTCTAGGGGGGCCACTGAAGGTACATGGCCCTCTAGGGGGGCCATTAAAAATGCCACATCATCATTTCCCAACAACCACTCTTTTAATTCCTTGGAATGCCTTTGGGCCTAGGGATTAATTACGCTTATGTGCTAGGCACCATGCCGCATTTAATTACACATTATTAAGCCCACGCTTGGACTTTTAAAACCAAAGTTGTCACGGTCTTGTAGTACATTAAAGTACTTAGAATTTCACGCCCCCGTGACACAACCTGTCACAAACCTGCAACAAAGCACGGGACAAATCCCAACAAATCACCCTTATGTCAAGGGGATAAAAGGCATCTGAAGTCTCTACACAGTGACCAAAGTGCTCTCAAGCACAATCTGGGCAAAAGCCCCTTGATCAATACCTGTACCAAGTGATAAACACCCTCAACAATGAGGTAGCATACAAAATTCAGCGCTCTCCTGGCACTTTCACCTGACAATGTAATGCATAAACTGCCTGTGTGCACAGTAACAACACAGATCCCAACGTACAAACACCGAAAAGAAAATCTTTTGAGCACTGTCAACGATGGACAGTTAGGGACCGAGTAAACTCGATGCGCCCTGGCCAAGCGTGGCTCAACTGAGATTTTCTAAGTGCCGTACACAAAATGTGACCTGCAAAGAAATGTCACTGATACACTGCGGAAAACGAGACCAATGTGGGCACCTTGGCTCCACACTGCCCCAAGGCATACACTGCATTCACTGTCAGGCAAAAGCCCTATGAAATTGTCACCCGAAAACTGAGATTTGCACTCAGCAAAAGCATAAAAGCCCTCTGCAAAATCAAGGCATATGATCTCCCGTCAAAAACTGTGCAAACAACCACACACTGTGGCCCCGGTCACCTCCTAGCAAGAGGGACAATGAGAGTACTTGTTGTACCTCAAAAAAAACACAGTTTTACTCTGAGTAATCCTCGGGAAATGCATAAACAGCCTTGTTGTACTTTGTACCTGCGCGTACTTGCATGTACCACGCAAAAGAGCAAAGTGCTCTTCACTCTTTTCCTTCTTCCCAAAAAAAAAATTTCTGTGCCTGCTGTACCTGCAAGTACCTGCTGTGCCTGCACAGAGTACCTGCTGTACCCTGTACTTGCGAGGGCACGGATCCCCAAAAAAAACTGTCGAAATTCTCCAAAAAAAAATTGCACTCGAACCTTGGCTGAGGGTACAGCCGGTACGGCTGTACCTGTGCGTGCACGCGTCCCGAGGACGCTGCTGAACAGTAAGATCTGTGCGCGGCTGTTCACAGCCCGCTGATGGAGGTCGGCTGCCTGTGTGCAGCCGGCTGCTGCTGGTCACACGACCCGGCAGCTAACAGCTGCACGGCCGGCTGCCTGTCGCGGCTGGTCGCAGTCGCGACCAGCTGCCTGTGCAGCCTGGCTGCAGCTTGCAGCTGGCCTGGCTGCGCGCGGCCGATGCTGCGCGCTGGCTGCGCCCGCCTTGGAGCTGCCGATAGTCGCTTGCTAGCGAGCTGAAGAGCTCGCTGCTGCCCTTGAAGAACCGTGTGCTGCTGCCCGCGCTGAAGGAGAACCGCCGCACGATAGAATGCTGCCCGAAGCCTTTACACAGCTCGAGCTGAGACTCGAGAGCAGTTACAGTGCTGCCTGCTGACACAGGGTACGAGGCCCGAGGGGAGAGGGAGGGGTAGACCGGAGTGAGAGAGGGAGGAGGTAGGCTCTGATACCACTTGTGAGGGAAAGAGGGGAGTGGAACAGTAGGAGACAGTAGACACTAGGGAGTGTGGGTGTGTAAAGAATGCGTTGAGCCACACCACAAACTCAAAGGTTTTATTAGGATTAGGTATTCACCCTATGACTGTCTTAGGACAGTCATAGCAGTCGTAACATTTAAAGGGTGGCAATGTGCCTTTACCCCAACATGAGGGTGCTAAGATACTTGAAGGGTACCTGAAGGGTACCTGCACCTACGGCATCACTTATACCAGAGGCATTGAGTTGGGAGGTTTCTGTGATAGTGATTGGCCAGGTGACATTGACACCCGGAGATCGACCTCTGGATATTGTTTCTTACTCTCATCAGGAGCTGTGTCATGGCTCAGTAAGAAACAACCTGCTATCGCCCTTTCATCCACAGAGACGGAGTACAGGGCTGCCTGTACAGCTGCATGTGAAGCATTATGGCTCAGGTGGATCTTGGAGGACATGAATGTGGCCCAAGAAGATGCGACTGTGGTTATGTGCGACAACCACAGTTGCATAGGGATCGCCAACAACCCCATGTTTCATGCACGGACGAAGCACATCGAGGTCCACTACCACTTTGTTCGAGAACTCATCGACAAAGAAGTCATAGAGTTTATATACTGCCCGACCAACGAGTACATCTTCGATGTCTTCACAAAGGCGCTTCCCAAAGAGCAGATGGAACACCTCATTCGACACATGGGGATCGGCCCACAGTTGTGTCATTGAGAGGGGGTGTAAGAAAAGTCACTGCCCCACCTATGAGCCCCTATTTTGAGGGGACAAGGGGACAGGAGACTGTAGGGAAAAAAGGGTTGAGGGTACAGCAACCTGTGTGGAGGATTGCGCCATGCCTATACGGAGGCATCTACTGCACATCAGCAGCAACCACAACAGGCCAAAAGGCCCGGCATATGGGGCCTTATATAGGCCAAAGGTTGGCCCAGAAAACCGACCAAAAGGCAGCCATCTAGGCCCTTCTGGGGGTCGGTTTTACAGACTGGACCGACTGGAACAGTCGGCCAGTTCTAGGGGCTCCATGTCCTCCTATAAAAGGGGCTCCATTCCTCCACTATTCTCCATCACCTGCACTTACAACCTTGCACACAGGCAAGCGCGCACAGGGAGAGAAGTGGCTCAGCACTTGACAACATCCTTTGGCTGTTTGTACATGCTCACCTGTTGAGCTTTTGTTTGCCCACGATTGTGGAAGAATATATCTGAGTTTTGACTACCTCTTTCTCCGTCTTTCTGAGTGTTGTATGAGCTAGATCGGGAGTGAGGTGTGTGATTCTATCCTCTATTTCCAACATCCACGGGTGCCAAGATCTCTCCAACCTTCTTTGAGTTTGGACGTGCTGGTTCTATGGCTTTGAACCAACTTTTTTTGGCTTGACGTGTATCGTGATGCCCCCTATCAGCATACCAGTCTTCTTTGTTTTCAGTGACCGCATGTGCAGAAAATGCTCAGTGACCATTATTACATTTGTTGATTCGGACTGGTCTCTTTCTTGGACTTGGCTTCCCTCTTCCTCGTCTAATCTGCTTTTCTTTTCTTACAAGCTTTCGTAACATGGCCACGTTTCTCGCAATAGAAACACTTCTTCTTCTTCTTCTTTTTGTTAGCATCATCCAATCTTCACCCTTGGAATCTTCTTTAGCCTTTCCCTTATTGGAGTTGCCCTTGACTTTTCCTCTTATTAAAAAAGCCTTGTCGTTGCTGTTCTTGTACAGTTTCTCCATGCTTCTTCCTGCAAAGGAATAAGAGACCAAGCTCTTTAAATGGAAGAGGCCTGGCCCTCTCTCCTACCATCATGGTGGTAACGAAGCCTTTGAAACTTCTTGGAAGCATCCCAAAATCTGGCATTTCTAGCTAGCTTGAATCCACATTACTGGCACCTCATCCTTCACCACGTTCACCTTCGTGAGGCGGTCGTGTACTTGCTCCCATCCTCCATTCTCATTGTGAATAGTTTATTTCGGAGGGATAGGATCCTTGACGAATTGTTCGTCTCATACAAATCCTTTAGAATGGTCCACACCTCACCGGACATATCCATATTCTATAGTGTGGAATGACTGAATATGCTGTAGTTCATATGGGATGACCGAATCTGCTGTAGTTCATATGGGATAGGATCCTTCTAGAATTGTTCGTCTCATACAAATCCTTTCGAATGGTCCACGCCTCACAGGACATATCCATATTCTATAGTGTGGAATGACTGAATCTGCTGTAGTTCCTATGATCATTGATGGGGCTTGAGTGTCTTGGTCATCCCTCTCTTCAACGGTCTGGATCTACAACTACTATCACCTTCTCTGAAGCATCTTGGATATCCACGGGCTTCAATATTGTTCTTGTTGTCACCTTCCTGAGCTCTGGATCTTGACCTTCCAGATTGTGCTTAATAAAATTTCAGGGATGGTCTTTTCTTATACAAGCTTAGAGATGAATGTTGTAAATCAGTAAAATTAGTAGATTGCTGTTTGATTTTCATAATGTTGAGAAACCGTCATATATCTAGTCTAGATGAATAGATGAATAGAGAAACAGGTATAAAATCTTGCTTGTTCATAGATACTCACCTGTGATATCTTAGGGGCAATGCATACGATCCAATAAGCTTGTGCTGACGCTTTGACATATGCTTCTTGGAGCGTTTTGCAAGGCTTGCTTTAGCCCTCTTTCGAGCCCTTTCGACTGCTTTTCCATGTCCAGGAGGATTATCTAGGAGGAGGACTCGATCCTGTATCTTGGAATCTAGCACACCGCCTATATTTCTGGCGGTCTTTTTATTGTCTTGTACAAGCTCACGAAGAATGGAATCAATCACCCTGCCGCTGTTATCCCTGGCAGAAAGCTGCAGACCAATGTTTAAATCAGTAATGGCGATGGTCAAAGTCACGCACGCAGAAAGACAAAAGAAATCACTAATTACCTGCAAGTGCACGGCAACATCACCATCAAGCATATGCTGGGTGAGCTTGGCGTATGTTGGACCCTCCGAATCACCAGCTACACTCAAACGCGATCAAGTTCTAGGTGACGAATATGGAAAATAGCAATAAACAAGGGAAAAGGAAGCAAATGGATTACCAGAGGGGTTTGCCAAAGGAGAAGTAAAGATAGGAGAAGGCGAGGAGGCGAGGGAGGTGGTATTCTTAAGGGAGGAAGGAGGAGAGGAGAGACGGCGCTCTAAAGCTTGCAAGCGATTCCTCTTTCTATCAGACAAGGGGGTTTCTGTTACACCTGCCATTAGAGAGAGGATGGTAAGATGATGAATCATGCACTTCTAAGTTCTATGGAGACCATTGGCAACTCACGCAGTTTGAGTGTTCGCTCACTTATTCGATTCTCTCTCTCTCTCTCTCAAAACTCACTACCCTAAGGCTGAATTTGAGGAACAAGCGAGTACAAGTACTAGGGAACACTTCCTTAGAGGGAGAGAAAGAGGGACGCGTTAATTTGGGAAACTAGAGTGCGCTAGAATGAAGGACGTAATTTACAATATGTCTATTAATTAATAATTTTTTAAATTAACATGAAGAACTAACTCATAATTGAAGCTGAAAATCCTACTATTTTATCAAAATTTTAAGGAAAAAAGTGAATGAGTAAAATAGTGGACATGAGACATGACACAAGGTCCATTAGGACCCGATCCGCCCTGCAAATGTCACGGGTGGTGATTTATTATTGATTTTGTGATGCCCATATTTAGGAAGCTAAAGTCCAACAAATACATGAATAAGGCGATGCCATAACCGATCCTCGTTGTAGTTTATACAATGGTGTGCGGGATATTGCCTACCATAATATTGTGGGAGAGGTCTTGGTACTGCAGTTGGGTGAGCTTTGAGCAAATCCTTGGAGAGGTTCATGTTGAGAGGCATTGAAGAGATCAGGAAGAATGTTACTCTAGAGTTGGTTGTCATGGAGATGGTGGTGACAAAGATGAAGGAGGTCACCAAGTTTCCAGGGAAGCGATCCCTGTAATTGAGCTTGAGGGATGCCGTAGGAGACAACATCCTCTACAACTTTCACAACAACTAGTGCATGATTTTCTTCCTTCCCCCCTTTGGTCCTCTTATTCACCTTTCCTTTTCCTTTCATTTCCATCTTTTCTTGCTGCTTCTTTTCCCTCTTTTCTCTAGATTTGTAGGGCTCGACCACTATGATAGAAAATTGCTTCTAGCAATGGTAGCAGTAGCCCCTGCGCCACTTTACCCATGCCCAGGCCATTGATCTCGAGTGGGGGAAACTTGCTACAAATGTACAACTCAGGTAACATCGAGTTGCATGCCCATCATCCATCCTAGCCATTGGTGTTCGCATGGGCATGGTTTTTATTGATGTGTAGTGGTTTCGAACATATGATGAATTCTTTCCTATGGATTCAAATTTCTATAGTCATGGGCTTGAATGTCTCACCACAACCTACCTTGAACATGGGAACTATCAATGATATACAAAATCAAATCTCATGCATTTCCAGTTAACATACTACTTACCTTTTGATCAGGGTTTGCATGGAACAAATCTGCTAGTCCTTATGCAGTTTATAGTTGACAATAGCGATCTCAACTACATACGGCTGGTGCTAAACTTGCTCCTAATTATTTGCTATAGTGAAGAGTTTCAATCCCATTATTTGAAGCGAAAGGAATACATTGATTAGCTTACAAAAATGCAAGTAACTCTAATTTCATTGAGTTATTAATACAATTTTATGAGTTTGGATGATCTCTTTGGATTTGGAATCATAAGCCATCGGAGCTACTAGTTATTTGTCTTTCAGGGAGAGTGGATGAAACAAGCATGCAAGGAGAAAAGGCCAAGGCACACAAGGGTAATACTAATTGTAATTGACGTCATCTTGAGGTGCCTAAGAGAAAAAAAGATGGAGGTTAAGAAAGCAAGCCGCAGGATATGAAATTAAAGGAGTGTGTGAAACAACTTACTCTTTAATCGTAGCTCTCGAATAATTTAGAAAAAAATAACAACCTATAGTAATGAGCCTAAAAAGCAATCTTGACAAGGTAGTAGACATATGTGTCTCTCTCCATCTTCTAAGAAAAGTTCCTTTCTCTTATGACATTCTTCTACAAAAGATGTTTCCTTATGAATGCAGGGCCCGATGTTAAATGAACTTGATGACTGCAAGGTGCAATTCTGAAAGTTTGTAGCTGTAGAAAGGAAGCAATGACAAAGGTGATTCAACTTCAACATGCTATTGACAATGTCTTGCAAGGGCCAGGAAAGTTTCTAGCATTCGCACACATTCCTCTCATTGTTCTTTGTGCCGGTGGATTGCTGACTCTCTCTACTACAACCTGTTTGTGGTAAGCTATTGTAACCTACTTTTGCCTCACCTGAGCCAACAGAGTATACATAGATGGAAGAAATGGTCCAATAGAGATCCATGAATCTTTATGCTACTGTACTATCCCATCATTCAGCCTTTTGTTGGGCCTATGAGAAGCTACAAACTTGTTGCTTTTGAGGTTGCATATGTTACAGGCATAGTCTGCCCTCTTCCAGGGCCTATATGGTGCCCACATGGCAAACTTCTTTACGTGTAATCAGATCTACCCACGTGGAAACCTTCTATTTGCCAACATGGCCTTCCTCTAACCTCTAACATGCTGCAAGTACACCTCTCCCATGTCCTCATTTGTGGGCTCCCAGGTGGGGAGGTAACTCCTAAAATCCCAACAACTTTGTTTGTAATATGTTCATATGAGTTGTGTCTTCCACATACATTTGGGCATGCTACCTCATTGGAGCAAAGATAATATATCTTGAATGCATTAGTGCTTTATGTCAAATGTGGATGATTACTGTCATGCATGCATTTAGGTCCCAAAGTTAAGTAATAAGCATTTTTAATAAAGCTAACAGTTGAAGGAGCTCACTTTCTCCAAAAATTAGAAATAGCTAAGGTTTCCTAATTTTGATTTGGGTTACGAAGTACATGAGAAAAGTGTGTTTGCATTGAATCTATGCCTCATTAAGGTCTTGAAATGATGTTGTGGTATTTGTAGCATTTCCACATGGTTAAAATGGCAAAAGAAGAAAGGTTGAAATGACTTCAATCATGCTTGGAAGTCCCTTTTGATGCAACATGTCTTGATCATCAAGTCAATGTGTATCATGCTACCTAGATTGTGATGTGTCGAGGATCGAGATTGCATTCATGGAATGAGTTTAGATTGTTTGTTGGTAATTTTGTACTAGCAGGAGGCATTGAAGGCATCATGGTATTCTGTCTTTCTTGATTGTGATCTACTTGGGGATGCAAGGAAAGAGTGTTGAGCAAAGGTGAGGCGGATGAGGGAGCAGCTATGAGGAATGGGGACAGGGAGGGGGAGTGAAGGTGAGGGGGCAAAGAGAGAAACCCATGACAAGTGGGTGGCAAGCAAAGGTGTGGGGTTGAGGGAGCATTCACACCACAAGGATAGCAAAGGGAAGGTGAAGCATATGTGAAGGAGCTAAGAGAGTAGCTGCAAGGATAGGGATGTTGAGGAGGGCAGGGTGGTCCAAACATGAGGGGATTTGAAGAGTAGCCTCACAAGAGGGGTGGTGAGCAGAGGTGAGGGGCTGAGGGACAAGTCATGAAGAGAGGAGAGGTGAGCAAGTTTGGGAGGGGAGAGGGAGCAAGCAACCTGTGAGGAGTGGGGAGGGGGAGGTGGGAATGTTTCTTATGCTACCTAAATCATGATATGCCAAGGATTGGGATTGCATTCATGGGATGAGTTTAGAATCTTCTCTTACATCTCTTACATCTCTTAAGAAGGAAGAAACTCGTGGAAAAAGGGACGGCATGCCAAGTGTTGGATGGAGAGGGAAGGCTTTGAGTGGAGGGAGGGGGTTGGAGACTGCCATGTGTCAGGATGAGACACCCACCTTTTGAACTTTCTTTTCTGTAGAGCGGGTCCCTTGATCTTGAAGGTGGTAAGAAAGAGTGGCTCATTGGCATTATGGTAGAAGTTACAATAGTCAAATTCTTTTTTATGCTTCTATGTTCTGTATTTGAAAATGACATTTTCCAAGGATCATTATTTCGATGTAGTGACCAACACAATTGGTCACTTTTGGTTGCCAAATTTGTGTGGTGGATAGATCTTGCACATCTAGAAAAAATTGTTAAGGAATGCAAAAAAAATGAGTTTCTTCTTTCATTAGAAGGTGGGGGTAAGCAACATGCTCAGTCTCAAAATGGTTGAAACCTTCAATGATCATGCATTGCATGGTCTTAAGATTTTATTGTGAAGCTTGTATGATGCCAACTGGAGGATATTGGGTAACCCTAATGGCAAAAAGATAATTATATGTTCTCTGAGCTTCCTCCGACCGTGTTCGCGCAACCACCTAAGGCCTTCGCCCATGGAATGCAAGCTGATGTTGGGAGGTTTCTTGGCTTAGATAATTCTAATATTTCTATATCAATTGGGAAAAGCGAGGATTCTAGAAGGCGCCTACACCAACGACCAAAAAATAGGAATATGGGGTGTAAGGCCAGAGGAAGGTAGGTGCCAGATGTCTTGGTCCTCAATGAATTTTAGGTCACCACTAAAAAAGGGCATGGTCAAAATTGGATGGGTGTGGATGGAGTGGCAACATATATCATCAAAAATGTGTGGGGGGGGAAGTGGGTTAGTGAGGTCAAGGTGGTAGTGAATAGAAGCTATACTAAGAATGGTCAAGTGAAAGTGGAAGGTGTTTTCCACTGTGCGGGGCTCGAGGTTGTGAGTGTCGAGGTCAATGGATGCATCAAGGATCTACTCATACTCGACCTTTTTTTGATTGTCCATCTTGACTTTTCGAGACTTACATCTCATCACTTCTTCAAAACTTGAAATGGATCGATTGCATGTGCTAGGTCCGCTTGGTAGATAATTCAGTTATCGATTTCCGGTCATATCCATGAAGAAGAAAGAACTTTCTAATATTTTCATTTGAGAAATGGTTCACGCTCCCTCCTCGTACCGTAACATAAAGCCTCCATACCAGTTCTTGTTTCGCTACTCCTCAGCAGGTTGCATATGGGCCAGTTCTAGGTGATGGTACAAGTGGTTATATTTCTCGAGATGCTCTCGATGGGGCTTGTCTAATGCCTCTATTTGCCGATGCATGGCCACTTGGGTCTTCTTTGCTTCAAAACTATACTATTCCAGTGCTTGTTCGTCCTGCATGCTTTGAATGAAGAGGGTGTCAGCCCTAGCTATTTCTATAGATAGTTCCTTTCTGAGGGCCTCAATTATTTCTTGTAGACCGATAGCCAGCTTCCTCGGCTTCTTTGCTATTTCCTCCAAGTTTTCCCTGATGGCCTGGAGACTGCTGATGATGCAACCCTTTACCATTCGGAGCTCCTCAGTGAGCTGATGGATGTGTTGTTGATCTTGGGCTTGTGTTGTAGATGCCTCTACATTAACTTCTCGCCACCTCTTGAATATGTTGTGGGCCATATGGATGCCCTGGACTAGAGGAAATCCATCAAGCATTCCTCGATTAGTTTAGCATGTGCTGGTGCCTACTCCCTTAGCTGTCTATATTTAGAGAATGAACCATATGTAGGGTTCGCATAGTGGTTAAGTGCTTCTTGTACATCAATCAAGTTGTGCTATGGATTTTGTTATGGGAGTCTTGCCCTTAAGGGAGGAGAGCAATGAGTCTTTAGACAATTTAGGCCATCCAAGGGAATGTGATCATCAAAATATGTGAACTTTCAATAGGCATGAATAGGCACACACATGCACACACACGTGCATGCATGTGCATAACATATTGTTTTATAGCTGTAGTACTCCAAGGGTATATAAGTTCATTGGGCATCATCATCTTCTTATTAGAATGTAAGAAATTTGTGGGTTTCTTTAAAACTAGAGTTTGGGTTGTTGGAGTCTATATATACCAACTAGGGTGAATTAAATGGAACCTGTTGTTCCTAAGGAGGTCTAAAATTAAGAAATATTTCCAAAGAGTAGATCATTATTCCCCAGGTGAGTTTGGTGTTTTGCTCGAAGGCATTACAACAAAGCAGCCGCAATACCAAGGGAGGCTATATGGATTTTAGCTCAAAATTGCCCTATCCCAAGGAGCAAGCCAACATTGATAGGCAAGGATAAACTCAAGCATCGTAAGTGGGGAAAAATATAAGATTTATATGAAATTTTATGGAAACTTACTATGCATGATGATGAAAGTAATTACAATTGGGAATGTGTTATTGGTATAGGATATTTGCATACAAGTCTTACCAACAACACTAGCTCTAACCATGACACACTTAATGAATCTAGTGAAGTGTGCAGAATTTCAACCCTTACCCTCAGGCATAACACCTCTAGTGATGTGTGAATCTGGTGATGCATGAACCCTTACCCTCCGGCATAACACCTCTCTCTCTCTCTCTCTCTCTCTCTCTCTCTCTCTCTCTCTCTCTCTCTCTCTCTCTCTCTCTCCCTCCCTCCCTCCCTCCCTCCCTCCCTCTCCCTCCCTCCCTCCCTCCCTCTCTCTCTCTCTCTCTCTCTCTCTCTCTCTCTCTCTTTCTCTCTCTCTCTCTCTCTCTCTCTCTCTCATTGGGCCTTCACCTTCTCCTCTTGGCCTAGGTGGTAAATAAAAAATTTGTCATAAAAAATGCCCATTAATTGAAACCTGAATGGCATACATATATGAAAAGCCTGACTATTTAAAATTGAAGGTTGAGTGTCTTTACATCAGTTAGAGTGTCCCATAACCAAAATTGAGTGAGCCAAGTGTCTATGGTGAAGGGATCCTGAAAGCTAACATTGTCTACCGGCTCATTGGAACATACCACCCTTTTGTAATGTCTTGCTACATTTGCATACATTGTGCTTTACCATAATCCAACATTCAATATCTTTCTAACTATGATATCAATCAAGAAATGAGGAATGACCTACCGCCAATCCTTGATGTGCCCCATCCACTATTCTCTCCCTCTCATGTGGAAAGATGCATCTTTGAAGGATCATATCCCTTCCTTTTCTATATAGATGTCTGGCGATCAACGTATATGTCTACGATTTGTGTGTAGTCCTTTGCCTTCCATCTATCCATGTGCCTTCATGGAATCTGGTTGTGGAAGGTACTGCAAGATTTCTTTGTGCTTATCTCCCATACATTCACAAAGCAAACAATCCTACATCAAGTGGCTCATCATCTATTTCCTTTGTCTTTAGTGAGATATATATGATTTGCTCCACAATGGGATGAACTACCTTTGTGAATTAGCCTTGATTTCATGATTGTTTTGTTGATCAAATAGAGTAATGATTAGTAATCCATAGAAAATGAATGGGTTGCCCCATAAGTAGTGCCAAAGCTTTTGTACACCATTCCCTGGGCCTCCCTTTCTATGGTGGAGTGATTTGTTTCTACCGTTAAGAACATTCAGCTTGCATAAAGGATGGGGAAATCCATGTTCCTTTCAAGATGAGCTAGAATGGAGCCAATCTCCACCCCTAATGCATCAATATGTGCATGTAAGATTTTATTCTAGTTTGTCTTTTGAAGTATCAGTGCCTTTGTTGCAGTCTCTTATAGAATGTGAAATGCTTTGTCTTGTTTGGTATCCCATTTGAGCTTTCTTTCCTGCCTTGTACATTGATTGACATGAGGGTTTGGCCACTCTTGCAAATTCCTTAATGAGTCTTCAATAGAATCTCAAGAATCCTACAAATACTTCCATAAAATTTCTAGGCTCATTTGTCTGAATTAATCTTTGATTTCTCCATTATTATGCCTTCATTTGAAATGGTCTATCACAAGGACATTCATAAAGAACGTTCAAGGTAGGGTGTCTCTACATTTTTGGAATACCTTCTTTAAGAATTCCAGACTTTGTACTATATACTAGAAAGAAAATGGCTAGAAATTTCCTAAAGGTTCCTCTCGAACCTTTAAAACATGGCTAGTGCATTTATGACATCACCCACTTGACTATGCCCCCAATTTGGTAATGAAGGTAGTCTTTTATTTGTATTATTTAACTAGTGTGATTTGATTGTATCTAATTTATCCATCCATGGACAAATGGAGAGTAGTATGTACTATGTGAGCATGGTAACTATGCAACTGAAGTTTGTACAAAGAGTATAACTTAGATCCTAACTTGTAGTTCATCCTTTGCCTTTGGAGGAAAACCAAAAATAGTCCAAAATGAAGAAGTATGCCAAAAAGAAGGAAGTCCTCCTAGATCAAAGATTGATCAATCAATTAATGACTACACAAATTAGTGCATGTATGTATGAGTGTGTAATATAGATGGATGAGAACATCTGATTATTAGTAGCTAAACACATTATAAGTCGATATGGATTGTGTAGCTAAATATAGAAGATGGCATCCTAATGTAAATATGATTAGTGCAACTGAGAGAACATGAGCCAAAAGGTTGTGACAAATAAGGGTGTGACTAACCCAAAAGTATTGATAGCAATACCTCAGGTATTGCAATAGCATAATCTTTGTCATAGAATGTGGGGGCCTAGAAGATTGCATAGTTGCTATGGATAGAGTCACTCATAGGCTGCATAAAAGCAGGGCCTAAATGTGCACATATGGTACTACACTTAACTGAGGGAACATGAGACAAATGGTTGTGACAAATAAGGGTGTCACTAACCCAAAAGTAGTGATAGCAATACCTCAGGTATTGTAGTAGCGTAATCTTTGTCATAGAATGTGGGGCCCTAGAAGATTGCATAGTTGCTATGGATAGAGTCACTCATAGGCTCCATAAAAGCAGGGCCTAAATGTGCACATATGGTACTACACTTAACTGAGAGAATATGAGACAAAAGGTTGTGACAAATAAGGGTATCACTAACCCAAAAGCAGTGATAGCAATACCTCAGGTATTGCAGTAGCGTAATCTTTGTCATAGAATGTGAAGCCCTAGAAGATTGCATAGTTGCTATGGATAGAGTCACTCATAGGTTGCATAAAAGTAGGGCCTAAATGTGCACATATGGTACTACACTTAACTGAAGGGGCCTAAAAAGCTAACAAGCCATGGCAACATGTCAAACTCGTATGCTCAACTATCATGAGATGGAGGTGGTCTATTCTATACATCGTTGAGCATCTATCAATAGCAAATGTAGCATCTATCATAGGCTCCTAAAGGAACTAATAGTATGAAGGCCTATAGAAGTTTAAAGTACAATTGAAATAGCATAAGATATCCCTAAGACATGTGAGTTTCCAAACTTTTCTTCAAGATGGAATTTGAAGTCCTGGATCCAACATCTAACCTACATCAAGCATGGATTATATACTATAGACATAAGTGCATCTAGAACATTAAGATTCCCTAGGTTGTATGACTACACTAGAGTAGGGACTGCACACTATTACATATATGTTGATGTATGGATAAATACATACACATATCTAGATAAGTATTTTTTATATTCTCCATTTAGTTATGGTAGTTGGTTTTGGATGGCAAAGGACACCAACTATCGAGTGTATCCTCTCTAATCCATGCATGTGAGACAGATGTGTGGAAGAGAGATGTATTTGTACTGTGAAGAAGTCTGATGAATGGATATGAATATTGCCTCTGAGATTTCTATTCACATGTTTACAAATATCTTCTTCATTATTATGTAATTCTACAGTTATCTATGTTGTATTTTGATGGTACTATTTTCTACAATATGTATTGTTTAGACAATGTTGTCAACATAATGTACTATTGTAATGTGTTTATGATTTGTTCATTAGTTTTCCTCTTCCTTCTGAGAGATGAGAGCCTTAGGAATTCCTATTTGGAATATGTTTGAGGGTTCCAAATGAACCCAAAACACTGGCAATCTTGCTATTTGTTTACCCCACCAACTCCAAGGCCAAAGTGGCCAATGATGCTAATATTCTAGGTAGAAGATGGTGGTTAACCGTTAAAGTTATGTTGGGGAAGCATTCCATCAATAGGTTTGGTAAAGGTTGGTACCTAATCGATGAATTGGATCATGCAATTACTAATGATTGTGTTTTAGTGCCCATGGATTAGATTTGATGGTGTTTGTCATTTAAATGATCCAAAATGCATATCTGATATTACGGGTGGAATGGAAAGCAAGAAGCGAGTGTCTACATGTTAGACTTTGTAGACTAGTCAGCACCCATTGCTTTGCATATGAGATCATAATGGCAGCACTGCAAGAGTGGAATGCAGAACTATGAGCCATTGAGGAAGAAGTAAATGCAAACAAACCCTCAAGGGTGGACGGGAGTGTCCCAACGGCATCTCAAGATGATGCTGATACGGCTACATCGAGGGAGCTATCACCTGTAGCCTTGGCTAAGTGGTGAAACAATCATCAATTGTGGTACAATACACTTTTTAATCCAATAACTCATCTGAATCTAGTAATACAATCGAATTCAAAAGGAAGATTAAATCCAATAGGCCCAAAAGTGCCACTAGCTCCACCAGTTCCACTAGCCAATCCAATGAATCCAAATGCAGCCAGTCTAAAGTGTAAGTTCATTGATTTTAAGGGTTGCAAGAAGGATGATTTCGATAGCCATGTGGAAAAGTGTGAAACCCGATGGCAGGTGAGTGGTTTTGATACAATGTTTGGAGATGCAAAAAAACTACAACAATTTGTGGGCACCTTGAGTGGCAGGGCCATGAGCTGGTGGTTCAACCCATATGGATTAGCCCAATTTATTGAGTATGAGGAATCAAAGACAACATTCCTACACCAGTTCTAGAACTAAAAAACTTCGAATGACATTCGTAAGAAGTTAGGAGAGTTACACACAAAAAAATTGATGGAGGAGGATTAGGCACATAAGTTTCAAAATCTCAACGCATGGTTAGATGCGGTGGAAAGGCCCACAACCAAGGCATTGGCAGAACACTTTTATAAGGGTTTATAGAAAGAAATTTATAATGCAATGAGCAGATTGGAAATCCATGGCCAAAATGTTTTCAATGACCTACTAGGTGTTGTGAAAAGAGTAGAAAGAAGGTGCGGGTCATTTAAAAGTAGATCCAAGGAGGATGACTTTGATAGTGGGTTAGACTTGAATACGGAGGAATCCAGTAGTGGTACCGATGAAGATACAAAATCCAATAGTGAAGAATCCAACAATGATTCGGAGGATGAAGGCAGTACATCAAAGAAAAGGAGAAAACACAAGAACTAGAAATCGACCCAGAAAGAGTTGAAGAACTCTAAAATAGACAAGAAGAAAATGAAGAAGACCAATGAAATGGAGAAATTATTGGAAAAGAAACTAAAAAGTTTGGGAGCAACCAAGTCAGTGTCCCAAATAACGTGTGTGATTTGCAACCAGAACCATCCAATCGAGGTGTGCTGGTATAATCCTAATGCCTAAACAAATTTGGCATAGCAAGTACCCTGCATGCCAGTGCAACAGGTGCCAATTAGGTGGCGATTAATCCATGAGTAGTACAAGGCGCATATTCAATAAAGGGATAATTGGAATCAAAGAGGGAATTTGAATCTACAAACGATGTGGGGCTAGACTTCCGGCGTGGATAAAGATTGTAAGAATGTTTGAAAGAGAAAATGGAGGAGAAATTTGATTTACAACTTTGCTGCTACTAGTTTTAAGGACATTGTTGAGGGTGTTTGCCATGTGTTGGAGGTGAAGGAATAGGTCAAAGATGAAGCCACTATCTTGGTCCAACTAAGCAATCTAGTTTGGTTGCTCCCATTGAGTAGTCAGGTGATACCAGAACAATTGCTGCTGATATGCAAAATTTTTTCGTTACTCCAATTGTTAATCCCAATAATACTATAGCAATTGGTGCTGAGATACAAAATGTTCTAGATACCATTATTGAGCCTATCACCATTGACACTACTCATCCACAGGATTAAAAAATTCAATCCTTTCTTATTTCAAATCTCAAGTGTGTTTTTAAACACATGTGACTTGAATATTGGAAAGTAAATGTGTTTTTCAACACATTTAGCTCATGTTTAGATTTTGTACTTATTTTTTTTGCTTTTAGCTAATAGAAATATTAAACATTGGTTTTGGTATCTCCTTTGGGAAACTTGTAAGCAGTTGTGTATGGGAATTGCCAGAATCTTGGTATTACACCAAGCTCTTTTTAACAATTAATGCATAGTCTTGAATTGAGGAGATGTTGCCTTATGAAGAGAGCTTACTCATATTCCACTAGAATTTATTGATCTAAACATCATGGTTGGTTCAAGTCCAAGAATTTGTTCCAAATTCCTATCCACCAGGTGTGCCATAATATACAAATAAATACATAAACATATCCGGATAAGTATTTTTCTATTTTCCATATAGTTATGGTAGTTAGTTTTAGATGGCAAGGGACACCAACTATTGGGTGTATCCTCTCTAATCTACGCATGTGAGATAGATGTGTGAGAGAGATGTATTTGTTTGCTGTGAAGAAGTATGATGAATGGATATGAATATTGCCTCTAAGATTTCTATTCACACGTTTATGGATCTATTCTTCATTATTCTATAATTTTGTAGTTATTTGTGTTGTATTCTGATGGTACTATTTTCTGCAATATGTATTTTTAGGCAATGCTATCAACATGTGTACTGTTGTAATATGTTAATGATTTGTTCATTAGTTTTCCTCTTCCTTCTAAGAGATGAGAACCTTGGGAATTTCTATGTGGAATACATTTGAGGGTTCCAAAGGAGCCCCAAAACATATATCCTCATGTTGGAGGAATGATCTACTAATCAAAAGTGGTGGTGATAACTAGATCCAAGCATGATGAACTACGTCATAACCGAGTCATGATGACTAATTTGCTGGTCTATTGTGGTAGTGGAAATCAAATCTAAGGACAAGTTATGTGTCATGTTGGAGACGAAAGCATTAGTGATGGGATGATGGAAGGGTAGAAGTAGGACCACTCAATCATTGGGTGTCAGTGCCTCCTCCAACACAACCAATTCAATTGATGCAAAAAGGCAAGGAGAGATTTCATTGAAGTTGAATTCATTCACAATCTACTTTGTGGCCTATGAACCCATAGTAACTGATTGAGAGTCTAAGCTATACATCCTAACTCGCTCTCACATTAAAATTCTTCATTTGCGCTATCTCCTTCTACTTCTCCTTAGCGAGCATCTTTAAAAACTCTGTAATGTGTGAAATAATGGGTAGCGGTATTCTTATTTTTTCTTCTACATCATATCCCATGTGCTTCCTTGCTTTCTTTGTCCTTGATTTCCAAGATACTATGACTGTCTCTGTGGAAAGCTCTAAAACTACTTCATGGTTTGGAACCCATTCCTTTTTTAAACAGCCAATATACAGTGTATTGTTATCATGGTTCTCCTTCCTACCCCTTGGCTCATACCATAGTGCTGTAAATGTTGCAACTTTTCCCTTGTCATCCATGCTCACTTCCACCACTTTTGCAACCCATAACTTAACATTCTCATGCTCATCATCCGATGGTCGAACTGCAACAAAACAATGGATGCTATTTCTGGCATAAACTCTCTCTTCCTTGAATGACAATATGGATGTGGGAGTAGTGAATCAAACTCATTTTTAAAGACATCAAACGATGGGCGCAAGTCGTTACCAACATTTGGCCAAAATAAAGGCCATTTTGCCTTAGCATCATCTGCTCCCATTTTCTTCCTTAGACCACAATATGGATATGGGAGTAGTGAATCAAACTCATTTTCAAAGAAATCAAACGATGGGCACAAGTCATTACCAACATATGGCCAAAATAAAGGTCATTTTGCCTTAGCATCATCTACTCGCATTTTCTCAAGGTCCTTTATCAATTGATAGGTCTTCTTAATTACAACAGCAGTGTGTTCCTTCCAAGAGGGCTTCCAATCAGGAAATCTATGAAGCATTTCCTCTTTGTATGTAATAAAAGATTTTAAGCCTTCTACTTCACCTTTAGATTTCTTACTGAATTCTTTTATAGGAGCCCATACTGGATGCATTTCTTTGCTCCGGATTGAAGTTAAGAGACAGTAATGTTCTTCAGGTTCCCATGTTGTATCATTAGAATAGTGTTGCCACTGCATCACTGGTTTTTCATCCTTTAAGAAAAAGCGAAAGTAGTGTGGAGCGCTATGACCAATCAGGGCATCACCACCTTTTTGTATGAAAGGTAGAATAAAGCTCTTCCAATCATACATCCTTTCAACCATGGAGCATACTATACTTTCCTTGTAGCCACCAACTTGCCTCCCACATTTTCTTATCAAGTCATCCATCATCTCCATGTCCTTGTGTCTTAGCTCTCTTGCGACTGTCCTAAAATCCTGATCGATATCCTCATATGTGTGTCCAACCAACAAAAACCCAATTTCAATCTCATTGAAGATTTGATGAGTGATTAGCATTGAGCAAAATGCAAAAAAAGAGTATATTCTTATTCTATCGTCTGCAATTTTCTACCTGTAGTCTCAAATTTGCTGGTAGGTGACCTTTTTCTGCATGTATACTGTGAATTGCCTTCATAATAGACGTTACAACTTAATTGCTATCATGTAGATGCAAGGAATCAATCCATATGTCTGCAAAAAACTTAAATCAATGCACTAATAGTCCACATAGATGTGTCTTCAAAAAGTATTTTTCTTGTAGCTTAGGTGAAGTATTTATGAATCGAGGTAATGTTGTTGTGTTCTGATCCATACCATCTACAATAATGCACATGTACTCATTTGGATGAGAAATAGCTTGCTCCTTCCAAAGTGCATATTTTAGTCTAGAATGCCAAACCAGTCCATGATGAAATTCTCTTTTTTTGGGGTATAATTCTCTTTGTTCTTAAGACGTTGCACTCTTAAGTGCTCGCTTTAGATCATCACAATCACTGCACTTTTGACATTTTTTGCCTTTTTGGGATTTTAACATGTACAAAACTCTTCTTCCAAAGAGTATACAAATTGTGAAAAGATGTCAAAGCATGCCCTCTTTGCCTCTGTGTTTCTCCAATAGACGTAAACACTTCTTTTTTTGTCAAACCTATCGGAAGATGCATTTCAGATAGATGGGGTTGAGTAAAGCATTTTCATGAATGTAGTCTTTAAATTTGCCATTGTCAAGACTATTGAGGCTCTTGTTTTGGGCCTTCCTATGTCTCCATGAATGTTAAACTTTACTCCATACTTTGCTTTGTTTGCCAAATCCTAGTATGTTCCATGTGATAATCCTGTAGTGATGCGATATGCATTATTGCAAATACTTTTTCCATTTATACGAGGCTTTATCTATTGTTCAAAATTTGGCTTTTTCATGTCATTTACCAGAAAGCAAGAGAGCCTCGTGAATGGGTATTCATTTCTTTTGCTCCCTCTTCTTTGCCACACCTGTTCTCTACATCCCTTGATGTCAGGTAAGTTAATGGAATGCATACAACTTCTGTTGCAACATGTAGATTGCATTGCTTTTAGCATAACATCTTCATTCAATACTCTTATTCTCTTTGGTTGCTTTTCTACATCTGCCTAGACTTGCTTTCTTTTCATGCATATGTATGTCCGTTTCTTCTATACATTTGTACACTTCTCCCTATCAAATTTATTTGTCACTTTATTTTCATGGGATGTTGCATCCTTCATCTTATTACAATCAAAGTCAAATACCGAATAGTCCTTTGTTGGTTTCTTCTGTATATCCAAATTTTTGGAAAGTGTACACTTCTCCCCGTTAAATTTATTTGTCACCATGTTTTCATGGGATGTTGCATCATCTATCTTATCACTGTTAAAGTCAAATATCGAATAGTCCTTTGTTGATTTCATTCTTGTCCTTGAACTAAACTTGGGACTATTTGAGCCATGTCATCCATGTTTGATAAGCCAACTCTTTGTGCTCCTTCACAATGTGTATGAGTTCATCCACTTCAGATGAGACATCACTTTCGAAACCTTTTGCTTTATTGGTACTAATGAACTCATCCACTCCTGACAAGATATCACTTCTATAGTTAAGCACATTGAAATCATCCAAGTTTGACGAGACAACACAAATGATATCTTTATCTTTCTTGATGTGCATGAACTCCAGATAAGACATTGCTTTTGAAGTCTTTTGCCTTCACAGTACCATTGAACTCACCGATGATATCTTTATCTTTCTCGAGGTGCGTGAATTCATCGACTCCAGATAAGACATCGCTTCTAAAGTCTTTTGCCTTCACAGGACCACTGAACCTGATAAGATGTCACTTCTATAGAGGATTGCATTGAAATCATCTAATTCTGAAGAGACAACACTTTTGATGCCTTTTCCTTTCTCAATATGCAAGAATTCATCCACTCCAAAGCAGGCATTGCTTCTGAATTCTTTATCTTTCTTAGTATCAATGAAATCATCCACTCCTGATAAGATATCACTTCTATACTTGAGTTCATTGAAGTCATCCACATCTAAAAGGACAAAGCTTGGCTTGTAGGCATATTCTTTAAGTCCTTTGAAATTGTAGTATACTCTATCTTTGTCATTGAAAACCACATGTCCCTTTTTAATCTTCAAAATTGCATGATCCATCTCAAATCTTTTCCTTCCTCATAATAGGGACCATCCAATGACATTGTGTTATCATCCATACCATCATTAGTAACTTTCACAATCCTCATCTTCACAAATGACCATTGATCCCAGTGTTCAAACCCCAAAACTTGACCTTCCGCTATGTTCTTATTTGCAAATGATATCATTTGCAAAATATCTCCCACTCTAAAATCCAAAGAATTGCACTTTTTATTCCTGATGATATGTGTTGGATAAGTCTCATCTCTATCCCATGCAGTAAATGATTTATTGAAAACATTATAAGGCATAACATCTCCACGTACTTCCATATCTCCACACTTATGCTTTAGCTCAACATGTGCACTATGAATCTTTGATACAATAACTGCAACCTTATCTTCACCAAGTCTTTGAAAGTGACAAAGAGAATTTGGATCACTATCATGGATTGTAGCAAATGCAACTACTTCTCTTTGGCAACATAATATTACCTCCATCCTAGGAATGAAATCTGTTGCCACCTTCCTGTGGAACAATTATAGAAAATATTAGTCTCTTTCCAATTAGTTGTAACTTTTTATTAAATTAATCTCTTTTATTTCACTTTTACTTTATTTTATTAAATTTTGATGGAGTTTTGATGGTGATACAAGGATACAAGCATTTAGCTAATAGAATCTCTAATTTAAATTTGTGATTTTATGGTTTACAATAATAAAAGCCTAATAAAAGATAGTATAAAAAATTTAGTATTGAGTTGCATGCAATGTGGTGTGCCCATCCAATAAGTACTTGTTCGGATAACACACCTAGGAGCGTGTTTTTGATGGATGTGCATCACACTAAGGCAAAAATGGTGTTTAATGAGAGAATCGACCATGCAAAGCATATTGGATGAGCGGGGGAAATCTTTTGCGAGCTTTTTAATGTGAGCTTTTTTACCATTTCCTTTGTTTTTGCGAGCTTTTTTTAGAAATCCATACATGTTTTTGTTATAAGAAAGATGGGGAGGTTAGAAAGAGGGGGAGAGAATATAGGATATGTTCATTTTCATAGCATGTGGGAGGGGTGGAAGAGTGTATACTATGCACAAGGGGGGGGAGGATATGAGTGGCAGTAGGAGGCAAAAAATTATGAAAGATATGTCCATATTCAAAGTAGAAGGGAGGAACTATGGGAGATATGTACATTTTAAAAGTGTATAATTTGAAACTTTTGACCTCATATTTGGATTCCTCGTCGAATTCCGGTCATTTTGAGTACCAACATGACCATATTCTGATAAAAATTGGAAAAATGGTGTTTTTGTCATTTTGGCCTGTTTGGGGCCTGTTTTGAGTCTGCGCGTGACTCAAAACAGGCCCCAAACAGGCCAAAATGACAAAAACACCATTTTTCCAATTTTTATCAGAATATGGTCATGTTGGTACTCAAAATGACCGGAATTCGACGAGGAATCCAAATATGAGGTCAAATTTGTCAAATTATACACTTTGAAAATAAACAAATTTCCCACATGCTCTCCCTTCCCCTTTACATTTAGTAGATGAACATAACTTTCACATTCCTCATCCTCTCTCTCCTCCTTGCACTCCTCTTTGCATACCTTATAAGTTCCCCCTCTATGTTCTCCACTATGATAATGAATATATGTTCTAACTCCCCTCCCCTCCCTTCTCCATGCCACCTTACCCATGCGCCCGTCCCTCCCCCTTTCCTTTATCTCCCCTCCCCCCCCTCTCTCCTCTTAACTGTAACCATAACCCAAACTTTCAACCCACCCCACTCCATGACCCCCCCCCCCTCTCTCTCTCTCAGGTGAATGAAAAGCTCGCAATATTCATGAAAATTGAAAAAAAGCTCATGACAAAAAGCTCACCAAAAAATCACACCCTGGATGAGCACAATACTTTGCACACACCTCAAAATTGGTGGTATCTACTTGCATGCAAAGTGGTGCACCCATCCCATAAGTACTTGTTCAAATAACACACCTAGGAGCACATTTTTTGATGGTTGTGCATAACACTAGGGGAAAAACAGTGTATAATGCATGATCGACCATGCATAGAATATATGATGGCCACAATACTCTGCACGCACCTCAACCTAGGTGGTATTGAGTTGCATGCAATGTTTTGTGCCCATCTGATAAGTACTTATTGGAATAACACACTTAGGAGCGTGTTTTTTTACGGATGTGAATCACACTAAGCCAATAACGGTGTTTAATGCTTAATTGACAATGACAAGCCTATCTGATGGGCACAATACTTTGCACGCACCTTAATCTAGGTGGTATTTACTTTCATGCAAAGTGACGCACCCATCCCATAAGTTCTTGTTCACATAACACACTTGGGAGCACATTTTTTTAGAGTTGTGCATAACACTAGGGGGAAAACGGAGCATAATGCATGATCGAGCATGCAAAGCATATCCGATGGGAATAATACTTTGCACACATCTCAACCTAGGTGGCATTGAGTTACATGCAATGTGGCACACCAATCTGATAAGTACTTGTTGGAATAACACACCTAGGACAGTCTTTTTTTATGCTTGTGCGTGAAACTAAGGTAAAAATGAAGTTTAATGCTTGGTCGACCATGCAAATCATATCTGATGGGCATAATACTTTGCACAAGCCTCTATTCATGTGGGTGGTATTGACCTACATGCAAAGTTTCATGCCCATCCCATAAGTATTTGTTCGGATAACACACCTGGGAGCGCATTTTTTGATGGTGGTGCATAATCCTAGGAGGAAAATGATGTATAATGTGTGATTGAGCATGCAAATCATACCCGATGGACACAATACTTTGCAAGCATCTCAACCTAGATGGTATTAATTTGGGTACAAAGTGGTGCATTTATCTGATAAGCACTTGTTTGGATAACACACTTAGGAGCGTGTTTTTGACGGATGTGCATCACAGCGAGGCAAAAACGGTGTTTAATGCAAGAATCGACCATGCAACGCATATAAAATGGGCACAATACTTTGCACGCACCTCAACCTAGGTGGTATTTACTTGCATACAAAGTGGCTCACCCATCCCATAATTACTTGTTCAAATAACACACCTGGGAGCACGTTTTTTTACGATTGTGCATAGTACTAAGGAAAAAATAGTATTCAATACTTTGCATGCACCTCAAACTAGGTGGTATTGAGTTGCATGCAATGTGGGGCCTCAATCTAATAGGTACTTGTTGGGATAACACACCTAGAAGTGTGTTTTTTTATGGATGTGAATCACACTGAGGCAGAAACGGTGTTTAATGCTTGGTCAACCATGCAAATCATATCTGATAGGCACAATCTTTTCACAAGCATATATTCAAGTGGTATTGACATGCATGCAAAGTGGCACGCCCATCCCATAAGTACGTGTTCGGATAACACACCTGGGAGCGTGTTTTTTTTAGTAGACCGTCTGAGCTACTGTGGCTTTGCTTGGGGTGTCTTTGGCAATTCTTGCTCTTCTTCATCAACCTGTTCTATAGATGACTATGAAGTCAATGCTTCTATCTCCTGTGTAGGTGAGGCTTTGCATGCTGATTCCTCATCGAAGATTACATCTCTGGAGATAATGACTTTGCGGTTGATGGGATCATACAATTTATATGCTTTGCTTTCGTCACTATAGCCAACCATGATGCATTTGCATGACTTCACATCCAATTTCATGCGCGATGATCATCATGTATGTGGGCATATGCTATGCAACCAAATATGCGGAGATTCCCAATGTGTGGCTTGTGTCTAGTGAATGCTTCATAAGGAGTCATTCGGTTCAGTAAGAAGTCGATTAAGCAAATAGTTTGCAGTGGCTATTGCTTCTGCCTCCAATACTGATTCTGATGCTTTTTACTAAGCATTGCTCTAGCACTGTCTGCTAAAGTCCCATTCTTCCTTTCAGCTCTGCATATGTGAATTGTCTTTGTATGCCATGACTTTTGCAAAAGTTCATGAATGCTGAAGACATGTATTCACTCCTCTGTCTGATCTCATGACTTTGATCTTTCTACCTCTTTGGATTTCTATCATGGCTTTGAATTCTTAAAATCTGGAAAACACTTCAGATTTCTCTTTCAGAAAGTAGACCCAACAATATTTGTTGTAGTCATTATTAAAAATAAAATGGTGAAATGGTAGACATCCAAAAAAATCCTTCATTTTTGTTCTTATATATAAATATAAATATAAATATAAATATATATATATATATGTATGTATACATATATATATATATATATATACACACATATATATTATCCATATATAAATACATTTATCTTCAATATTTTAAAATAAATTAAATATATTCAATTAATTTAAACCCTCCCTCTCCACTTCACATTGGATGAACTAATAACTAATCAACTAACTAACTAATCAACTAAATAATTAGCTAATTAATTAATTAATTAATTTTTACTAACCCCCTCCCCTTATTAATTAACTAATTAATTTACTAACCCCCCTCCCCTTATCCCCTTATTCATTAACTAATTAATTTACTAACCTCCCTCCCCTATAACCCCTCCTCTTATTCCCTGGCGGCCCAGTCGCCCCAAGGAAGAAGGGGAGGCGTTCACTACCCCTTTCCTATAACCCCTCCCCTTAACTTATTAATTTACTAACCCCCACCCCTATAACCCCCTTCCCCTTATTCCCTGGCCGCCGCGGCTGCCAGGGAATAAGGGAAAATTTGCTCGGGAGATTTAAATTTGAAATATAAACTAAAAGTACAGGAGGATTTGAATTTAAACTACAAACAAAAGAGCAGACATGCTCCTAAACAAAAAACCCGACATTCTCTCAAACATTCTTTCATCCTTTCCTCACCGAACATGCATGACATTCTCTTTCCCAATATCTCTTACTGACAATAGCACACTGGTAAGAGATCTTTTCGACACTTTTTTGCTATTGTATTTTTTAAGAGTATGACACTTCTACTTGGCTCCCCTCCTAATTTCTTCTCACCCCCTTCTCTCATACTTCTACTTGGCTCCCCATCCCAATTTCTTCTCATCTCTTTCTCTTCCTCCATCGCACTCTTGAATGTCCATCAATCAAAATTTCCATCGACGTTCAAATGTCCGTCGCTCGCCGCAACATCGATTTCTCTTCATCCCGCATGACACCATCGATTTCTCATCATCGCCCGCCACATCGCTCACATCGTTCAAAACTTTATGTTCACCATCACCGTGACCAATGCCCTCGCCATCGCCGGCCATCCCCTTGCCATTGTCCGCGATCGCCGTCGCTGCGCATTACCCGCACCATCGCCATCGCCATCACCCCCATTGCCTGCCCATGCCATCACTCACTAATGCCCGCCAGTGCCTTTTGATAAAGGGGAGATCATCCCCTCCCCTTATTCCTTGGTGGTTGGGATCCCTCCTTCCCTTATCCCCTCCTTCCGTCGTGGCCTTTATCTTAGTTTACAATTAATGTGTTTACATAATCTTTATTTCATTAGGTTGTATATATAACTCTTGTATTAAAGTTAACTTATTAAAATGTATATATATATATATATATAAGACAAAAAAATGAAGGATTTTTTTGGATGTCTACCATTTCCACATTTTATTTTTAATTATTTTATCTTAGTTTATAATTTATATGTTTACATAATTTTTATTTCATTAGTTTGTATTACTTTTTTTTAAATCAAAATTAATGAATTTAATTTTTTGGTATTTTTGAATTTAAGTTTATCTTAGATAATGTATTTATATTTTTAAATTTTAATTCATTTTAGATTAAATGTATATTTAATTTAGTTTAAAATGTTTTGCTATATATATATATATATAAGAGAAAAAAAATGAAGGACTTTTTTAATGTCTATCATTTCATCATTTTATTTTTAATTATTTTACTTTAGTTTATAATTTATGTGTTTACATAATCTCTATTTCATTAGTTTGTAATTTTCATTTAATCTTTAATTTTTAATTCATTTTAGATTAAATGTATATTTAAAGTATATTTAATTTAGTTTAAAATGTTTTGCTAAATTAAATATACTTTAATTTATATAAAAAGAATCAAAATTTGTTTATAACTCTTGTCTTGCAGGTAACCTATTAAAATGAATATGAAAAAGAAATTATTTCTTGCATTTTCTTTGATTCGATGGTTGGTATAGCTTAGATTAGCAAAGATTAGTTTATCTATAGAGGAGAGAACTCCAAAACAACCAATCAAAGCCATGCTAAAAAATTCTCGACTAGTTCCTAATCGACGTCAGTCCTATGTTCACATGCGGTTTCACACTCATAACACAACCCTATGAGCAAAGTTTTAGATGACAAATGACACATCAAAGTTAGAGTTTCAGTGGGCAGAGTTTCAATGGACACAATGTAATTGTTAATGATGGACATAGTTTTATTTTTTCTCATCTCATTGTAAAGCCTTATTGGCTATTATATATATATAGAGAGAGAGAGCTTTGTAAAGATTTTGAGGATATTTTTGATCATCCATTCAAAGATTTTGTTAAATGTACACATACTTAATTGTATCAATGGACACATTACAGCTGGGCACATTACAAAATGCATTGTCTTTCAGCTTGGACACATTACAGTATGATGGGCAAAATTCATTGTCTTTTAGCTTGGGCACATTACAATATGATGGGCAAAATGCATTGTCTTTCAGCTTGGGCACATTACAGTATGATGGGCAAAATATATTGTCTTTTAGTTTGTACTTTAAAGCCTTATTGGCTATTTTATTGAAGCATTGTATCTAAAGTCTTGTGAATTATTTTTCATGTAGGGTTTTCAACTATTATGGAGCACTCTCAAGAGATTAGAGCTTTTGTCTCTAGCACCACCTTACATTTCAATGGGAAAGAGTATGCCCCTGGTAACTTTGAAGGGAAGTGGACTAACATGCACATGGGAAGAAAAGTTTGGTTTTTCATTCAAAAAAAAATTGAGCTACATTTGATGATGTCGAGGAAAGATATTGAGCAAAATGAGGAGCCATGGAATGCAAGCTTCTCTAAGAAAGATATACCTTCTAGCATGGCTGTGGGAATTACTATGGAACCAAAGAGCCCATACTTGGATATTTTTGTGAAGTGTTCACAATCTAATATTGGGGGCTATCATTTTATCTTATCAAGAGGTCTAAACAGGTTCACAATACCACCTCCTCCACCATCAAACTTTACAAAATTACAAACTCTATCACATGCTCTCATGGATGAATGGAGTACATTTCCGAATGCAGAGGCCAGTAGGTTGCGTCAAAAGATTATGGTTGAGTACTTTAAGACATCATTACTCAAGATAGACCATGAATTCAGTCAAGAGCAAGGAAGGCACAAGCAGGATTAGATGGATGCTAGTTTGGTTCAGAAACAAAGAGGACACAAGCAGGCTGAGAGAGCTCCTAGTTTGGCTCAGAAGAAGCCTAGACAAGGAGCCCCACATCAAGGGTCTACATGCAAACTCTTTGAGATAGAAGCAGAAGCAAATGCTGCATTCGAATTGAAAAATGAAGAAGTGACACAACCATTGCGGCCTAAAGAAATACAAAAGATAGAGGAAGAGGAAGGACAAGCCACTGCCACTTTGGTACAACCTATCAAAGAAAGATGCAAAATAAAAAAGATTAATACTGCAAGGGCCACAGTTCCAAAGGCTACTTTCACAAAAAGATAATGTTCCTTCGTTCAGAAAGTACAGGTAAAAGATAAAGAGGACACAATTCCAAAGGCTACTTTGAAAAAAAGGCAACGTTCCTACGCTCAGAAACTTCAGGTATAAGAGAAAGAGGAGGATAGAGAAAATATAGAGGAAGAAGAGTCAGATCAAGAGGTTGAGGAAGATCAAGATGAGCTCATCTCAATAAAGAATCTCAATCTGTGTCTCAATGAGATGATCACAGAAGATGATGTTGGATATATGTGGGGACAAAAGCCCTATGTTGTGAATGCTCGACATGTGGAGTCAGCAACTATTTTTACTAATAATAGGAATCTTGATATGTCTTATGTGATGCAAATATTCAAGGCTTTGGTGGATGACAAGAAACCCATGGTCTGTAATGTAGTCTTATGTCCAGTCATGTTTTATCCAAATATAGGTAGCCATGACAATGGAGTTATGTTTGAAGGAGTTATGTTTGAAGGACCTACCCATTTTGAGGAGACTTTCAGCAAATTCTTCACACAAAGCCTTTGACAAATTTTGCATGAACAGGGTGGAGGCAAATTCTGAGAAATTTTTGAAAGAGACAAAGATAAATTTCTTGTTGCATTGTAAATTTGAGGCGATTGATGGTCACCATTATGCATACGCCTGTAATGAACTTGCTAGACAAGCAAGGGACTCTAGAAGGCTCACTACAGAGCAAATGTTAAAGCTTCTTCCCTTCAATTTTTATATGGCTACAATATGCATTTTAAAGCATCCAACAAAATATTTGATTGAGTCCGAAAGACTGAATCATGATCATTTTGCAAAACGTAAGATAACCTCGACATAAAAAATCCTAATGAAAGTGAGGTGTCTATGGACGACACTTGGTTCTCCAGCAACACATTTGAAAAGAATTGCTGCAAAAGCGGATGCAAACATATTAGTCAACTTTTATACATGGTTAAGTGTAGTTGTACTAAGGGGAAGTCAAGAAGGGGAATAATCTCTCACAAGCTTCAAGGTAGCAAGAGATAGATATGCTGACTACACAAGTATAATTTTTCGACCTGATGAGGTGTTTCAGCAAGTTGTGATAGTTTGCAGTGCATACGAGAAGGGTGAGATTACTTATGAAGGTCCTTTGTTACTATCACAATAGTCAAAGGTTGAGAAAAAAGAGGTGACAACAAGAATGTGGAGGCCCATAAAGTATTTGCCAGATAGCTATGTAACAATGGCAACAGGAAGAACTCCTCAAGAAAGAATGGTTTTTTAGCAGGAAGGACAAAGATCATTGCATGGAGAAGTGCATCAACATACAGGTGAAACGTGATGTAGTGGATATTGTGATTAGATATTTGCTCACATAAAAAAATATCCCTACTGGTCAATGCAATATTGACTCTAATATTGTGAAGCATATAGCTGCTTTATCCATAGCTAAGGAAAAGGCATGGGTGCATAAGTGGATGAAGAATCAAGAAGATGGGGCCGAAGTAGTCACCTCATTCATGAGAGCCCAAATCCCACCACAAGTGATTGTATATGTTGAGAAGCTTGTGAATGAGCATAAAGTGAGAATAACAAGTGCAGTCAACCATGGCTTTCAATTCAAATGTGAACATCACTTCAGATTCTGGAAAGCTTGTAGCGTACAGGGGCATTTCAGATGATGACTTTAAACAAGCTGGGATAAGCCCCAAGTATTCTTTATCAATGAGGTTTTTTCCAATGATATTCACCAATTCATCGATAGAATACTATATACCACCATTAGTAGAGCTGGAATTTGTAATATTGTCATTTTTATCAATAAAGAAAACAAGGAAGAGATACATAACACTTTGGAGAAAGTTTATGTTTGTGATTTCAAGATCTACAATGGTGTGTATGCATCCAAGACAAGCAAGAGAGAATGTGGATTAAAGATCCAATGCCTCGAATCATTCCTTTTATGCATGCAGAGTCCATATCCTGACCAGTCCCTACAACATAACATGAGGACTTCCAAGAGTTTTCATCTCATGCTAGAGGAGAAAGAAATCCATGGGTCCTCTCTCATCATCAAGTGCACTCCAAAATCTACAAATGTCCTCCAAAAAGTGGAAGTCTTTTGATTACTATGCTGGAATACTTGCAACTGCGTAATTGGGAGGTCACCTTATTACGGATGGGATATCTTTTCGAAGATCTTCTCAGAAAAGGATATTCCACTAATATTATTCAAAGAAAGGCTTGCATGGCACACTTCCACTTGCAAGCTGATCTAACTGTCAGCTACAAGAAAGAGGTGGAACATAAGAGGATTGGAGATGATGACATGGAAGATCTTGATGGCTCCCAAGATAAAGATGAAGGTGATGCACAGATGATGACATGGATGATCTTCCTGGCTCACAAGATTATGCAAAGAGATCATGAACACATATCTTGGTATGACCCTTTACTTTTCTTTTACAAGCATTACATTTTAACTATAACCTATCAATATCACAAGCTTTTGTATTTTTTATAGATGGCAGAGGGGAAGGAAGAAGAAATGATTTCATTTGGATCTGAAGTTACGAAGGCCACAATATTTCCTTCAAGTTTTATTGATATGGTGATTGCAGGAAAAATTGAAAGTGAAATATTTAACACAATAAAAGGATCACCGAAAGACTTTCCTAACATAGAGAGTCAACTACATAACTTATATGGGAACTCAGAGCATATGATGATGGCACGGCTCACATTGAAGAATTCTGAAGATTTGTCCAAGCTACAAGAAATAGGAAGCAACTTTGATGTTCTGGTTGTGATTGGACAATGACCTCAATATCTATCATTTGTTACAGAAGAGTTTAAAATCCTAAGATATCGAGGGAAAGAGGTTAATGATAAAGTTATAATGGCTGCCCTCAGGTTTGATACAAACTTTATCTTGGCTTAGTATTTATATATTGATTAAATCTAATTAGCTAATGTTTGGTTATTTTTTGATGCAGTATAATGATATCTTGGTTTCCTACAAATTTTGGAAAGTGTGTATATGTCGTAGTTTCCTAGCTTTCTACATGGCTCAATAATAATAAAAATTCAATAGAAGATATCTGTACTTGGCTACAAACTCTCAATATGGACAATGTATAAGTTATCATTTTTCCATATATGAGATGTAAGTGACACCGCAACCTCATATTTACTTTTGCGAGATGTGCCAAGATATCATAGCAATGTGTTAGCGTAAGTATACACTTAATGCATTGTAACTTTCATGGGACACTTACTCTTAATGCATTGTAACTTTCATGATATGTATCTTTTGCGATGCACTTATTCATTCCCTTGTATGTTATGATGGATAGGTCCACATCAAGGCTAATAAGTGCAATTGAACAAGTCACAAACTATGATGGTGACTTGCAAGAAGCAATGGACTTACGACTCGAGGTTGTAGAGCAAAATGATCCATACAGCTGTGGGTGGAGAGTGTGCTATAACTGCAAGTTTCTCCTCGATGAAATATTTGATGTGAAGGGTTCACAATCCTCAATGTCTACATATTCCGATGCAGATACATTTGTGTCTCATACCATTTGATTAATAATTGTTGAATCTCCAATTAAAGTAATTGAGACATAGAAGTCTGCATCAAAGACTCTCGAGGAAGTAGAGACTCAGTATACTCCCAATCCATCATAGCCTTTAAAGGAGTCTACTCCCAAAGCATCACAATTGAGTCCAACCACTGCAAAAGTAGAGATTCAACATACCCCCGAGGAGTATAAACCCAAAGCATCAGAAAGGACTCCACTCACGGAAGTAGAGACTCAATCTACGGCCAAAGAATCACACCATTTTAGGGAGTCTACACCCAAAGCATCCCAGCAAAGTCCACGAGTGGAAGTAGAGACTCATTCTACGCCACGGGCATCACACCCTCCTGAGGAGTCTATGCCCAAGGAATCACCATCTACCCCACACTCAAAAGCAGAGATTCAATATATGCATGAAGAATCACAACCTCCACTAGATTCTATGCCTAAACCATTACAACCGAGTCCACACTTGGAAGTAGACAAATTCTATGCCTGAAGGAAGAGTCCATATACGCCTAAAGCATCAAAGCCTCGAGAGTTAGAGTCTATTTCCAAAGCATCACAGGAGAGTCCATAGCAAGCATCAGAATCCACTTCATTGTGAAGCTTTATGATGGGGTTTAGCATGTACATGAGTTATTTTTTGAAGTAGAAAAAACTTTATTGGCAAGCGATGCATGTAAAAGTGCAAAGTTGCAAAACTTTGTATTTGTGATTTTGTTGCTCATAATGTTATTTTGGTTGATTTTATTAAATGTGAATACATAATGGGCATTCATCATGGATACATATTAAATGTATGACTTGTGACTTGTTTTCCTTTGCTCTGAATGTTATTTTGGTTGATTTTATTAAATATGTGAATACATAAGGGGCATCCTCTCATGGATACATAAGGGACATTTATCATGGATACACTTGGTGACTCAAAATAATAAGATTACTCAAATCATGCTATAGGGTCAAAGTTTATAACATTATAGAGTCATAAGAGCCACACTGCATGAGAATTTGCTACTAAAAAATAAATTGTATTAGCAATTCTAATATGATCTGCTCAGCCCTACTAGGCTTGTTGCAGAGAATACAAAATAAGATTAACGACTATTACATGCCACACAGGCTGAGACCACACTAGAAGATCTCATCTCATTAGTATCTCTTATCTTGTCAACAACCCAATCTTCCATGGACTCCACGTCCGTATCCTCAACATAATTACAATGAAGAAAGAAATTCAAGCAGTCATAAATTGTTTCTTTATAATCTCTTTGAGAGGCCCTTATTGTTCTTTCAACATCTGCATCAAATCGGCCATATCGAGTGCTGCGATAACATAGGTTGCTTAAGAAGTCCAAGAGATCTTGTTGTGCTTTTATAATACATTGTAAAAGTTTTTCGCTCTCTACTGCTATCTTCTGAGTCTCCTTCCTCTCTTTACACCTCTATGCATCGAATTCCTCTCTCTCCATCCATGTCAGTGAAGAGCCTTGTTGAATTCTTGCATCTCTCCTTGCTCCTTGATCAACAGTCCATTCTTTGAGACTGTCGATTCTAGACTCCATGTCTTCGATGATGCTAAGGACATCCATGGTGGGTGGGGAGATGATTAGTTAAGAGTGATGAAAGAAGAATGTCCTTGTAGAAGGACAAGGATGGACGAAAGAAGGGAGTCTGATAATTATATTATTCTTGTCTTCAATCACTTTATTTCATTGATTTAAATGTATTCAAAATCTATCATCTCATATGTCTCTCACATTTACGATCTTGCATCTTTTACTTCACTCAATCGACAACTCACCTCTCTAAATTTATTTAATCGGTTTCACTTTATTCCAAGTGTAACTTATTATATACAATAAATATCTCATGATGAGAATCTAATAATTATATCATTCTTGTGTTCCATCACTTTATTTTATAGATTTCAATGTATTCAAAATCTATTGTCTCACATGTCTCACATTACGGTTTTGCATCTGTAAGTCTAGCTTATTATATAAAATAAATATCTCATGATGAGAATCTAATAATTATATCATTCTTGTGTTCCATCACTTATTTTATAGATTTCAATGTACTCAAAATCTACCGTCTCACATGTCTTGCATTACGATCTTGCATCTCTTACTTCACACAATCTAGTCATCTCAGCCTCTCCCAATTCTTTATTCTAAATCTTTCATCTCACATTATGAGTTTGCAGTTCTATAAATCCCTCTCTAGTCGTTCGCCTTCTACATCTTGCATCGCATAGCTTTAAACACTTCTTCCACTTTGCTCTCATTACCTTCCTCCTCTCCTCAAGCTTACTCCTTCCATCTTGCCAATAGCCTTACAGCAAAACACTTCTATTACTTTGCTCTCGTTACCTTCCTCCTCTCCTTAAGCTTACTCCTTCCATTGCCCGCAGCTTTATAGCCAAACACTTCTTCCACTTTGCTCTCATACCTTCCTCCTCTCCTCAAGCTTACTCCTTCCATCTTGCCCACAGCCTTACTCTGGAACTCGAGTCTACTCCCATTATTATTCTTGTACTCATCTCATAGCCTTACTCTCAAACTCTTCTTCCATCTCGCCTTACTCCCTCACTATGTCTTGTTCCTATGGTCCATATTCCCGTAGCTTAAAGCTCCATGGATCTTTTTGAAGTCATCGAATCCATGGAGCAAGCCATTAGCACCAACAAAGAATGGATTGTCAAGAACGAGGCGAAGAGGGAGTAGAGAAAGAGACAACGAACTCCATTAACCCACAATGAAAAGGATGAGTTTGCTTATCAAAAGCACCTAGAGAAGGAGGAGAGAGGAAAAATAAGTATGTCTACTAGTGAAACAGATAAATTACATTCATATAGGAGAGAGCTAACATAATTTCTAAGTGAGGTTACTTTGCGTGTGGCTCATTATGGGAGATTTCCACCCCAGGAAGTGCAAGCCATAGGACTCAAGAAAGTGCTATACAGGAGAAAATTTATAATTTCGTACTTCTCTTCTATAGTTTTAACTACATCGATGATGATGAGATGGACTCAACGGTTGAATGGGTTGAATCTAGGATTTTAAGAGCAAATATTAATGCCTTCCAATGAGAGGCTTATTGTAACTTTTGGTGTGTGTTAGCACCTTTATAAATATTGTGAGAGTTTGCTTAATACTGTAACTTTTGAAGGTGTCTGTTAACACCATTATAAATATTAAGAGAGTTTACAACTGCTGAATTTAAAGGCAATTAGCCTACATCATAAGGACTTCCTAAATAATTGGCACTCCTTAAGAGGGTGCCTTCTACTACATCATCACCTGTGTCATGGTCCTAGATAGTACTAAGTGTGCTTTAGTACTAAGTGTGCCTTACTACTAAGTGTGCTTCACTACACATAGTGTATCTTAGTACTAAGTGTGCTTCACTACACATACACACACAAACATGTGACTGCTACTAGATGCACACATGCACCTAGAGCAATCCCTTGATCACAAATTTCCCAACATACCCCGCCTCAAGGGTTTGCCTCATGCTATGTGAAGGATACATCTAGTCACATAGTTTCACATGCCATCTCTTGATGGTTAAGGATAAATCTATGGCTAGGATCTCATGCTAGCAAGGGTGCCCAAGAGTCAAGGTTTTAAAAAATGGGATAAATGCCCACAAATGGTTATCTCTATTGCATGTACAAGGATTAATCTTAGGCCTTTGTGTGGACCTAATTTCTCATGTCTGCAAGAGGTATCATGGACACAAACACATATCACATGGCCTAGTTTCTCATGTCTGCAAGAGGTACCATGGAGGCAAACACATGTGACATGGCCTACATCATATGGTGACCAGAGGTGATTTACAAAGACTATAAGGACTAAAAGCACATAACATTCCTTTTGGAGTACTTCTCCAGGAAGAGAACCTCAAAATTTGACTACATGACCAAGTAATGACAAAAGATCAAAGATGTTGGACTTTAGAAGGTCCAATCTTCATATTCCTCTACCACAAAATTTGTTTCTTAATTTGATGATGTTACCACAAAATTTGTTACTTCATTTGCTGATGGAGTCATTTCTACAAGCATATTTGCCTTGACTTTCTTCTTCTCATTGCAAAACTTCTCAGAGTGATTGTTTTTGCCACAACAAGTGCAAGGATTTGATCCTATAGCAATCTTTATCAAGAGGATTAGTGTTTTCCATAATGTTTGCATGCTTTGTACTTGCCCTTTGATGAACTTCATTGTAAGTGCTTGAGTTTGATCTTCTACCTTCTTGAATTCTTCCTTCTCTCTTCTTCTTGTAGAGCACTAATGATGCTCTCTAGTGTTGGTTGGGAAGATTCTTCAAAGTAGTCACAACATAGTCAAAATCTTGAGGCATACTCTTCAAGAGCATAGCCATTGCATCATCTTTAGTGACTAGAGAGTTGACTAAGATCAATTGTGTCATAAGACTCTTCATAGTGTTGACATGATCTGCAATAGAGTCTCCATCCATCTTAAGTTCAAAGAACTTAATCTTCAAAGTCAACTTAGAGTTATGAGAGCTAGCACCAAATAGTACATCTAACTTATGCTAAGCCTCAGAAGGAGATTCCAAATCTGAAATAACCTAATGCAATAATTGCATAGGCTTTCTCTAGCCTTTTAACATCTGCTAGTGTTGTTGAAGTAGAGTCACTTGCCTTCCCCTTTCCCTTGGTTGTGGTGGATTCACCATGTTATGATGATTGATTCCCTCGCTTGAGTAAATCCCAAAAATTATCCTTCATAAGCATAAATTTAATTTTCATTTGCCAAGTATGGAAACCTTGGCCATTGAATTTGTATATTTTAAAGGTAGCCATGAGAGGGTCTTACCTTTATGATTAGGCAATGTCTGCTCTATCACAAATGGCTATAAATCTCAACCATACAAGCGCATATTGCAAGCAATGAAATCAGAGAATCCTAGTCTTTTTGCATCAAAATAATAATATGGCTTTTTCTTCACAAGCTTTGTCACTTTTCTATTGACATATCTAGGTGCTTCTTTCTTCTTTTTGGATTTGCTTTCACATATAAAGCATTAAAAGAGCAACAAGAGCTAGACGTTTTGAATAAGCATACTAATTGAAAGTTTACTGATAGTAAATCATCCTCAACACTCTTTCAAGCTTGCATCAAGCATCCAATCACCAAAATTGCCCAAAATTGTAGTGTAAAAATAGAGAAAAGTGGAGACCTCATTTTAAAACACCTTGAATCAAATTTGAGAGGGATTTTAAAGCAAAAGTGAAGCTTCCAACTAAGCGCCACCAGCAAGGACAGGCATAAAATGGCAGAATGTCACCTAGGAGAGCTTAAGCAAGCTTGACTAGTTTTTCATTGATTTCTCCTCATCCATTGGAGCATTGGTGCTCAAATTTCATCAGCATCTTCCTCAAAGGGTCTCCCAATAGCCACTAGGAGGGTTGGGAAAAATTTGTCTCCAATAGAGAGAAATTAACGTGAAGTCATCGAGCAGAGTACATATCAGCATGGGTAGTAGAGAGGACATTTCTCTAATTCCTTTGAGCAAGAGGTGCGCCCTATTAAGGAGAAACATGTGACCACTACAAGATGCACATCCACCTTAGAGAAAGCCCTTGACACAAATATCCCAACATGCCTTACCCCTAGTCAAAATATTATTGAAGGAGGATGACTTTCAATAACGCGTAGAGCCTTCAAAGGGAGAAAGAAGATGCTTGAGAAAGCTCCCACCCTTATACTACCTAAATATGGTTATAACTTCTACATATTTTGGCCTTAGGAACTTGCAAAATAATGTGCTACCTATTGCAGCTACCTATCATCGTAGGTACACAAAGATGGGCTACATTACTTGATAGTCTTTTGTAGTAAAAAAGTCCTTCCATCCAAAACCTAGTATGCTAGAGAGGAGAAGGCTAGTTTTGTCCATAGTATATGCTACCCAAAAGCTTTGCCACTATATCTTGAGAATGAATGTGGTGATTTTTGTAGAAAATGAGGCATTTCACCTCATACTCAACAAGCTAAAAGCATTTGGCCACCTACTAAGTGGATAATGATCCTACAAGAGTTCAATTATGAACCAAAGACCCCTAATTTCTAGGTAATAGTCGATAATAACGACCTAGAAACTCAAAATGGATAAAGAAAATCTAGAAGGGATAATGTTAATAGTGACAAAACTCCATTACTAGATGAGGATTATTTTGAAATGACACCATATTTTAACGATACATGGTCGAAGGGGCCCATATCCAAACCAAAGATGCATCAAAAGGAATTAGAGGAATTATGTTGGAAGTAAAGGAAAAAATCAGTCTTGTGGTCCCATTAGCATCGTTGGAACCCAAGATGGAAATTAGACCTACAACCCCATAGGTAGTTACCAAATGGATTCAAAGGGAATCTTTAGAATATGCATTGCCTCCAATGAGATTTTTGTCATTTTTGAAGAGTTCCACAACTCAAGCTACAAGGGCCATTTCATGGGCCAAATCACAACCCCAAGGTCCTATTGGCTAGATATTGGTGTGCAACTATCATAAAGGACATCCACATAAATACTTGTGATGCTTGCCATGGTAGCATAACTCAAGCTTTCTTTAGCGATTCTGCACTACACATGTTGTATTCTTTAGATGATTAGTTGGTTTTGACACAAGGATATGCCCAATTATAAACATTCTTGTTTCATGTTTTATGGACAATTCTTCTCATAAAAATGCTGCTAAAATTTTTGTTCTCATTCATCAGTATAGCTTGGATAAGGGAAATTTGAATATCTTGTTGATAATTAATGACAAGGCAAGTAATTGTATAGACATGGGCAATCTCATAGAAGAAGAAATTTCTCATATGCTCTAGACTCCTTGTGCTTCTCAAAGTCTAGATCTTCATTCAAAGGATATAGGAGGCTCCCTTGGCTGCATGAAACAGTCAATAAGACATGCACATTGTTAGCTTCTACCACATGCAACTAGAGGGCCTTAGCAATATATAGAAAATATGCTACCCATGAGCTTTAAACCTTCCAATACTTGGCTTGCATTATTTACATTGTCCTTGCATACTTGGTGAAGATGAAGCCTTATTTATGTTTTGCATCATTTACATTGTCCTTGCATACTTGTGAAGATAAAACCTTATTTATGGCTGGTGAGGGAAATCGATAGGGTGACCAAGTCTAGGACATCTAACGTTATTATATGAGAAGAAAATTAAAAGTGTAGTATAGGTTGGTTCCTTTTTGGGGGTACTTCTCCAAAAAGCATAGCCAAATTTAGCAATCCCCCTCCCTAACCCTCTCCCCCAACATCATATCTTGGGTGATGCTTAGGGTGAAAAAAAAGCCTAAAAAGTGACCCTTCTGGGGGATATTCCTACTTGATAGGTAAAAATTTCCTAATTTGTGATCTTCCCACTTTTCAAAAACACTACTAAAGATTGATGGAAAGAAACGAAGATAGAAGTACAAGTATCTATAAGTATGTATATTGATACGTTTTAGAGGTCTTTGGTCACACCAATTGAACAACTGTATGGGTCTTGTATTAAAAAGGAAGAATACAATATCCCATGTGTGGCTACATATTTTTCCTAATGATCATTATTTTGGCAACAATCTCTCCTCATAAATTTATTTAGATGTGATTAAAATAGTAAGGCGTTATTAAATCTCCATTTGTAACATATGAGTGATGAACTAGCTCAAAGTAGGCTTCACTTCTATGGCAAAACCACTTTGAAAAGATGCCACATATTTTGATACAAAGGGGATGGTTTTTCTTGAGCAAGAAGAATTCTCTTTTTCTTTCTATAACACTAAGGAGATTCACTAATAACATGAAAACACTCTTCATTGCATTTTGAGTATCATGTATTGTACTATTTACACAAAAAATATTGAAATACATGCTTTGTCTAATCTTATTACAAGAAAATCCCACTGGGAAATCTTTAGCATAATGATACATAACTAAACACAACAACAAATGGATGAATGATATTTTATTTAAAAATAGAAATCGCAACATTTTAAAGGTGGAGTTTCTCAAGATCTTGTTTAGGATATAATGGAAGTTGCTTGCAAGGGAAGTGTTCATGTTATTTACTTCATTTCCCAAAACCCAATCAATCTGTACTCTTTTCTCACATGTGCAAATTTTTTCCTCATTTTGACGGTCACTTTCTTCTCAATATTTACAATGTCCAATTTCACAAGTCTAATTTTCCACCTTTAAGTCATTGCACTAGTGTGATAACATTTGACTTTAATTACCTTTTCTCTACTTAAAGGAGCCTCAAATAGCGACATAAAACATATTTTACAAATAAATTCATTGAAGGCTAATGATTTGAAAATAAAAAATAGAAGTTACTTTATTGCAAAGCTAAAGATACAAGACATTCCACATTCTCTCCACATAGATAGTAATATATGCCATTTTCCTAAGGTTAGATGTTGAGAGGAGGAGAGGGGTCTCAAAAGGGGAAAAACTCACTTTAAGGTGTATCAAGGGTGATGTGGTAGACTCCCCCCCTTCTCTCTCTCTCTCTCTCTCTCTCTCTCTCTCTCTCTCTCTCTCTCTCTCTCTCTCTCGTGTGCGCATGCATGCATACATGCATAAACACACACATAGACAAGGGTACAAATGCACATGTACATGCATATTCATACACTCCCATGAGCACACATGCCCATACGTGTGCACACACATGCACATCTATAGACAAACACATAGAGATATGAGTAGATGTACGTGCATGTTCATGCCCTCCCATGCACAAATAGATGTGCACATGTGCATTGCATGCTTGCACATACAACACAAGGAGGGACTCCTCATATACCCCATATAGCATGTGCAACCAAGAATGTACTAACAAGGTGAATGAATTCATCAATCCTGCCCTTCAGAGTAGCTAAATTGGCTTTAATGATTGGCAACAATGGAGAGAAATGGTCGTCGTGGAGGACCAAACTCTAGAGGCCAAAAGTTCAAGAACTTCTCCCAGAATGACCCCATCCACATGTTACAATCCTTGAATGCTTCATGCAAGTGGGGCTTGAAAGATTGTAGCTTGAATACCATTTTGTGGAGGCCTTTCTGCTCCACCCTACATTGACGCAAAAATGCTTGTCAAACAGTGTCGTTGTGTAGCTTTTGCGTTAGGGCTAATGATTCTAGTGGGAGATAGCTTGACCTCTTTACTTCATCCTGAAACCTCTGCTTTCACATGTAATCCAAATAGTTGACAACATAAGCCTTCCCACTAGAGTCCTGCTCCACCTCTTCAATAAGTAATGTGAGAAAATGCAAATCACCGGTTTAGAGAACAAGGACGCTACACCGTGCATCACGTCGGTTGATAAGGCTTGGAAGATAATGAAAATGCCTCAAAGATCTCAGCCATACCCAATCGCAACATATTGTTCTAAGCGGTAGATGGTGCTAGGGAGCCTGCTTAGCATCATTCAGCAAAATGGTGAAATAGTTTTAGTGTGGCAGCAGGAGGGCAAACTCTAGGTTGAATGGAGAAGGATGCAAGCTTTGAGCTATCGCGCTAGGAGGAGGATGAGGAAGGCCAAGAATGAAGACAAAATGACAAAAACAAGGTTATTTTTATGGCACCTCCCTCAAGTGGGCCTAATAAAAAATACAAGTGGTGCACATTGAATACAAATGACACTTGGACGAATCAACGCTTTTCTCATACTTCCAAGCACACCAATAATTAGACAAAATATTATACCTTTCAAGTAAGGAGAACCATCTAGTACCCTTCCCACAAGAGGGTAGGCTAAAAATACCTCTATCCTTGCATTTGATGCATTACTCTCATGGAATCGATCAACCCCCTCTTGCATGTATACATTTTCCAATCTTAAAATTTAGACACCCCTTCGTAAATCTACAAATATAACTAACATTAAGTTGTTATTTTATAAATCTCCTCATGTATGTAAATAACATGGAAGTCCCCCTATTAAAACAATACCCCTTTTTTCACAAGCATGCTATGTTACATGTTTTTGAGTGAGCCACTCAGATATGCACATGTAGACACACATGTACATGCACATATGCAGACATGCACACACATCCTTATTCATGTACGCACTGCGATGCACACGCGAACCTTGCAATTTCAACCCCTCCTGTTTTGTCCCCTTGAACATGCAAAGCCTTTTTAGAGGGGAGGAACATGGTTTGTCCCCTTATCAGTGGCATCAACACAAGGGAAATAGCATTGGCGCTGGCTAAATAGAACGAGAGAGAGAGAGAGAGAGAGAGAGAGAGAGAGAGAGAGAGAGAGAGAGAGAGAGAGAGATCGTGTCCATCATCTCAATGGATATGGTTTTGATTGTGATCTCAATACTTCAAAAAATTTTGTTTGGATGTGACTTTTTATACTATAGAAATGTTAATGTCAAATTATTATATGACTTTCTACTAAAGTTCTTAATATAGTCTTAGGTGTCTTAGCACAAATGTAAGTATTAATTTTGTTCATTTGTGTTTCTTTAGGATTTCGTGGAATTTTCTATTTTTATCAAGCAGAAAGGCAAGAAACACTCTCCAAGGATGCAATAAATTACGCCTTCCCCAAGATAAGTTTTGATAACATGTCCTCTCAGATTTTAGTGATAAAGCCTACTAGTTCTTCCTTTAAAGCTTTTGATATGAGTATCTAATGGTACAATACATCATTTTCATAAAAGTGAAAGAGGAAGCTAGCATATTTTATTATAAAGTGGCTTTTTTATATAGTTTCTTTACCTATGTAACACATTATGCAAGTGAAGTTTCCCTCTAATTACATATCAAATTATATATATCAAGGCTTAAAAGATCGTACGTCAATGATAGCTCGCTTGAGTCCACTTCATTGGTAAGTGATTTTCAACATAGCAAGACCTTGTTCAACACTAGACAACATACAATGTCCTAAGCAAGAGAAGAGGAAACTTAGGGAGTTTAGAATGAGTAAAGCATAAAAGACATGAATAAAGAAAAATGACAAAAGTTATAGAATTGTTAAATCCTTTAATAATTAGTATAAACAAAGGATATTCTCCTCATTGGCTCATTACATTTGGACCTTTAAGTAATTTTCAACAAGATAGAGAGGAGTCCATGACTTTGCCACTAAGGATCCACGTAACGTTTGAAAAGGAGTCAAAAATCTTGGCAAGAAGATAACAAAAGAGATATCTTGGAAACAATGTAAGTGATGATGGAAAAGGGTAACATGATAATGAACTTATTCACATGTGCATATGTTGGTGTAATGAAAATTATTTATTGATAAAAGGTGAGTTGAGCTTATAAACCTATTATAAGACATGGCACATGCTATGAAAATGATGGAGAGGTTGGGGGATATCTATGGGTGTGAGATATATTCTTATATTGGATTTGTAGCTTTGAAGCCTACAGCTGAATGATTAGGTCTTTAGTAATAATTAGAAGTCTTGTGTATGGAAAATATTGAAATTAAGGCTAGAAGGAGTAATAAAAGGAGCAATGTTGCTCAATAGACAATTTGAGTTTAATTGATGACCAAAACAAAATGTAAAAGTACAAGGGGGGAACGTTGGAGTTCATCAAGATTTGTAAGCTTAGTGTAAAGATACTATGCAAGACATATTTCATAATTGCATATGAAAATGTAGCAATATATTTAGCTTTGCTATGATAGTTTTTTAAGTGCAGCTTGCTCCCTTAGTTTTCTCATGTATACTTCCCATCTGCTTATTCTAAAGGCCTTAATCTCAATAATCTTGTACATATAACATGAAGTAATGAGAAATGTGATTGAAAATGCCTATCTTTCAATACAAAAATTCAATCGATTTCTTAACTGATAGCACAATTAAGGTAAGGTCAAAGAGAGAGCTTCAAAATTTCACTCAAGGGAGTAAGATATCCCTTGCTCACTCAATACCAACTAGGCTACATGAAGATGTTGTGCTAGTCTTCCCACTACCAACTAGGCTACATGAAGATGTTGTGCTAGAACAATAGTAAAAGGGTTATACATTCAATACCCTCATAGGGGGGGCCTTCTCTCATAAATAGAGGCACATCTTCATTTATCACTCCCTTGATTATCGCCCCTTTGTCTTCCTAAATTTGTACATTTGTGAATTCTTTTCAATTGTGGGGACCTTTGGGGCCACCTTCACAAGGACAGTATGTCTTGAATCCCTATAAATGAAAAGCATTGAAACTAGGTAGAATGTATGCCAAATAGTAAAGACAAGTGTTTACAAATCCTTATTGATGCACTTCATTTCCAAAGCATTGATCTAGATATGTAAGAACAAATGGGTATTTATAAAATTTCAATGTAGCTCTTCATACATTCTAGAGTGCATATTGTTCTAAGGAATTTGCTACAGGCAATGATGGAATGGACTATACAAAATATAGGTGGCTAGAACAGACTTTGACTTTGAGTGAGTTGATGTACATTATAATAATGCTCATGGAAGGGATTCCAACAAGGGTACTAATCCTTCATAAAGGGAACATAGCTTATGTAAAGCTATTGCCACATCTTTGTATGAGAGCAACATGGTGATGTACCAATGTATAACTATCTCAAGTAAAAATGTCACATCTAATGAAAATATCTCCTTGTAGGTATTCTAGGGTAATGATGAATATACATATAATTTTTCCTATTGGAAATTGATGTCTCACTCTAATGCTATTTTAGCATTTTATTCTTATTGTTAAAAGCAATACTTTTAACTCAAGGCCTTATAAATGTGTATACGTTACCTTTGGACCATACTATCATTGACTAGCTCACTCCCCATGAGTAAGGGGCCATCAAGAGTAGACGAAGGAAGAAGAGAAATCTATCACACGCATAGAGTTCAAGCACCTTTACAATTCTAATAGCTTCACGCAACTAGTGTGAGGAACATTCTTCAAGGACCCCATCCTTAGTATCAACATGTCATTGTCTTACCTAATCCCATGCCATATCATGTCAAGAATTTATCTCCCACGAGTGCAAGCAAGATTAAAGCACATTGAAAACAAATATGAATTTTTATAAACAATGGTACACAAGTTTGAATGTTGAGACCTAACTCTAGAGACTTAATTACATCCTCTTATTTCAAACTAAGGTTTCATGAACTTTTTAAATTAGAACATCTCTCTCTCTCTCTCTCTCTCTCTCTCTCTCGGAGCACGAGAGAAACAACAGATGTAGAACAAATGCTCCTTTCATCACAACACAGTTCGAGGGAGTCTGAGACAAAGGCTCGACCCAATCCACGAGGAGTATGATAGAGGATAGCTAGAACACTAGTGAAACAATCCCTGAAACAAGAGCAGGGTCAATTTCGAATCACTTTCAAACTTTGCACAAGGTATGCTGATGAACAATTCATGTGGCCGGCCCAAGAGAAGAAGAAGAAGGAGAGAGAGAGAGAGAGAGAGAGAGAGAGAGAGGAAGAATATTTTTTTAACGTCATGCCACAAGGTAGGACCCTCACGGGATCATCAGATGTTCATCTACGGGTCGGACTCAACACACCGAACAAAGAGAGAGAGAGAGAGAGAGAGAGAGAGAGAGAGAGAGAGAGAGAGAGGGGGGGGGGTAGGCCAAAGAAGCATTGAAAGCCCCTTACAACAATCGATAAATAATTCAATGGAGCATACGTGGACCAATCACCTTAAAATTAAAAAAAAAGTCTTGACAAAAGTGCAGGCATTTCTTATGACGTCATAGATAGCCGTTGTTTGGGTTGCAGTCTGAGAATCCACGGGATCGTTTGAAAACTTGAAAGGGCAGTGGGAGCTGTATACAATTAAAGAAAGAAGGCAAGTATATACAAGCAAACAAAGAGGTTATGAAGGCAGCTCTATAATTCCTATGCAGAACGTGGGGACGTGCTTCAGATCAAAGAGAGATGCCTGGATTCGACAGATAGACATTACACAGAAAGGGTAGGATCGAGATTGGCAGGTTGTGCATTATTTGAGTTAAAGATGGGTCCACCCTGGTAGTGCCAACAAACGGTTCTCCGAGCACTCACTCTTTTGGTGTGGTCCAATGCCCGAACAAATCATGCCAGGGGGTCCGTTAATTGTTGAACCGTCATATCTCCGTCACAGCATGATGCACAATTTGATGCTCTCGATGTTTTTTTCTCAAAAGAACCGTCTTGTAGATCGAGCCTTACCGATTCGGAGATTTTGATGCTCGGTGCAACTGGGAATGGCGATACCCGACAAGGAACGGAAGGTTGGAAACATGTTTGATGACTGAAAATAAAATGGGCTTTGATACAGAAGTTTGCAGAATTCATTGTCAAAGGAAACGTGCTTTTGCTTCTCCTTGCTTCCAAGTTCCATTGCAAAACACGCACGAGGCCTCCCAAGGAACCAAACGGCGAGGAAAAGTCATGGATAGGCTGCAGAAAGCACATCCTTAAAAGGTCGACACGTGTAAAACATGTTTCGGGATAGATAGAGTTCTACTTGAGCCTTCATTGCTCTCCTGTGTTATTATGAACAAAATCACAGGAATACACATTGACCTACAATTGCTGGTCCACGAACAGCAACAGCTACTATGTGGCCTTATTGTCAAAAAGCAATGCTAACAGTATTCTGTTCCGGAAGAAAACGACGAAAAAGGCTTGCAATTTGCTATCGATTCTGTGCTTGGAATGGGGTAAGAAGAGCAATGAGCATTGCTTGTTGGGATTCATCAGTTTGGTGACTGTTCACGTCTCGGGCGGGGCTACACCCGTGAAAGCAAGAGAGTAAAAGCAGCTTTTCAACTGCCCAACTTGGAAGGTGAAGGGCTGCATAAATGAGAAATCTACGACGAAAAGACTTTTGGATTTTTGTCTTCGTCATCCCACTCACAATCCCACCTGTGACTTAATCGTTGGGTCTCGACTCCCTTCCACTCTTTTTGTGTTGTTTTTGTGTTAAACTACAGCCAAATATCTAAAGGACCCACTTCCATAATTCAAAGATCCACGCATTCATCCTTTTGCCATTTTCCCGAGGTGCACACTGCGCGAGTCACCACCGTTCTCTGCGTTTCTCTCCGGCCCGAAGAAGCAGCCCCCGTAATCGACCCCCTCGCATCAAATATCGTGAACGAGCCCGGACAACGAACCCCAGACCCGCCCCTCCCTTGCTTAGATCCTAGGGAACAATGCACATCTTGCTTCGGAAAGCTCAAGCACATTCAAGACATGGGAATGGGGAACTTGATGACGGACGCTGTGAAGAAATGACCTTACTACAACATTTTTTTCAGAAAAGCAAACCAATTACCACGTTGCCATGAATTACGTAAATGTCGAATACGTGTTAGACTTTTCTTTAAGATACAAAGAAACTCACGAAAAGCCAGTGCTAACAAAACTAGTGTTGTAACGTCAAGCTTTTCACACAATAGACTCTTAAGAGGTGGTACAATGTCCTTGTCTTCGCGAAATAAGGGTAAAGCTCTTTGAAGGCCAAGAAATCACAATGATCAAGGCAGGTGAGAGGTGTTATTTCGACCAAATCCTCATAGACAGCAAGAAATGTCAATAGGTTCCCCTATCTTAATGTCAAGGGTGGCATGAGATTGGGCGAAAACATCTCCAAAAAAGGGTATGTTTAACTCTTTCATCACTTGTCAGTTGTTGCAAACATGGACTTACTTGATGGTAAGGGTGTATACGATAAAGTAGCCATAAATCAATGCACAATCAATGTAAGATTATTGCTTAGACGATCAAGATTGATCAACCCTTTGTGACCATTGAACTCAAGGTGTAAGGGAGCAACATCACAATTGCTCCAGAGGAAAACCAAGGGAACCGGTTAATCATGCATTGGAAAGTTAAACATTAAACTCTTAGCATTTTAAATGGAGAAGAGAGATCACATCTTCCTTTCGTGAAGGGCATAGAATTAGTTTTTGCGGGAGCTTGTACATTTATGATTTGTAGGCTTTGAAGATAATAGGGGCCCCTAACATTCCCAAAAATAAAATTCTTATATTAGTTATGGAGTAGGTGTGTGAGTGGGGTAAAAGGCGAAGGCGCTTTGAGTGAAAATTCTAGAACAGCTCTAGAAGGGACGCATGTTAGGGGCATTTAAAGGGTTGCTCACTATATAAGGTAGAGGAACCACCTTAATGATTTTGGATATTGCTTCCTTGTGCCTCGCATCCCTCTTGCTCTCTTCCTCTCAGCTCGCTTCTGCTCGCTCCCCTCTTAGCCCGCTCTGCCTCCCCCTCTCTCCCCTTCTTGCTATCCTCCCCTCTCTGCCTCCCCCTCTTGCTGTCCTCCCTCTTTGCCTCCCCCTCTTGTTGTCCTCCCCTCTCTTTCGTCTCTGCCCCCCTTCCTCCCTGCTCAGCCCACCCATCCTGTGCCTCTCTCCCTCCTTATCTCTCCCTCCTCATATCTCGGCTCCCTGGGAATTTTCTCCACCCGTCCTCCACCTCTCTCCCTCCCTATCTCTTCCTCCTCATGTCTGAACCCCTAGGAATTCTCTACATAGAATTATGATTCTTTTTGTAGTTGATTCGGGCTGAGGCTTTGTAGCAAGTTGTTGGATATGAATTCTTGTAGTCAAAGGCCCCATTAGTAGGCTTTAAAGATGATAGTGACCTACGTAGGGATGGGAGATGAAAGACTTGTGATTTCAAAAACATTGAAGATGGTGCCTTCAGCCTGGTGCATGTTTGCCACCTTACAAGGAACTGGCAGTTCATTGCTCACTCCAAGGGCTAAAGTGAGAGCAAAGCGTCCTCACTGAAACAGATCTGATGGCCATTTGTTGGAGGTGGGTGTGGGGAGTATCCCGATGTAGGCATGCATTGATGGTGAGGGGCACGTTGATCTAGTGCCTAGTTTGGGCTAGATCTCTATCAAACAAGTGTCTAGTGAGGGGGAGAACTCTGACAAACAAAAAATTATGGAGGAGAAGTGGCCCTCATATGTAGACGTCGTAGCTGCTCGGTTGAGCAAAGGGTTCTCAATGGTCTTTGAAAGGAATCCAAGCGTGTATTGGATGTGGATGTCAACACAAAGTGCTGGGATCTTAGAAGAAAGTGTGCTAGGAAATCGCCTTAAAGCACCCCTACAATGCAAGAAGTGCTCATGGATAGAAATTTTCTTGCCTTGGGTAAGTTGGTCTGAGGGGGAGTATACTTGTTCTTTACAGGCTTCTAGAGCATGAGTGTGAGATCCTCACTATAACGAATATGAAGCTGAGTTTCTAGGGAAAGTTTTTTTTCTCATCTTTTGAGTACTGGATTCTTGGCTCCTTTATACTGAAATGGTTGGGAGATCGTTTGTTTATGCTCAAGCAGCGGTGATGCCTTGGACCCCATCGTTTATTGGTGATGAGCATGCATTGAGTTTCTATATCACAAATGCCCTGTTTGGGTTGAGTTCTTGAATTTGCCGCTCTCTAGTTGGGGGATGTTCTATAACTCCTTATAACTTCTACGAGGACACTCTTTGGGGGGGAAAGACTTAAATACTATGGGATGGAGTCCATTATCAAGATTAGGGACACTGTTTGAGGAGTAAAAGGCGTGGATACTATGGAATCGAGCCCATTATCAAAATTAGGGAGGGTTTGGTGCATATACAACATGTATGTTTCGAGTCTTTTCCAAACACTTGTCTCATCTATATAAAAAGTGGTCATTTTGTGTGCACAGCATGTGCAAATGTCCCATAAGGATGTGCATGGAACTAATAAAGATTTGCATGGATGATGTGGTGGGGGCCCAAGGATCCATTGGGGTTGCTCCATAGAATGAGAAGTCAAAGGACTCTAAGAAAGAGGTTATGGTACCTAAGGATGTGGGCAAATCGGTCGCTCGCTTAGAACAACCCAAAGGAGAGGAGTCAAAAGTCATTGGGAAGAAAGGGAAAGCAAACGTGGTGGAGGTAGTGGGGGGTGCTCTAGGACGGAACAAAAGATGCTTCTAGAAAAGAAAGATGGAGGGCAAGTTTAGGGTTTGCCAGACAGGGGCATTATGCTTTTGGGTGGAAGTGTGTCAAATGGAGACTCGATTTTGCTACTACCAACTCCTGAGGTGGGGACTGAAGACATATATTTACTTGATGCAAATTATCAGAAGTGATCTTTGGAGGATGAATCGTCTTTGAAGAAACTGTTGTAAGAAATCGAAGCTGGCAATGAGTTGCACTGCAATAGGATGGTCCTACAAAGAAGCAAAGACGATGTGAGGAATTTGGGTGGCAGTAAGGAAAACTAGTTCCATTTTCTTCATGATGCATACAAAGCTTTATCAATTTGAGGTACCAGATGGGGGCGGGGGAGTAGGAAGTCTAATCTACAGTCTGTGTTGCTTTTCTCACGAGACTTGAGAGCATGTTATGACTCAGCTAGGCAAAGAGGTAAAATGCGGTGAAAGATATGCTCTAAATATCATTAAGGAATCTTGGTTATTAGGTTTGGGCCAATTATCCTTGTAGAGGACGAGGGGATACTATTGTTCTAGTGAAGAGTTTGTGTACTGGTATTAAGTCTTTGGAGACTTGGGGGGACACCTTTTGGCTATGGAAGCTTGGATTTATGGGTTCTTATTTAATGTCTTGTGTCTGTCTATATGCTCCTAGCTGTTTTGGGAGTGGAGTGATCATTGGGCAATTTTTGACTGAGAAGATGAAAGGATCCAAGTGAATGCTAGGGGGAGATTGGAATATGACGATTAGATTAGAGGATAAGTTTCATATCTAGTACCGAGGTAGAGAGTTTGGAAATGTTTTATCTAGGCAAGGATTTAGTTGATTGTTTGGTTCAAGGAGAGTGGAGTGGCTTTTCCTAGATGAATAGGAGGAAAGGGCCTAAATTTCATTAATAAGTTTTATGTCTCGTGAGAGGGGTGATGGATGCATGCACTCTTGGTAGGTAAATACACTCCTTTGGTTTGGTGGCTCTCAATCCTAATTGTCTATGGGAAGATTCTTTGACAATTGGATTCTGTGACTTGGTGGCTACAAACTAATGGGAATGAAGAACTGAAGGGAATGACCCATGTACAAAGCTATCAGGGGTGGTGGTTGGTTGTGTCAAAGAATAGTTACATGTGAAAATAAAAGAATTCATAGCTAACCTCTCGAGGCTTAGGGATAGTATGCATCAACAAATGCTAGCGACTGTTTTTATCAAGGTGGAGGTGATGCTTAATTCTTGGGAGATTGAGAAGGTTGAAAGCCCAAGATTCAGACACGATAGCTATGGATGGTGGTTGGAGACTACCCTTGGCATGCCTTTGTTTAGATCATGAAGGGGAAGTATTCTAGAGAGACTATAGACATGGTGATGAGGGAGCAGGTGCTCATAAAGGAGTTGAGGGATATTGTAAGTGAGTCATTGGTATCCGACGAGGATTAGTTCAAGAAAATGTAGGAGATTTGTGAATGGGGTGGAATCCATAGTTACTAGTAGTGAACGGAATGGGTGGCTATGCCTTTTACAATTAATGAGCTATGGGAAGCCATCAGCCTAATGAAAAAAAAGAAGTCTCCAAGCCTAGATGGGATGACGGTAGAGTTCTACTTGACCTTTTGGGATACTATTAAGGAGGATATCAAGACATGGCTAATGTAGAGGTTCTTAGTGGGCCACTTTCCGAAGCAAGTCTGATGAAGCTTTTCTCTAAGAGGCCTTCTAGATTTAGAATGCGATATTGGAGACCTATTACGATGTTCAATACTTCTTACAAGGTGTTCGACATTTGCATGACGATGATTGTGATAAAGAGCAGACTGGATTCTTTAAAGGTAAAGACATATTTGAAAACCTCTTGAAATTTTCAGCAACACTTGACTATGCTTGTTCACTACGTCAATAATGCATCCTCTTTGGCTTTAATTTAGATAAGGTGTATGATAGACTCCAAGGGGATTATATTAGCAAAGTTTCGAAGTAGTTGGGGTTTGGTGATGCTTTTGGAAGGATGGTTCGAATGCTTTTGGTTTAATGCTTCAGTGTTCCTATGCCTTAATGGGGGTGAGGTGGTTCATTTTGAACTACACAAGTCTATGCAATAGGGGCACCCTTTGGTCCCGCTTCTATTTTTGTTGGGGACTCTTCCTTTGATTGGCCTTTTTTTTTGGGGGACTATTCCTTTGAGTGGACTTATTAAAAAAGGGATGGTTGATGGTAGAATGAAGGGCCTGGCACTTCCATCAAGCAAGCATTTCTGCTCATAACTCTTTGCAAATGATTTTGTGGCGTTAGCTCAAGAGGAGCCGAAGAATATTAAGCACTTGTTTGGTGCCTTGAAGCTTTTGTCAAGTTAGCTGGGGCAAGACCTTTGCACTGCGGATTGACCCGGCAGGCCCAAGGCCTACATGGCTTGAATTCTTTGGAGTCCAATGTGTAGGTAGCAGGATTCTCTATGATATTGGGTGCTCCATTAGGGTCGGATCTAATCTTAAAGTAGAGATTCAAACCATTTAGGGACAAATTGAAATTTTGAGGTTGGCAGAGGGTGGCCCTTGGGTGGAATGCCAGAGTCTTGATTATTCCGGATGTTCTTCTGACAACTACTATCTACCACACTCTAAAATTTTAGGAAGCCCCATTGGGTTGAAGTGCAAAGGAACCTTAGGCACATTCTTTGAGAAAAAGATACGGGAAATCAAAGAGTGCACTTTGTCCCATGGGACACCTTGAAGATGCCTAGAACTAATGGTGGGCGAGGTATCCTAGATGTGGGTATCAAAACACAAGGCTCGTTGGTTGAACTAGAAGTGGAACTTAAGGGGCTCTGATCTTCCTAGCAATTTGGGGTACTCATAATTAGTTAATTTTCGATGGAGCAAGGTGTTTAATTACACGGCACAGCGGAACAAAAACTGAACAAAGAATAGAGAGTACACAGTAAACTGGAGAGGAACAAAATTTTCCTTCAATACTAATGTAGTACAAATGATGGCTCCGTCCACCCGTGCGCTCCCACAGTGGAGCCCCACAGTGGAGCCTAGATGGCGAACTAGACAAATATTAGGTGAAGAGCTACTAGCTAGAAGATCTGATCTAATTTGAACTGATATGATACAATGGATTGGGGAGGTCTCCTCTTTATAGCTATGAGGGCAGTAGTCGGATCAACGTAGTTGGTGGAATCGACCAGCCAACCTAATCAGTGGAATCGACTAGTCATCCATGGAATATTCAAGGAATATTCCCTATACCATCGCCTCGAGGGCGGGAGCCCCCGAACCCCCACCAGGGGGGCCAGCTGCCCCTAGGCCCCAGCAAGAATAATGGGCTCCCACACAATCACCTTTCTACCATCAACAGTCTCATTGATAGAGCTCATCTGACATGCAAGAGATGCAAATGCACATTCATGCATTGCTTTATCATGCAAGAGAATCATTATTCCACACATCCGATCCTACAGGACAGCAAAGGATGCTTGGGATAAATTGGCTTCTCTATATCAGATTAGCAATGAAGCTCGTGTTGCATATTTGAGAAGGCAATTACAGGAAGTGAATATGAATGAAGGTGAGTCAATGGATGCATATTTGACAAAGGTCAAGGACCTCATGGAACATCTTGCCAACATTGATGAGGTGATGCCAAATTCATAGCTTGTCAGTACTACATTGAATGGACTACAAAACTAATGTCCGATCTAGTGTTGCACAAATAGATGAGATTGCCGACCAACTTTCTGTACCTCCCGATGTTTGTTGGTGGTGAGGCATCCTCCATAGACAACCTCGCATTTACCTCCATAGGTGTAGCTATCTCCTTGCACTTGGACACACCAAATGCCTTCAAGATCTCCCTTGCATATTTTTGTTGAGAGATGAAGATCTTACTTGGCTCTTGCCAGACTTCAATCCCCAAACAGTAGTGCATCAAGCTTAAGTCCTGTCATCTCAAACTCAGTGCTCAACGCCTTTCTTGTCTGCTGGATCATGTCTTCATAGTCACCTGTAAATAAGGAGATCATCCACATATAGAACAATAATGGCAGATTTTCCACCTTTCCTATACACATACAAGTTAGCATCTGAGGCACATCTTTTGAAGTTTAATTTATGAAAAAATTTGTCTTTCCGTTGGTAATGAAGAAGAGCCAATAGGAAAAATGCACTTCCAAAAATTCAAGAAATGCCTACCATGCTCTTGGGGCATGTTTCAGCCCGTACAAAGCCTTCTTGAGCTTACATACCTTGTTCTCAGAATGGGGGGCCTCAAACCCTGGTGGCTGAGCCACGTACACCTCCTCCTTGAGGTCACCATTCAAGAATGTTGATTTAACGTCCATTTGATAAACTGGCCACTTTTTATGAGCAGCCACTGATAGTACTATGCGAATAGTGGTCATTCTGGCAGTCGGAGCAAAAGATTCATGAAAATCAAATTCTTCAACCCACGAAAATCCTTGTGTAACCACTCTGGCTTTGTACTTCTTCAAAGTCCCATCGGCCTTGTACTTTACCTTCCAAACCCACTTGGTGCCAATAACCTTTCTGTTAGGTGGTCGATCTACCGGTTCCCAAGTTTTATTCTTCATGATGCTGTCATATTCTACTTGCATAGCGTTTTCCAATCTCGGTTTGCAGGTGATTCCTCCAAACTCGCAGGCTCCTTTACTTCTGCAATAATCAGCCATCAAGGCCATATTGACTATGTGAGTAGAAGCCCTCCTTTGCTCCTCGATTCTCTGAGACTGCCTTGGTCCATATGTATGCTGCTCAACAGACATAGGCATATGGTTATCATGGTCATAGAGCTGCCTTACCCATCGTGGCAATGGCTTTTCGGTGGTGTAACAACAGGTTGGTGACTTATACCTTCATCATCTAATATTTCCTCCTCCTTTATAGCTCCTGGGACAGGTCCATAGTGAATTACCTCTTCGCTTGATGATAGAGTGGAAGAGCTCTTCTGTGCCTCCACTGCATGTGGCTGCTCCCTGAACACCACATCATGGCTTGCTATGATCTTCTTTGCTTCTCGGTCATACAACTTATAGGCTTTCTTCTCATCACAATAGCCTAAGAAGATACATTTGGTGCTTTTTGGTTGTAGCTTGTTTCTCTCTTTGTCTGGTACATGCGCATAGCATTCACACCCAAACGTTTTGAAGTGGGAGACAGATGGCTTCTTACCGTTGTAAGCCTCATGTGGTGTTTTACCTTTGAGTGCCTATGTATAGTTGCTACGATTAAGCATGTAAACTGCAGTTTTGATAGCCTCAGCCCAAAAGTTGTTTGGCAGTCCAGCACCTTTCAACATACACCTCCCCATCTCCACGGTGGTCCGCATTCGGCGTTCAACAACCAAATTTTGTTGAGGCATATGTGGAGTCGTCATTTGTTGCTTAATCCCTTTGCTCTTGCAAAAATCTCCAAACTCTGTAGAAACAAACTCACCACCACCATCCGATCTGATTTTCTTCACTTTTCTCTCTGTTTCATTTTCAACAAGCTGTAGCCATTCTTTCAATTTAACAAAAGCTTGAGCCTTTTCGTGAAGAAAGTACACCCACATCTTCCTACTATAGTCATCGACAATCAATAAAAAATAGGAAGATCCCCCCAAGGCCTGTGTAGGCATCTTACCACACAAGTCAACATGCACCAACTCTAGAGGAGTGTTTGCTCTATTCTTGCTTTCTTGTGGGAATGCCTTTCTCTGTTGCTTGCCCATCATGCAAGCGTCACATGGTTCTTTGATTTCTGCTACTGCAGCTAAGTGAGCAACCATACCTTGCTTTTGCACCTCCTTCAGCACTGCAAATCCGACATGTTCGAATCTTTCATGCTAAAGTCTGCTTGTGTCCACTCCAGTGGTGGCTATAAGAGCACTTAGCTCATACAGGTTGTTCCTCCTTACTCCTATGCCAACAAGATTGCCAGCACTATCCAGAATTTTTGCTCCTATCTTGTTGAACCTCACCTCATGGTCAAGGTCAGTTATGGAAGCAACTGATAGCAAATTTATCTTGATTTGTGGAACATACAGCACATCAAATAGTTTCTTACATCTCCATTTATAGAAACAAATGAAACCGTACCTGTACCCTCAACAAGGCATTTTGCATTATTTCCAACCGTCACGGTGATGGGTTCCTGTAGACGCTGCATGGAACAATATAAACCCTTCTTGTAGGTCATGTGACGGGAGGCACCACTATCCAATACCCATGAATCAGTGGTTGACGCTTTTTGAACTGAGGAACACTCTTCCTCAATGGCTAGAAATAGATCCAACTCTGCTTCCACTGTGTTAGCTGTGTCTTTCCACTTATCTGTCTTCTTCGAGGTACCATTCTTTTCATCTGCTTTCTTGACCCGACAATTTGCAATCACATGGCCCTTCTTCTTGCAGTAGAAGTATTCTCCCTGAAACTTCTTCTTGTTGCCCTTCTTCTTTTTGTCACCACTAGTAGAGGACTCACCTTTGGTGGAGGAACCACCTTTGCCTTTCACAGTGGCAGAGAACACAGCATCCCCATTGCTGCCTTCATCTCGAGCTTTAAGCCTCAATTCCTCCTCCATAAGTAAAGCATAGAACTCCTCAAATGACAATGGTTGGGGTCTCACCTGAGTGTTAAGCATTGTTACCAATCCATCAAACCTTGGTGGACATATCCAGAGACACCACCGAGCTAGCTCTTCGCTAGTCTTTTGTATCCCAGCACTAGCCATCTGGTCATGCAGATTTTTGATTCGGGTTATGAACGCCTCCGCTCTCTCCTTCATTAAACTCCTCAGTTGCAAGCTGATTCTCTAGATCCTTGTCTGATTTCGCGTCTCATACAGACTCTTCAATATGTTCCAAGCCACAGTTGCCTTAGATGTATGCTGAATCAAGGTCAAAACACTATCAGTAGTACTTGTAACCAGGGCACACAGAGCATCTGCGTTCTTGCATTTCCAAGCTTGTAAAAGGTCGGCATTAGGAGGTATCCTACTCCTCGGATTTGCTGGGTCGGGGGTTCCTTGTGTTTTTGGGTCAGTCCCCAGTACTGTCTCCAGAAGCTCATACGAATCCAAAATAGCATTAATTTTAAACTGAGTGTAGTTCGTACCATCTAGCTTGCCTTCAATGAAGGCTGGTGGGCGAATCCTCAACGCTTGGATTATTGGTGCTGCTACAACTGCTGAACTTGAGCCGGTTCTTGTTGCCATCACTCCATATGCTGTTGAAGCCCTCGCCTCTCTTCTACTCTTCGATCCTTAGAGCCGCCTGGGCTCTGATACCATGTTAAATTACACAGTGCAATGGAACAGAAACTGAACAAAGAATAGAGAGTACACAACAAACTGGAGAGGAACAAAATTTTCCTTCAATACTGATGTAGTACAAATGATGGCTTCGTCCACCCATGCGCTCCCATAGTGAAGCTTAGATGGCGATCTAGACAGATGCTAGGTGAAGAGCTACTAGCTGGAAGATCTAATCTGATCTGAATTGATATGATACAATGGACTGGGGAGGTCACCCCTTTATAGCTATGAGGGTGGTAGTCGGATCAACCTAGTCGGTGGAGCCGACTAGTCATCCATGGAATATTCAAGGAATATTCCCTATACTGTCGCCTCAGGGGCGAGAGCCCCTGAACCCCCACCAAGGGGCCACTGGCCCCCTTGGGACCCCCCAGCTAGGGGCTAACTAGCCTCCAGGCCCAAGCAAGAATAAGGGGCTCCCACACAATCACCTTTCTACCATCAACGGTCTCATTTGATAGACCTCATCTGACATGCAAGTTAGGATCCATCCAGTGTGCCGGGCTCACACATCGCTTCTCCTCATATGGGGGCCTTACAACTTGAGCACCTTGGACCACTGCTAGTTACCAGGAGGGTGGGGCATTGAGCATATCTAACACAAGGGAAGCCAATGGTCATGCACCTATATTCTCATATGAGTGAAATTTTCATTGATAGATATGAGTGTAGATTTCAAATCTAAAGACCCATTGGGCAGCTCTTCTCTATCAAAGGTTCGTCGTTCTCTTCAGTGAGCCTATGCTAAGCGTTTAACCTATTGCACTACCGTGTAGCATGGGTTGTTTGCCCTTCATATTATTGGTCCATTTTTGTATTGATCTTATTAGGAGTGATTGCACCATTCAGATAGGTCAACATGCTCTCAAAAAGAAGAAGAAGATAGTACTGGCTTGATAGTGGAAATCTTATATCCTTTTTACGTAGGATTATTGCTTGAAATCATCATATAAATAGATGGTGAGATAATCAAATCAAAATAGAGAATATGATGAATTCTTCATGTAATTGAATCCTAGTCATCCCTTAGGCTTGTCTAGTAGGGCATTTCACATGGACTCTCTTTCTTAGAAGGCCTTTTTGAACCACCTCGTATTATTTTGTTTGGGACTTCACCCCATATTGCATAATTGATGAAGGGCATATACAAGGAATACAAAGCAATGTGGATAATGGATTCATCTTGCAAATCCTCGTCAAGGCCATTATTAGCACAATTTCACCAACTTCAAGCACCAGTAGCGCTTCAAAATCATTTGGAAATCTGTGCCATTTGCCACTAGCTGCGCATTTTTAGCATCGTGTCCACTGGCTCTAAGATGTTCAAATTTCAGCAGTTCACAATCAAGTGAAACTAAAGGACGGGCAGTGCTAATTCACCATGGAAGATCGTATCATTGGATTGATTAGTGTATGTAAGGATCTCTGCATTATTTAACATTCAAATTCTAATCATTTAACCTTCAAGTTCTAAGACCCAGTGCACACGCTCACAAAAATTTGCAACTGGGTGCGATGTTGAGGCCCTAATGCTAATTGCCCGTGTGAACAAAAAGGCTGCATTTAATACATTTGACAAAGGTAGGTGTGAGTGGTAAGTTTTGTACGTGACTATATGATGTGAGTGGCAATGGATTTTCATTGGCTGGGTAGAGAAAATTGTCAGCTCTGCATTTGTGTAGGAGCATTGAAGGCAGTGGCAGAGCCAAATGGCAAGTTGCGATTGGCAAGAAAAACAATGGGGCTCCATTGCTCAAATGTGCAACCTCCAAAATCAGGTGCCAATTTGAGCACTAATCTCGCATTTGCTGAATCATATTCAATCGTGTGAACTAAAAACCACACAACTAGTGGCGCATTTTTGTGAGCGCGTGCAGTGGCCTAAGTTCTACCTTGGAGTGTGGACCATTACTAATTAGTAACGTTGTTGGACAACCGTTGCTTCTAAGTTCTACATATAAAAGTAAAATTATATAATGAGAAGCCCCAAAACGCCAATGAAATGTACGTCGTAGATTGGGCTTGTACACTTTCAGTACATAAGGCTACTGGGATTCGCGTCTGGTTAACTGTCCGCAAAACCATGGGGTTAGTCAGAGTACTGCAGTCCTAGGTTGCTTAACGATGCAGCAGCCAACTTTACAAATCTGGAACCTACGACTACTGTTGCGCATCTGCTTTCTTAGATCTTCCCATTGACGCTGATGGTCTGAGTACAAAGGCTAATGAACACGAAGCCGTGAGATCTCAGCTTATTACTGACCACTGACTCGTGACTCCCTGAGTTGTAAGGAGTCAAATTCCAAATTGCGTAGTCGGCAGTGGGCACTTTTATATTTTGGCGTTGGTCTTGTCCTTGGTTGGATTTGGAACTCAAGAGATTGGAAACAGTTGCCAAATTCCCACATTGCAAGTTGTATATACTCATTTTGCCACGGTGCCACCTCCCTTCGCGTTGCTGAACCATCACGCATTTCTTCGCTTGCAGTAGATTATTGGAGTCCGGTGTCCAACAGTCACTTACGTTGGCGTGTGTCTAAGCCTAAAGGACAATTTGACCCTGGGTTAAAAGCAGCGTTGGACACCAAAAGAGATGACGTGGGAGGGTTTTTTTTTGTTTGGCATGACCATTGCTCATGCTGTTGAGGGTTTGGTGTAGAAGTTGGTACTATTGGCTTGAGGATTTTGACATATGCCTAAAGGCTAAAGACACACATGACGCAAGAAGGTTTCCATTGCACTTCAAGTACAAGCATTCACCCAAGAGAGATGAGGAGAGAAGGTTGCTTTTAGGTATCTCTTATACAATGGTTTGCAATCTAGGCGTTGACAACCATCATGCATGCTCCAAGGTGCTATCTTTTCAACCAATTATCATCATCCAAGTTCTTTACATATGCTCTTCAACAGGTTTACCAATAATGTATGTGCTGCACTCTGTAACTTTTTGTTCACGCGGGCAATTAGTGTTGGGGCTTCAGCATCGTACCCAGTTGCGAATTTTTGTGAGTGTGTGAACTTGAAGGTTAAATGATTAGAATTTGAACGTTAAATAATGCAGAGATCCCTACGTACACTAATCAATCCAATGATACGATCTTCCATTGTGAATTAGCACTGTCCGTACTTTAGTTTCGCTTGATTGTGAATTGTTGAAGTTTGAATGTCTTAGAGCCAGTGGACACAATGCTGAAAATGCGCAGCTAGTGGCGGATGGCACATATTCTAGATAAGTTTGAAGCACTATTGGTGCTTGAAGTTGCAACTCAAAATTGGAGGGTGCCAATTTGGGCACCGGATGCACATTCCATTTTGTACTGGCTGGAGTGTCTTCATTGCTCTGCCTAGTCAATGAGGAATGGCCAGCACTATGCAAATTGTTTCCAACTCGTCAGAAGCACCTTCAGAGCTCTCTACAAGTGCTCAGAGTTCTTAAATGCCCACCAAAATTTGTTCACACAATTTATTTGACTACAAGCTTCAATGTCGAATTGTTCACCATTTTTCCTCCCGTGTGCACTGGCCCTTGGTAAGATCTTACTTGTTAACCAACACGTGTCTTATGATGCATGTACTAGTCATAAAGGATACTTCACTACTGCAAAGAGGATCGTCAGAATGGCCTCTTTCAAGTTGTTTCCACGCAAGGGAAAATGGGCCATTTGATGAGTTGTGAGGTTTCCAAACCTCCATCAGTGGCTCAGGGGTTTCTCAACCACCACCCGCATCGTGAGTTCCCATGCAATGGTGAAAATGGTGGAGAAGGAGTAGGGTGCTGCAGAGCAGGATTGCTGCAGTGTTGGGACAAGAAGAAGGAGCAGGCTACTGTAGCTCTGGGATTGGATGGATGCTCTGCCTAAGGCTGAGGCTCCCAATTCAAGGAAAGTGGCACCCGGGAGGCCCTAAGGATCCATCAAAATTTGATTGATTCATCCCACCACCCATTTGCTCCATGAGCCATTTTACCTCCTACTTTTTTTCTCACGTGGGAACCGTTCAAGTGCACTCCCTAACATTCAAATGGGCTATTTGCCTCTGCACAAAAATAGCTCGTTTGTGGCTTTAGGCATTATGGTTACTAAAGAGATGTGGAACGAAAGGTATTAGTTTCACAAACCTACTGAATGAAGAAAGTGTATGTAATGCAAGATTTCAAGCGTGTATCGAGCCTCGACTTTCAAAGGCGCTATGCATTTATTGCCTTAAAAAAAAGAACAAGAAACTTGCCGAATGTATTAAAGGTGGCGGTAAGCTTTAAAAGGCACAAGGGGGGTTGGCCATTGAGTTTAGGGTCTATCTGGCTCATAGCAGCATAGGCCCTGGGGCTCTTCCTAATGTTGCATTTATCAACTTAAAAAGCAATTCTTAATGGTCTCCTAATGGCTCCAAAGCTCTTCGAGAAATTGTATTGTAGATAGAAGTCATGTGACAAAGATAAAAATAGAAAGTAAATTATAATGTTCAAAAATATCTCAATAGTTCTTCTAAAAAATAATAGCATTTATTAGCTAAACCTAATATAGCCTTTCATAACCCCAAAGCACCACTAGCGGGATAGGCAACCATAAACCAGAGAAACCTTTCTCCAGTTGAACATGACAAAGAGAATTGCCAAATGGATGCAATTCTAGTGAGGGTCACAAGAAGACAGGCATCTTCATCATCTAGCCTACTGCTCTAAGAATGGCATGCTAGAAAATTTGACGATGTCTTATCTCTTTGCTTTAGGCACTACCTTAGTTTTTTATATAATGGCTATTCTTTAAGTACTCGGAATTTGCTGCAACTCTTTTGGGAGCATGAGCTGGACAAACATTATTATACAGTAGCAGTAAAATACAAACAAATTAGAATACCTAAATTATAAATTGTAATACGTATTAGACATATGAAAGCAAGAACATCTGTGTAAATACCTACGAAACAATGCATTGATCCGGTGCATAGAGGGATTAACAATGGGCGTTGCAACGAATTAAATTGTTAATAGGTAGTTGATCTAATTAATCAATGCAAGAAGAGTTGTTTCAATGATGTTGAAGTAGCTTGAACTTAATATTGAAATATAGAGTAGGTATTCATGATCTTAGTTGAGCAATTAAATGTAATCGGCAACCAATGAGTTGATTGATGATTTAATATGTTAAGTCATTCCCAGCTTACCCCTAACATCTTGTGGAACATACTCTACCTAACGAATGGTTTTCTCCAATTTGGGGACCCATTTTATTTGGTATCTCACCGCCCTATTTGGGAGAGGGAAGCTTCAAATTGTTTCGAAAGAAAACCCCATGTTTGAACTGTTGCTCCTTCGGCTTTGTTGTGAAATGAACCCAAAAGGAAGTGGCTTTATGAACTCAATGGTGCATGTGATAGTTCCCTTAGAGGGCATTCTTGCATTAGAGAAACACACTAGCCTTGGATTCAAGAGTGATGTTCTCATGTTTTTTCCTTGCCTTTGCGCCTTAGATTTAAGAGCAAAATGGAGACCTAGTAAGTTCATGAAATTGGGTGATGTTAGTGTCAATTTAGGAGTTGCCTTTAGTTCAGTCTATGAGAAGGTTGAGTGCTCTCAGGTGGGTTGCATTTGTAGCTTTCAATGAGCATGGAGAGAGAGAGCATATGCCGTGTTCCTCTCTTCTTCTTCTTCTTCTTTTTTGCCTGCCATAGGAAGGCCTTAGTGAAGATAAGGAAAAATAGGTATTGGCTTGCCCTCTGGGTAGCCTTAGCATCGACTTGTTTTTTGCAAAGCAGAAATTAGCAATTGTTTAATTAAAAAAAAAAAACAATTTGTCTATTGGTTGGTGGTATGTGTCATTGAATGTTAGTGGTTGGTGGTGTGTGCCATTGAATGCTAACAGGCCTATAACCCCTCCTTCAGCTTCTTCCTTGATTGCGGCACCACCACAATAGACAACCAGACCCAGCTTAGCCACAACTCCCATCCATCCATGCCAATTCTCCCCCCCCCCCCCCTTTTCCTCCATCCTCTCCAATTCCCTAATCTTCCCCTCACGCCCTTTCTCCTTCAACTTCCCAATCTTGCCTGGCCGCCACTGAATTCACCTCTACTTCTATCCCTTCGAATTCTAGCAGTATAACCTCTCCCGAGCTGTCTTCTTCATCACTACTGGCCCTTTCACCCTCCTCTCCAACGCCAACGTTCCCAAGCCATCCGTTTTGGCACCAACAAGAGGCCAACTCCAGCTACCTCTTCAAGGAGTTTCCCATCAACGTCACTGATGTCCCTTTGATTCTCACCTTCATCCCTAATTCTACAAGCAACTCTTCCACTTTCATCAATGCCTTGGAGGTTCTATCCATGTCGCCTAATCTCATTTGCGATGACACCAGCCCTTTGGGAGTGTACTGTCTTGCGCCCTTTGGAGTCCCTTACATGGCACTGGAGACCATGTATAGAGTGGACGTGGGAAGTCCTTGGTCAATCCCTTAGATTATATGCCAAGACTCTATAGAACATGGCTCGCAAATGAAAGCTTCCTTTTTTCAGATGCAAGAGTAACAAGCATACACACCGCAACAATGTCCATCGTATTCAAGTCCTTTTCAGGTGACATCTTTGCTCCGAGGATCGTCTACAACATTGCTCTACAGATGACCTCTCTACAAACGGAAGCCTTAAAAATTTGGACATGTCTTGGGTTTTCCACGTTGATGCATACTATCGCTATATCCGGCTCCACTTCTACGAAATCAAATACGTTTCAGGAAGTGAGAGGCTTTTCAATGTTTGTTTGCAAAATCAAATAGCATTTTCGGATTTAGATCTCGGTATGCAGGTTGAGGCAGATGTAGCTTATTACAGGGACTTCTCTGTCATTGCACAAGGGGATACCAACTTCTGGGTTCAAGTTGGGCCTCCCTTTAATTTGGGATATTCAACGAAGTAATCCTCAATCGCCTTGAGATCTTTCACCTATGTCTTCCAACGAAGTTGTAGAGAAGATAAGTGGCGACCTTGAAAATCGGAAGATCTATCAGACGGATCCATCGCATTAGGAACTCAAAAAACAGAGAATATATTAGATCCGATTGGATTCTATTAGTGTTCACAAAAAACCGTAATGTACGTTATAAAGGACAGAGCTGCAAGATCACAACAAATTGGCAGCATATTATTCAAGTGGTTCTTCCTCTTTCTGAAAAGATTTTATTTTTTGCCAGCCTCCTCGTAAGGAAGTTCGCACAGATTAAGATATTCCTGATTTTAAATCAACGTTTGAGCACTTTTGCATTCATGATGGAGGTAGTTGATGAGCTGGAGAAGAATTTGGATCTTTCAGAGTGGCACACGGAGCTATCCTGTATGACTCTTTATAGGTTTGGGGACACCTCTAGTAGCTCACTGCAGTATGAGTTAGTGTACACTGAAGCAAAGGGCAGAGTTTGCAAAGGGGACAGAATTTGGCAGATAGCTTTTGGGTTTGTCTTCAAATGCAACAGTGTTGTGTCGAGTGCTTTGAAATCTATAAAGTCAAAAGAAGAAAACAATGCTTGGTCGGGTTTCATCGAAAAGTTTCTTGTAGATGTACCCACGATGAGGAATCTGTAGAGAAACATTGTGTAGCGTGAGGAGACCTCAAGTCTATTTTCTGATAGATTTGGGCATTGCAAGGCAAATGCAATCAGTAGTATTATATGAAAGTTGTCCCTGTTGAAATCAAGGAGAATTCCTGGTTAGTATTAGTTCTATGAACGGAGCACTTGGAAGTCCTGATGGTATGCACTTGTAAACCACATCATGCTACTTATACAATGTAATCCCTGATTCCTTTTTTGGTATGTGTACTAATTCTTCTACATAGTTTGAGTTCTTTATAGCTTAGGCAAAAACATATTGGCATCAATGTAATTGTCGCGGACATGTTTAGTGGTAGGATGTGTAATGGCATCATGCTACTTATACAATGTAATTCTTGATTCATTCTTTGGTGGGTGTGTACCACATTCTTATGTGCACTAAGAGTTTTTATACAGCTTAGGCAACTCATATTGGCATCCATGTCATAGTTGTGGACTTGTTTCCTTCTCCTCCCAGGCCCGCCTTTTTTGGGCAGGTATGTTGAATGAAATTCATCTTGTTTTTTAAGACATTTCTTTTTATTTTAAGGTGATTGGTCCAAGTATGCTCATTGTAAGAGGCTTTCAATGCATGCATTTAGTGACTTCGTCTTCTTTGGCCTTGCCCTCTATGTGAGTGTGTGTGTGTCTCTTGTTCTTCTTCTCTCTCCCCTCTCCCCTCTTCCCTTTCTCTTCTCCTTCTTCTCTCTCCTTTCTCTTCTCCTTCTTCTCCCTCTCCCCTCTCTCTCTCTCTCTCTCTCTTCTCTACTAGGCAAGCCCCCCTTCTCTCTCTTCTTCTCTCTCCCCCTTTCTCTCTCTCTCTCTCTCTCTCACCGAAATTAATCTTGTTCTTCTCTTGGTTTTTGTTTAGGAAGGTGCAGGTAAAGGCGAACTCTAATAATAGCCAAAAGTGCCTTAAAAAGGAGGGTCTAAAATGCCGAGGATAAATGCGTATTTTAGATTCGAGCAGACGCTGCGCTTTCACAGTTGTCACTTGTGTTTAATTTTTGTAGGAAAAGCAGGGAAAGACGTATTTAATAACTGGCGCGAGTTGCGGGCTGTTGACTGGCAGCTGACGGCGCGGAGACGTTAGGGTTCCGGCAGCGGCCCCGTGGGTGGGAGGTGGGGCCCACGGGCCGGGAAAGTGCCCGTCGGGAAACGACCTCCAGGCCACTGGCAACCGGCGAGCTGCCCGCTGCCCATTTGGCCAAATTATTAATTGAAAAAAATTTCCGGAATTAATTATAATTTGTCTGCATTTTTCTCCATTCGGCTTGTTTAGCTTGCTTCCTTCTTAAACCACCATGCCTTTGAAAGTTCCCCTCCTCCTGCTTCGGCTTTTTCCCGTGTTTACCTGCTGTGCTTTTCCCTTCACAGTTCTCTGTATTGAGCTTCTGTGATTCCCCCCCTCCTCCTGCTTCCTGAGGATTTCGATTGTCTCGGAGGTGTGTCTTGAGGATTTCGATCGTCTCAGAGGTCGAAAAACCTTCGGATCTCTGAGCGCGGCGGAAGAAATTTCGTGATCCGGAGGCGAGCTGCGTGATATGAGCGCCTTCGCCCGAAGAATACGAGAGAGCAGGAAGATGAGCGACGCTGCGGTGGCTGCTGCTGCTGTGGAGATGCTGGGAGAGTAAAGAAAAGAGAGAGAGAGAGAGAGAGAGTTTAGAGTGAATTGCGCCCAGCCAACCGCGAGCAGGTGGAGCGAGTTCGACGGTGTTTGGGAGGGCGAGGGAGCGCGAATTGTTGAAAGCAAGCAAAGAGTGCGTGCATTTAGGAAGGCGAGGCGATAGAAAGCTAAAGAAAGAAAGAAAAGAAAGAGAGGGAGAGGAAGAAGAGGAGGAGAGGGGACGTAAAAAGCTTGCGAGGCCCCCAAAAGTAGTGGAAGGGCAGCTTATCGCCACGTCCCAGAAAAAGAGAGCTTTTCCTTTGCGATTGTGCTCTCTTCTTGGACTGTTCTTCCTCTTCTTCTTCACGCCATCTCTGCTTCAATGCTTCCCCTTCCCCTCTCCTCCTCCTAGCCTCCTCCTCCTCCTCCCCCCCCTCCCCTTCCCCTCTGAAGCTCTTTTCCTCCTCCCTCAATGGGGACCGACGACGCTAAGGCTATCAGCCTTGAAGCTCTCAATTCCGAAACCGTCGATTTGGTACCTTCTTCCCTCTTTTTGCTTTCGCCATTGCCCCCCCCCCCCCCCCCCCCCCCTCCCCGCCTTCCTGCTCTTCTCACTCCTCTTTTCTCACTTCCCGTTCTTTTGCTTTTGCTGCTGCAGGAGCGTATCCCCATCGAGGAAGTGTTCGAACAACTCAGATGCACCAAGGAAGGGCTCTCCTCTGAGGAGGGAGAGAACCGGTTGAAAATCTTCGGATTGAACAAGCTCGAGGAGAAATCCGTAAGCCTCTTCTGCTGCTGTCCGCCAACGGATTTATGGTTCTCCTTAGCCAGAAGTGAAACTTTCATACCTGTTGTTTGCCCTTCCGTTTCCCTTACATTGGACAGCCTTTGCAAAGACCTCCGATCCGGTTGTAGTACAAGTATTGCAAATCGTCCTTTGCATGCAAGTCAGAGACGTGATCTTTTCGTACGAGTAGCATTTCTTTTTATCCATTTCTTGCGAATCCTGTCTTAAGGTGGAAGAAGCTTCGAGTTGTTTAGAGCTTGATTCCTCAGAATTGAGATATCGTTATACCTTTCCACTCTCGATCTTTTTCCTATGTTATCGCCTCCCCCGTCGGAATTTTTTAGATGAGCTGCCGTGGTCTACGGTACGCCTCCTCCATCCCTGCCTTGTCGGAATTCTTAGGTGAGCTGCCCTGGTCTACGGTATCGCCTCCTCCATCCTTGTTCTGTCGGAATTCTTAGGTGAGCTGACGTGGTCTACGTTGTTCTGTCGGAATTCTTAGGTGAGCTGTCGTGGTCTATGTTATCGCCTCCCCCATCCCTGTAGTTCTCTGGGGCTGCTCTCCATGTATCTGCGCATTTGTTGTCGTTTGCTTTCCTGGGGTCTACGTCGCAAACGACTGAACATCGCGTTGCCTTGGGTATTTTTGGTGTCGACAAGCACATTCAAAGGAGCTTGACAAGCTTGCCGTGTGCTGCACAGGAAAGCAAAGTTCTGAAGTTCCTGGGTTTTATGTGGAACCCGCTTTCATGGGTTATGGAAGCTGCAGCAATAATGGCGATTGCCTTGGCGAATGGTAAAGTTCGTGGGAAGGTTAGTTTTAGTTTGCTTTCGTGTAATACTTCGCACGTTAGATATGAAAACTGGATACTCTTGGTAGTGACCGGCTACGTATTTTTCTGACAGAAAGAGCTTCCTGACTGGGAAGACTTTATTGGTATCATAATTCTGCTCCTGATTAACTCCACCATTAGTTTCATAGAGGAAAACAATGCCGGTAATGCTGCAGCTGCTCTCATGGCTAGACTGGCTCCCAAAACAAAGGTTAGCTGTGCTTTCTGCGACTAGTCTTTTGTTTTTCCAAACTTCCAATGAGTTCTGGAAGAAAGCTGATTTTGACTTTTCTTCGTTCTCAGTTGTATTATGCATGATTAGAGCTCATTTTTTAAGGTGCTTTTTGAATAACCTTCTTCGGATTAGGTTCTTCGAGATGGGCAATGGACTGAGCAGGATGCTGCCATACTTGTACCCGGTGACATCATCAGTGTCAAGCTTGGTGATATTATTCCTGCAGATGCACGACTCTTAGAAGGCGATCCTTTAAAGATAGATCAGGTGAAGCTTTACGTCAAGTCAGAAAAGATTGGAGGAATTTGGGAGAGCTTTCCTTGATGGTCATTTCTTGTGCCGTGCAGTCTGCATTGACAGGGGAGTCGATGCCAGTCACAAAGAAACCAGGAGATGAGGTGTTTTCTGGGTCAACTTGTAAACAGGGAGAGATTGAAGCCGTAGTGATTGCAACAGGTGTACACACGTTTTTTGGCAAAGCAGCTCATTTGGTGGATTCAACCAATCAAGTTGGCCATTTTCAAAAGGTAATATTCCATCCACTATTGCAGTGCCATATTATCGAAATGCTTTCATTGCATCCCACCACGCCAGATTCTTCGACTACAGCTCAGCTTCAACTTATTTAAGGTTGGGGTAGGAAGAGAGGGTGAGTATCTAGCATAGTAGAGAGGTGACGGTAGCTGTCGTTTCTTCACACATATTGGGTGTGCTATTTCAGCTGCTCTCTCCTTCTTGGGCTTTTATTTGTAAAATGACTTCTCCCATGCCATGGAAAGAAGAAAACTTGGAATTAATATGAAGACTGGGGCAATGTAAGGCAGACATCTAGCTACCTTGGTCTTTGGGTTCAAATGCCATTTCCTTATTGACGCAGTATCTGTTAATGGGAAACATTTTTTTTTTCAAAGAATGTTAATGGAAAACTTAATTGGAGGCTCCCAGAGACTTTTGGACATCACCAGGTCGTTGTGCAACTATTGCAGAGTTGAAATACTGGCCTTACCATGTACATTCACCCAGAGTCTTGCACAAAATGACATCTTAACACATTTCAATGGGTAGCAGTGAGCTTCATAACATGCTTCTTACTTGGAAAATCATCTTAGGAGTACTGTTTTGGTGAGATATCCGTCTTGGGGTTGACTCTCTATAGTGAAGCATTCCTCTTGCCTTAAACACCAATACACACAACTTTCATGCCTCAATGCCATCTATTCTTAAGTTGGCCTAAGAGTTTATGGAGTCACTTAAAAATCGAGAGGGTAGCTCATGGATGAAACCATATGCATTATTCTACCTACGACTGCTCGTTTGACGATTTATTTTTCTTATTATTCTTCCTCTTTTATAATCTGTGCGTGCACGTGTGCACGGGGTGTCGCTTGGTTTTGCCTTCATTTGTGAGAACTTCTCAATTGAAGCCTCAGTATTTTCTTGTTGATCTTGCCTCAGGTTCTCACAGCAATTGGTAATTTTTGCATCTGCTCCATTGCTGTTGGGATAGTCATCGAGATTATTGTCATGTATCCCATACAACACAGAGCTTACAGGGATGGAATCAACAATCTCTTGGTACTCCTCATTGGAGGAATTCCTATCGCTATGCCCACTGTGCTCTCTGTCACAATGGCTATTGGGTCTCATCGTCTTTCTCAGCAGGTCAGAGCATTTTTGTGTTATCATCCAGCATTGAGGTCCTACCGTATCATTCAGCAGGGGCGTGACTGACATGTTTGCTTGCTAATTGCGTGAACAGGGTGCCATCACAAAGCGTATGACTGCCATTGAGGAAATGGCAGGAATGGATGTTTTGTGCAGTGACAAAACTGGAACACTTACTTTGAATAAGCTCACTGTGGACAAGAATTTGATAGAGGTACCAACTGAGTCAGAGTGTTGATTTCATGTATCAGTCTGTTTGAGAGTTAGTGCCTTTTGAACACAGCTTGTTTGGCTGTTCAGGTCTTCACAAAAGGAATAGACAAAGACATGGTAGTCCTTTTGGCAGCTAGGGCCTCCAGGATAGAAAATCAAGATGCCATTGATACAGCCATTGTTGGTATGCTGGCTGATCCAAAAGAGGTATTGCCTCAACCTGGTACTGATATTTACCTCTTTCCTAGATTGTTCAAGAATGTGTGAGTGCTCTATTACTTCTCAAAAGTGTAGCATAGACAGGGAATGCCCATTTTGTTGCCTGTGCGGTTTTGAATCCCAGTGTAGAAGAAAAAAATCAAATTACCAGCCATTGAGCAGAATGAATAAAGTGCCCATCTAATAGACTAACAGGCCATTTATGGTGTTGAGAATGACACCTTATGCAATGCTGTTCTCGTTGCAGGCCCGAGCAAATCTCACGGAAGTACATTTCCTTCCTTTTAATCCTGTGGACAAGCGAACGGCACTTACTTACATTGATTCTGATGGTAACTGGTACAGAGCCAGCAAAGGTGCCCCAGAACAGGTATCACCTGCTGCTCGATGGTTTCAAATTGGTACAAAGCATGTTACTGTTAATTGCTTTTCTTACAGACCCTCCATGCTAAAGCCTGTTTCCATATTCAATGGCTGAAGTTTCATTTGTTCTTTTTCCTGGTGCATGTTTAGATTCTCAATTTATGCCCAAATAAGGCAGAAATTGAAGGGAGAGCGCATGCAGTGATTGACAAGTTTGCTGAGCGAGGGCTCCGCTCATTGGCTGTTGCTCGACAGGTGCTTTAGAAAATGATTAGATGTCGTGTTAATTTTTCTCTTTTTGAATCTGTGCTATCTCAAGAAAACTTCTCGTGATTTGATCATGAGTTTGTGTTTTGCAGGAAGTGCCTGAAAAGACTAAAGAAAGTGAAGGAGGTCCTTGGCAGTTTTGTGGTCTGTTGCCCCTCTTTGATCCTCCTCGCCATGATAGTGCAGAGACAATCCGCCGAGCACTGAATTTAGGAGTAAATGTCAAGATGATAACAGGTAATACTTTGCATCATTTTTTTGCTTCCGGATTGGATCCCATTAGTTTCAGGATTAATATTGAGACTGGGGATCCTTGCTGAGAGAATAGAAGCTAAGCAAAGTGAATAATGCTTGAGTTTACAGGATCCAACATCTAACTTGATATCCCTTCACTCCAGGCCGTTGCATTGGTTTGTATAATAGACATTCCTATGAGATCTCTGGCCTTTCAAGATTATACCTCTTTCGATTTCTCTTTTATTTTCTGTGTAGTTTTTTGGACTTTAGAACAACAAAAAATCTAAATTTGTATGATTGGATACATTCTAGTCTTACAAAGGTATATTATATATTAAATAGACTTGCAGAGATACACATGAAAGAAGATTCAACATTTGACGTGCACATGGGCTGCTATTCAATCCAATTTTTACATATCAGACTTCTTCACCAATGCAATATCATTTGCCCCCTTATGCCTCCATTATATTATCCATTATATTATCTATCGCACAGTTGTGAGGTATGTGGTGAAGACCTGTATCTTCTGTTATGTTTTATGAATGCCTTAAACAACAGTGAGCCTTGTTGTCATCTTAGGTGATCAACTTGCCATTGCAAAGGAGACTGGTAGACGGCTGGGTATGGGTGTCAACATGTATCCATCGTCATCTTTGTTAGGACAGCATAAAGATGAGTCCATTGCTGCCCTTCCAGTTGACGACTTAATTGAGAAGGCTGATGGGTTTGCTGGAGTGTTTCCAGGTAACCTTTTCCTGGATGCTGTAATTACATTTTCTGCATGTGCATCCTATTCTGGTAGGCATGCCTTCATACAATCAGGTTTTCTGGGGAGTGCAGAAGAGCATTCTGGGATATACAATTCTGTTGACAATCTGATAGAACGTATTTTGTGAGCAGAACACAAGTATGAGATTGTTAAACGGCTACAGGACAAGAAACACATCTGTGGAATGACTGGTGATGGAGTCAATGATGCTCCTGCTTTGAAAAAGGCAGATATTGGTATTGCTGTTGCCGATGCAACAGATGCTGCAAGGAGTGCTTCTGATATTGTGTTGACAGAGCCGGGCTTAAGTGTTATCATCAGTGCCGTCCTAACAAGTCGCGCAATCTTCCAGAGAATGAAAAATTATACAGTACGTATTTCTAGTTCGGGACTTCCTCCTAAGACTATTTCACATGCAGTCAATGTATTTGTCGCATTTTCTATTTCTAAACTTGTCGTGAATCTTGGATGACCAGATATATGCTGTCTCCATCACTATCCGTATTGTGGTAAGTGTATGACCCTGAGATTTATTTGCATCCGCTACTACAGTTTTTTGAACGTTTTGTATAGAAGTGTTTGTCCTCACTTTCTTTCCCGATGTGGGATGCAGTTGGGTTTTATGCTTTTGGCTTTGATCTGGAAATTCGACTTTTCTCCCTTCATGGTTCTTATCATTGCTATACTGAATGATGGTAGGAAATGCCACTCTTTTGTTAAATTTACAGTTGGTTTTGTCATACATATGTGTAGACTTTTGGCATATTTTGTTATGAGTTCCATCCACTGTGCACCTTATATAAATCTATCTCTTGTATAGGTACCATTATGACAATTTCTAAAGATCGTGTGAAGCCTTCTCCATTACCTGATAGCTGGAAGCTCAAGGAAATTTTTGCAACCGGTATTGTTATTGGGACATACCTTGCAATCATGACAGTCATCTTCTTCTGGGTTATTGATAAGACCGACTTCTTTACAGTAAGTAGACAAGACCAACTTCTTTACAGTAAGTAGACCTCTATTTCAAATTTAATGGAATGTGGCTCGCCAATATTGCAGTAGCATTTGCTTTTTGGTTCTCAGGACAAAAGGATTATTCCCTTTTGACACGTCCCAGCACTCCTGAAACCTCTGATCTGCAAGCAAACACAAGAACACACACAACGTGAGGAAACTGAGCAGGCTGCTCACCACCCAACCATGACATCTATGGGATGTGATCCCGAATCAAGAGATGTCCCCTCCGAGGCACGAGCTGAGCTATTGGCACGGACTCCCAACTAGATGCTAACCAGCCTCATACCACCAGGTGGCGCTGTGAAGCCTGAGATCTGCTGCTGGGCCTTGGGCTACGCTATGATGCAGGCGCGCGTCCGTGACTCAATCCAGGATCAAACCTAGCACCTGGGAACGAAACTTGCTCCCATCGGCTCTCTGAGAACTGAACCTCCGGGCCCCTTTATAGACTTGGGCCCCAAGCGCCAAAAATAACGAAGACCTCTAACTGGTTCATATCCTTGCCACTCAACCCGAGAATCAAGCCTGCCTAGCTCTAAGCCTCCCCAGGCTACTTGAGCTAGTCTTGTATACCCAGTACACGTTGGATACCAATTTGTGCACATGACATACTTCCCCTCCTCTAAGAACTCACTCCTGATTTCGCTAAAAAATCCGGGAATGTCCTCTGGAGGTTGTGTAATGTCTCCCATGTTGCATCCTCCTCAACACGATCCTTCCACTTGAACTTGTATTCCGTGATAGTTCTATTACGAATCTATCTTTCACAAAATTCAAGAATACACTTAGGTTCGTGTGGAATAAAAGTCAAATCTGTAACTTCTATTATTTCTTGAGGAGAAACAATTTGATCATCCCCACCCAATACTTCTTTCAGTCTACTGACATGAAAGACTGGATGTACTTTAACATCAGGAGGCAATTCTAGTCTATATGCAACTGGTTCAATTCTTTTAATGACCTTGAACGGACCACATTATTTGGGGGATAACTTCGGAACCAAACCAGTACTTAGACTCTTGGATTCCTTGGGAATTCGCAAATATACCATCGTTCCTTCAGAGAACTCTCTAGGTGAACGATGTCTATTAGCATAAAATCTGTCTCGACCTTGGGCACTTCTAATAGACTCCTTGGCCCCCCCTCCACCTCGACTCCCCCTCACTTTTCTCACCTCCCTCTCTTCCCTGTTTCAACTTAAACCGTGAACATTGTGTTTCTCCTAAGCGGTGGCCTTCTCCTTGTCAACTTATGGCACCACTCCCTCAATCAATGTTGCAGGCTCATCTTGCACTGTTGATGTTGCATCCCGTGCCTCTTAGGTATGGCAGCGTTTTGTCTCCCTCCATGCGAGAAGGCCAGGATCACTCTTGATCACAAGCTACTGCACCATGAGCGGGCTCTACCAGCATCCCATGACCTCTACGTTATCATGAAAACCCTCTCATCCTTTCATGGACAAGCGATGACGGTTTCTCCATAATTTCTTTTCTAATTTTGTGTACTCTGCTCTCAATTAGGGCTTCAAAAATGAGAAGGTCTTTGCAGCATCATTTTGGATTCCCTTTAACCCAACCATAACTGGTGACTTAGGTTGAAACCCGTACATAAGCATAAAAGGACTGTAACCAATACTCGAATGCTTTGCACTATTATAAGCAAATTCTATCATAGGTAGATAATCTTCCCATGAAGACTGTCTCTTAGAAACATATGCCCGAAGCATATCTTCAACCAATTGGTTAACCTTCTCTATACTGCCATCGGATTGTACATGATCTGAGGAACTCATACTTAGAGTAGTTTCTAAGTTCTTAAAAACAAGTGTCCAAAAGTTACTTGTAAACTTTTAAGTCCCTGTCATTGACAATATTAGAGGGCAAACCATACAGCTTAAACAAGTGGTCCACAAACTCGTGAGCCAGTTGAACAGCTGAAATAGTTGTTCTAGTAGGTAAGAATCGAGCCATTTTTGTTAGGCGGTCGACTATGACCCAAATGGAGGCATGACCCTTGCGCGTGCGAGGCAAACCAATAATAAAATCTATGGAAATACTTTCCCATTTATTACCTGGAATTTGCAATGGCTGTAATAAACCCGTGCTTCTAAGACGTTCTGCCTTAATAACCTGACAGACCCGGCAACCTACCACATAGTTTTCAATAAATGCACGCATCTTAGGCCAATAAAAGGTATGCTTCACAAGAGACAGAGTCCGATGTATACCCGGATGTCCAGCACTAAGAGCATCATGACACTCCCAGAGAATCTTGGATCGAAGTTCCAGAACATCTGGCACACAAATCTTTCCATTCCGGAACAAGAAGCTGTTCCTAATCATCCACTGACCTCCCGCCGCCTGTACCGCAGGTAGCACAATCCCTGAGTCCTGGTCAACCATGGAGCTCCCATCTTAGACTTTCTGCCAATAAAAACTGAAATGACTATCAATTGTGCAAAGCCCTCTCAAGGATTGAAATAGATCTGAGGATATTTCTGTAAATGACATAGCATTTACAAACTTGACTCGACTTAAGGCATCTGCCACACTATTCAACGAACCCTTTCGATAACGTATTTCAAAATCAAAATCTTGCATTAATTCTGCCCATCTAGCTTTTTGTCCCCTCAATTCAGACTCATCACACACACACTTGATTGACCAATGATCGGTCAATATAAGAATCTTTGAACCATACAAGTAGTGTCTCCAAACCTTCAGGGCATACACTACTGCATAGGCCTCTTTTTCTAGTGTGGGCCAACGATATTGTGTGTCGTCTAGCTTCCTAGTCTCAAAAGCTACAGGTCTGCCCTCTTGCAATAAAGCTGCCCCAATCGCAAAATCACTCGCATCGGCCTCTAAAACATAAGGCCGGGTAGGATCGGGTAATGCAAGAACGGGTGCTTCCTTGATAGAAAACTTCAAGGTTTCAAAAGCCTTGTTTAATGCATCATTCTAAGAGATCGGTTAGGTACACCTACGTCCACGATCTTTCAATATGTTTGTCAGGGGTGCTGTGATGTGTGAATAATCACGCACAGACTTCTGTAGAAATACCGTAAATCCTAGGAAAGAACGAAGTTGTTTCACAGTCTGAGGGATAGGCTATTCTAAAACCTTCTGGATACGATTCAGATCAATGCTAATATCTTCAGAAGAAATCTTGTGTCCTAATTAAATGATCTCCTTCTTAAAGAAGTCACATTTACTCATCTTAGCATAGAGCTTATGCTGTCTTAGAATAACTTAGACAATCCGGAGGTGTCCCATGTGATCCTCTAGCATTCGGCTATATACCAAGATGTCATCTAAGAACACTACTACGAATTTGCTCAGACAATCTCGGAACAAATCGTTCATCATTTGCTGAAAGATGGTAGGAGCATTGGTCAAACCAAAAGATAATACAAGAAACTCGTAGTGGCCATATCTAGTTAGGATTGCGGTTCTATCTATGTGTTTAGCATAGACACGGATTTGGTGTTAACCCGTACGCAAATCAATCTTAGTGAAATACATCGCTCCGGCCAAACGGTCTATTAGATCATCGGAACAAGGTAGAGGGTATTGATTCTTAATTGTCACTCTATTCAATCGTTTATAATCGATACACATTCTCCATGTATAATCTTTCTTCTTTCTCAAGAGGACAGGTGCTCCTCAAGGTGATTTACTCGGGCGATTATAGCCCATATTCAAGTAATCCTGTAGCTGTGAAGCTAACTCATCCTCCTCAAGCAGGCTCATTCTATAAGGTGAAACACTAATAGGTTGAGCCCCAGGTACTAAGTCTATGTGATGATCTACTGTCCGTTCTGGAGGTAAACCTTTCGGCAGTTGAGCAGGGAATACAATCATGAAATCATCTAACAACGTTCTCAATTCACAGTGTTCAAACACACTTAAATCATTCTTGTTATTAACAGAGACAACAAATGAAGAAAGTGGAATCAAAACACACTGATAGACATCATAATGAGAAGTGTTTAATATATTTCGAAGCTGCATCGCAGATACAATAGGTCCCTGAGAAGAGGAAATGTTATTACATTGAATATAAAATTGGGTGTCCTTTTTCAAAAAAGAAAGAGTATGTTCCTTCCATCCAATCCGAACATCATGGGTTTTAAACCACTCTATTCCGATTAACAAGTCCACATACTCCAAGTGCATGACATAGCACGTAAGAGCCGCTGTGTAATCTTGAATCCAGATAGAAAGGGCTTCAATCTTGCGATCCCAAAACTGCTTCCCAGCTGGAAGCTGCACCTCATAGGTGTGATCGCTAGGTATCGTGGACAGTCCTAGTGGTGGATTGTCTATAGACTTCGTCTCCCCGGTACCAGTGGTGGATTGGAAGAACTTCCGCTTGTTCTTCCCACCCGTGTCGGCAACTGTGGTTCCCTTTGCACTGGCCATGGTATCATCATAAATACGCGCGTAGTTCATGGCCTCTTGCAACGTGGTACACTTGTACGAGTCAGGCAAACCATCCACAAAGAAACCTAACAAGGTCACTGGATCCATCTTTGTAGCTCTGGTCTGCAAATCCCGAAACCTCTGATGATAAACCTCAAAAGTCAAATTCAGCTTGGACATATCGAGGGCTTTGAGCTTGCCTAGGATATTGTAATCTTCCTCCTCCTTTAGGAACTCTTTCCTGAAGACCCCTTTGAATTCGTTCCATGTTGCAGGCTTGGGTTGGAGTTCTTTCCACCACAATAAAGCCTTTCCTGACATAAACTCAGCTGCAAGCTGTATTTTCTTGTCATCTGGGAAAGGGTGAAACTGGAAGTGTACTTGCCACTTGTGTAACCAAGTGTCAATAACCTCCTTGATACGAGACTTCTGATATCGGAAAAAGGATCTGGAGTGATGTTTGGATCTAATACTGAAGCCATGGCATCCACATGTATGAGCGCCTGAACAGTGCTAGTCAAAAGTGTGAGTGTAGTCTGAATCCCTTGGAGTTGCTGCGTCAACCCCGTTTGATTCGTGTTAACTTGCTCAAACTTTCCATGAAGAGCAGTGGTGAATTCACTGAAGGCTTTCTTCGTAATCAGATCATCGTAGAGACCCTGGTCATCCTCCGCATGGTAGTTCAAATCCTGGTCTCCCATCACAAGCTCAGGGTTTACAGAATCAGCCATGACTGAAATCTGATCTGAAAAGAAAATAGGCTAGAGAAGAGAAACAAGCAGGTGGCCTCGGAGCTAGGAGGTAGAAACGAAGTGGAAGCTGGCCAAGAAGGAGGCGATGGAAGAAGGGAAAGCTGGTTGATGAAGAAGGTAAGCGGCTGAGCTGAGCTGACGATTCAGTTCAGATTCTGAAACCTGGGACTCCGCTCCTGGCTGTCCGTACGAAATACTGTAGTAGGCTGTACAAGTATTCTTGCTCTTGGGCGTGAAGTGTAGTGGGGCTTGAATTCTGCGCAATCTACAGGCTATGGGAGAAGGCAATTTAGCCAAACTTACAGCGGGTGAGCAGGCTTTTAGTAAAACCCTGCTTTTCCAAAAGCTCACCCTCCAAAAACAGAGGGGTAGTGCTTCTTTTAAAGCCCCTAGGCCCCCCCGAAAAGCAACTGACCCAAATTGCGATGTATCCCTATCCTGTTGCGCACCTTCCTACGCTCCCCTCTACCTGCCATCACAACCCCTGAGCAGCCAGCCGACATGCGGGATCCCATTGGGTTCGCCCCAACTATACGCTCTCTCCTGACTTCCTTCTGACGCCTCTCTCTGGACCCTACTACTTCCTCCTAATTACACCTCTCTCCCTCTCTCTCAACCTGTCACTTTTTGCAACGAAATCACCCTGTACTCTCTCTCTCTTCTTCCTTCGTTCCCTCAATCTTAACCACTTCCCAAAACCGATGAACCAAACAAGCACTTGCAGGGTTTAAGCACGAATTTCGAAATTAGGGCATACCTGGAGAAAGAATCGTCCAAAGTTTTCACAACAGAAGTTCCTACCTCAGGAGTTGGCTCTGATACCAACCGACACGTCCCAGCACTCTTGAAACCTCTGATCTGCAAGCAAACACAAGAACACACACTACGTGAGGAAATTGAGCAGGCTGCTCACCACCCAACCATGACATGTATGGGATGTGATCCCGAATCAGGAGATGTCCCCTCCGAGCCACGAGCTCCCAACCAGATCCTAACCAGCCTGGTGTCCCATACCACCAGGTGGCGTTGTGAAGCCTGGGATCTGCTGCTGGGCCTTGGGCTACGCTATGATGCAGGCACACGTTCGCGACTTAATCTAGGATCAGACGTAGCACCTGGGAACGAAACTTGCTCCCATCGGCTCTCTGAGAACTGAACCTCTGGGCCCCCTTTTATAGACTCGGGCCCCAAGCGCCAAAAATAGCGAAGACCTCTAACTGGTTCGTACCCTTGCCACTCAACCCGAGAATCAAGCCTGCCTAGCTCTAAGCCTCCCCAGGCTACTTGAGCTAGTCTTGTGTACCCAATACACGTCGGATACCAATCTGTGCACATGACACCTTTTTATGTGATTCATTTACTTAATCCCAGTCATAATTCAAAAAAAGAGATCCTTATTCAAGTTTTCAAATTTTAATGTTTTGCTAGTTTAATTACTTGATGTTTTTGTTGTGCAGAAACACTTCCATGTTAGAGATATAAGGGACAGGAACAAGGAACTCACTGCTGCAGTATACTTGCAAGTGAGCATTGTGAGTCAAGCTCTCATTTTTGTGACCCGATCTCGAAGTTGGTCATTTTTGGAGCGTCCTGGGTTACTCCTTATGACTGCATTTGTCATAGCTCAGCTGGTATGATTTCCTCTCTTGTAGCCTTAAGTTGCACTAAATCATGTTCGTCAAGGCTAACTTTCCCATGGGTCTTGCTTAGAGAAGCAAACAAAACCAATTGTTTTCCTAGGGCTCTTGCAAAATTTAGACCAGTGTCAAGAAAGGACTAGACAGCTCTTTGAAATTTCAGTACTTACATGATGCTCTTGCTGAGGCTAAGTTCTTGCTAAACAGGTTGCAACAATTATCGCAGTATATGCCAAATGGGATTTTGCTAATATTAAAGGTATTGGTTGGGGTTGGGCCGGAATCATCTGGCTTTATAGTGTGATATTTTATTTTCCATTGGATGCAATCAAGTTTGCCATCCGCTACATTCTGAGTGGAAAGGCATGGGACCTCCTCCTTGAAAACAAGGTAAAACTCTTTTTTTTTTTCTTGCTATTATTATCTTATCAATCAAGAGAACAAGTATAGAACAACAAAAATCTGAATTTGTATGATTGGATATATATAAGTATAGAACATCTCAGGATGCAATTCTTTTTTTCCTTCCTGCCAGAGTTTCTTTCACAATCAATACTATTCATTGCTAAGTCAGGCTTTTCAAGTATAGCAGATACGATTAAATGAATGGATATTCTGTTTCAGATTGCCTTTACAAGGAAGAAAGACTATGGCAAGGAAGCAAGGGAGGCACAATGGGCTCACGCTCAACGGACCTTGCATGGATTGCATCCACCAGCAGAGACAAGCAAGCTATTCTCAGAAAGGAGCACTTATCACGAGCTCACAGAAATAGCTGAACAAGCCAAGCGTCGTGCAGAAATTGCCAAGTAAAATGAGTACTTTGAAGCAATGATGCATTATTGTAGTTGCAGCTTTGATTTTCTCATCTAAGCATTGACCTTTATCTTCACAGGCTGAGGGAATTGAACACTTTGAAAGGGCATGTGGAGTCAGTTGTTAGGTTGAAGGGCTTGGATATCAACACCATACAACAATCGTATACAGTGTGAGAATATTCAGGGCCTTCTCAAAGCAGGATACCTTCACCTGCCTAAGGCATTAAATCTTGCTGTGGGAAGGCTTTCTCGGTCCTGAAGTTTTAATTTTCACGAGTGCATCCAGATCATGTTGAGGAAGTTCACCGATTGATAAGGAATTCCTGTGAATTGTTGTAAATTGTTTGTTTATTTTGGGGCCATATGTAGACAGTAAAATTTGATATGGCGGCAAGAACAACACCATGTCATGTTAACGAGAGATCATTTCAGTGATATAATGATAAGAATTCAGCAAGTTTGATGAAGGGTTATATAAGGCAAATTCATTTTAAATAAGATCAAAATTTCCCTGAATGGGTGATAGTTTGATTTGACGAGTCATGTCAGCTTGTAGTAGTGATTAACTACAAAATTTCCATTGAGCATATATCAAAACTCTAATTTTCTTTAACCCTTTGACCTTGTTTCTCTGTTTCCCCCCAAACCCACCGCCCAACACACTCGCGCGCACGCACACACACACCACACACACATGCAACATCCTTTGTCCTCATTTCTTTAAAATGGAATTAAGAAGCTGGATGCTTTTTGCTCTAGGTGGGCAAGGAAGAGGTCAGAGTGTTCTTGTAACGTTGATGATACCTTTGACAATGCTCAAAACAGGAATGCATCATCCAAATATTTTTCCAGTGTCAAACTCTTCAAAGTTTTGCAAATGGTTTTAATAAGCTCAGCAAATTCATAACAATGTATTTTTAAGTTCAACATCCACCTTGGTTTCATTGAATTTGGCAATTACAATTTCTCATATAGTTTTAAACTGCTGTCCAGACAATGAGCACCATTAGTGCCAGCTATATCTACCAAGGGTAAAAACCCTTGTCATCCCAATCTTGGTCTTTTGGCTCTATAGAGCGAAAGATTGCAGCCATTAATAATAAATAGAAGTACCCTATGTCTACCAAGGGTATAGTTTGTCGTCTACAGAGGTGAAGATTGCGGCCTGAAATAATAAATACAAGTACCATGACCTGTCTATGATGGGCTAGAGGCCTACTCCATTAAGAAAATAAAATTTCAAGTTCCAATACCCCTCCTATCTTTTCAATTTGTCACTTGAGAGTGTGCCATAAATTTAGAATCCATATGCAACTTAGGAAATAGAGGAAGCAAAAATTTCTAGTAGTTATTGCAACCTTTAAGATGATAAATACGAGTACCATGACCTATATACAATAGTCGAGAGACTCGCTCCTTTGGGTCTTAATTTTAAGAAAATGAAATTGCAACCCTCCATCTCTTCAATTTGTCACTTGAGAGTATTGTGATTGTGCCATAAATTTGCTACTTAGGAATTAGAGGAAGCAAAAATTTCAAGTAATTATTGCGACCTTTATTCCTCTCAAATCCTTGGAAGACTATTTGTTATGTGTCATGGTTTAGTAGACTTTCGAAACCATGGGTGCAATAAATTCATCATGTTTGGGGCAAAGCCTAATATTAGCCAATAGGAGCAAAAACATAAAATCGATAGGGAAGGGGGATAAGTGCTCCAAAATGGAAAATGCATTTACATTTGTTGATTATTACGACATGTGAGTGAGTGCATCTCTATGTATGTGTGCATGTGGTGTGGCTATACATGTGTCTATGCATGTGCATTTGTCCCAAATCTGACATAACCTATTGATCGATCCCATGATGGTCCTCAACACTTTATTGCACATGCCCAGATGTTCATCTTGTTGACCTTGTGGGCTAAGCCCCAACTACTCCTATTGTTAAGAAAATAAAATTTCAAGTTCCAAGACCTCTCCCATCTCTTCAATTTGTCGCTTGAGAGTGTGCCATAAATTTAGAATCAATATGCAACTTAGGAAATAGAGGAAGCAAAAATTTCTAGTAGTTATTGCAACCTTTAAGATGATAAATACGAGTACCATGACCTATCTACGATGGCCGAGAGACTCGCTCCTTTGGGTCTTAAGGTGGGATCTTAATTTTAAGAAAATAAAATTTCAACCCTCCATCTCTTCAATTTGTCACTTGCGAGTGTTGTGATTGTGCCATAAATTTGCTACTTAGGAACTAGAGGAAGCAAAAATTTCAAGTAGTTATTGCGACCTGTATTCCTCTCAAATGCTTGGAAGACTATTGTGTTATGTGTCGTGGTTTAGTAGACTTTTGTAACCATGGGTGCAATAAATTCATCATGTCTGGGGCAAAGCCTAATACTAGCCAATAGGAGCAAGAACATAAAATCGATAGGGAAGGGGGATAAGCGCTCCAAAATGGAAAATGCATTTACATGTGTTGATTATTTCGACACGTGAGAGTGCATCTCTATGTATGTGTGCATGTGGTGTGGCTATACATGTGTCTATGCATGTGCATTTGTCCCAAATCTGACATGGTATCATTGCAACCTATTGATTGATCCCATGATGGTCCTCAACACTTTATTGCACATGCCCAGATGTTCATCTTGCTGACCTTGTGGCCTAAGCCCCAACTACTCCTATTTGATTTATATATGTCCATTCTCGCTCATCGATTTTTGCAAAAGGAATACCAAACTCTTTTCAACGCCACCCCTACTCAAACTTGTCACAGTTTCTAGTTTAACATAGGGTAGATGGGCTAGTAAAGGGGTGATCATGAGTGGGGAGGCAAGTACGCCCCAGTATTATCCACCTCAGGATTGAATATTGGTAATAGAGAATGATGAAAATGTTGACATGTCAAGATCTCCCTTCTAGAGAAATGATGCCTTTGTATAGACTCTTAATTACCCAAGTATTCGCTCTCATTCCTTAACATGTTTCTATCTCCACTTTACTGGGTGATACCATCATATATGAATTCTAACTTCATTAAGGCCATTTCCTATAGTTAATAGTGCTTAAAAGTGAGGTTAGGGTGCCATAGTAATCTTGAACCTAACATAGCCCAAATGGCCACAGTGGCGATGAAAATTTTTATGGCATTCCCATCAATACCCATTGCTTATTGTTCTTTTTTCCCATCAATGGTCTCTTCCAATATTTGATGCCATCCCAAGTCTTATTTAAGGCAACCTGCAAATGTGTTACGGCCTATTCCAATCTGCACTTTACGATCATTTGCTACATGAATGACAACAAAGTCAAACTCTTTGCTAGATATGTGCTCACAAAATTTCCTCGACGATCTCCATCATGTATATGTGCTCAGTTCTCAACTATGACGCAAGATTCATGAAAAATTTCTTGATGGCATCTCCTTAATAACATCTAGTGCCTCCCATCAACAGAGATTTGTCATAGTTAAGGCTACCTTAAGAGGTCGCCATGCCAAAGTGGAAATTACCCATTCCATCAACAAACCTATCTTGACAGACATATCTCAAAGCGCCCTTCCAATCATGCTATATAGAGATCATTCAAATTTTTTATTGACGGGACTATCTCCCAAGCTCTCCACTATCTTCTATGCTTTCGTCTTCTTTATGGTTGCATATAATTGGTCGTCCCTTTCAATACTCTGTAATGGCTTCTTATGAGAACAATGCCTAAAATTGGTCATCCCTTTTGCTACTCTACAATTGCTCCTCATGAGACCAATGCCCAGTAGGAAGCGTAAGACATTTGGTAATTTGATAATGGTACCTCCTTTGTCAATCATACTTTCGATCTTTACTCCAGGACATAACATTCTATATGCTGTAGACAAATGACCGATATAGTTTTCCACAGATCCTCAAACATGGATAAGCAAAGAACCTACTTACACATGTAAAGCTCGTATACTTTGCACCTCAAAAGACTTTCCAGTGAGCAATGAATATCCCAGCATGATCATGGACTCCACTTTGGGTAACGAAGTCACTGGGTAACTCTCGCAAATTTTAATAAGAGATACAATATTGCTTTGTATTTGAAATTTACCAAAGGAGAGACAACAAACATCCCTCCGAGATGAGGGGCGTTCGTTTTGCTAGTGGCATAGATCACAGAGAAAAAAAGCAAGAGAGGGTGGGAGCGAGGCAAGTTCAAGTGAGCAAAGCATGGAAGAGATTAGGGAGCTTGCGCACACACACACACACACACACACACACACACACACACACACACACACAGTTTATTAAAGTCTTCGAAAGACTGATGGGTCTAGTGAAAATTTTGGTACAAATGAGTTGTGGTGGTGGAGCTACTAAATGAGCATGCACACCAATGCAAAATGCAAAAATGCAGAATGGTAGTACTAAGTCCTAAGTACACTCTCGGGTTGCGGGGCCCGTTTGGAGCCTCAAATGATCCTGGATCCGAACGGCGACCATAGGTCAGTTGCTCTGTTTTGCGCACCGGTTCGGGCCCCCAGTCGACCGTTTTGGGCGGACTGGGTCGGTCACCCAATTGAGCCTAACCGACTATGACTGGTGGCTATATAAGAGCAAGCCCGTGAAGCCCATTTCATGACTGGCTATAGCAATCCAGATTCCTTAACATCCAACCTCCGTCTTCTACTGTTTCTAGCATGCCATCGAAGCTTCTTTCACAGGAGCGCACGGTTGGGAGGCAGCGCCATCTATTGTATCAGTTCTACAGTAATTAAATTTTTGATTCTCCATACTATCTTGTTTTCTCTCTTGCATACGAGATCCTGTTATCTGTTGAGCACAGACGTATTCTTACAGGTAGCACCCTAGGGCTTGTTACACAGGCCCTAGAAGAGGAGGTAGTCAATAGAGCAAGTAGGAAAAAACGAGCGAGGACAAAAAAGCGAGCAAGAATTTGTTGAAGTGCTAGGAAAATCAAGCAAGCAAAGAAAGATTCTAAATGTCACATAAAATAATTTCTTGATGTAGAAAGTATTCAAAAGGGGGGTTATGTGCCACATTTCTTGAAATTGAGTAGTCCAAGGTTAAGGACTATTTTAAAGTGACCCCATTTGAGTTTGGAAATTAGTTGGGGGGGTCACTCATAAAGATGTAACATAGCACTTTAGTGCACTGAGCGGTATTTTTTAAATGGGGGGACTTACATGCCATTTATGTGCATGAGGGGGTTTATAAAATAGCAACTTAATGTAATTCATATATGTATATTTATGAAGGGGTGTCACAATTTTAAGATTGAAAACATAAACACATACAAGGGTTTAACCCAATTACACATGAAAATGTAAAAATGAAAGAGTAGTGGTAATTTTTAAGACATGCTTGCTCGTGAGTCACATATGTGTTATAGGTTTATGAAGAGTGAACCCCGAGCACAATTAAAAGCTAGAGGATAGTAAAATTTGGCCTTTCCCCCCAAAAAAGACAATGTCTTCTTGCTCCCTATTATGGGAAACCTTGCATTAAATTTGGTGCAACGAATTGGACAAAAATTCATAGATTTTATATTCTGACGCACACAATTTTTTCAGATGGTGCAAAAAAGCATGATATTCATCTAAATCACGGCTTGTCATTTGATTTTATGGGTAGCATTATGCAATTTGAATTTGACAATCAAAAGATGCAGAGATGTCAAAAACTCTTTTTTGAGCCAAACAAATTTTGACAACTTGCAAAGATACAGGGATGTGAAAATGTCATCTTTTGGGCCAAAACAAGGAGCGCATTAACGCGCTCCCAGTTTTGGCCAAAAGATGACATTTTCACATCCCTATATCTTTTGATTATGGGGTGGTGTTACATATCAAATCAAATGGCAAGGCATGATTTAGATGATTATCATGCCTTTTTGCACCATATAATAAAAGTTCATGCACCAAAGTATGAATTTGTGGTGGTCAATTTGTTGCACTGGCTGGATTAGTGGGATGTAAGAGTGAATCATTAGGGAGGGATGTCTTTGCAGAAGGAACATGGGTTTTGTTGTTGCAGGAGTGGATAGAAATTAAAGATAAGCATTTACATATGCATGGAATGTAGACTAATCCATTCAAGGAGTCCTTGGAAATGCCCAATTGTGTAGAAGGTTGCATTGATGATCTCAATTGCTATGATGGAAAGAGAGAACTTAATTGCACTAGGGTTTGTCTTTGATACTAATGATGACTTGGCAATGAAACATACCAAATTTCTTATGGTGATGTGAAATTAGTGTTAGTGGCTTTAAAGTTATATGCATATTTAATATTCTAGCATTGAGGAAACATATGCCTTTTTTAATAAAGTATGTTTTTTTGCTACTCAAATAGGGGATCTATAAATCTTTTATTGTATTGTATCGCTCGCTTTTTTTGGCTCGCTCGGCTTTTGTCGCTCACTTTTTGGTAATCCTCGCCTAGCTTGAGGGTAATAGTATAGCACACAGATGTTCACAAGAGGAAGCCTTACAAAAAATGATGGTTGAAATAACAAACATCAACGAATTGTGATTGAGGGTAATTAGTAATCCAAGCGAGGAGGAAGGCATGGCATGAGTGCCATGTCAAAAAATGGATATTCTTAGAGGCCATGCTAGTTTTGCTTTATTGTGCCAAGCTAGAGGTGAAGAAACAAAATATTAATCAATTATGGGTCAAGGGCCATACAAAATCAAGCAATTGTATGATAATTGGACAATCAAGCGCTATTATGAAAATGGGGCAATAATTCTTGAAGACTTGTAAGGTAATGCTTTACCAAATCTAATTAATGGCATAGATACCAGGGAGATTTGGCTAGTAGAGGAAGGGCCCATAGTAATGAACCATATGGGCATAGTTGGCACTTGGTTGTTTAGTGTCAAATCAAAATTAATGGCACAAAGAGATGTGACCATGAAAGAGGAAGGTGCCAAGTTTGACCAAGATCTTCGAAAATTCAAATCATTAAAATCCCATGATACCACAATATGAAGGTATCAAGTTTGGTCAAGAATGTTCAAAAGCTAGATGTATTAAAAGCCCCTGATGCTAGAGAAGAAAGAATGATGTTGAAGAAGATAGTGCCAGTTAAGTGGCAGTGAGCTACAGTGAGCCGACAATCACAAAAGGGTGACCTCAACTCACCACATTTGCATGCATCCTTTTTCACAATCAAAGAAAAGAGCCCCATTCATTCTTGCATTGGCTTTTATCTCTCCTAAATAAGCTCCCCAAGACTTTCATAAGTTAACCTTGCAAAAGGTAGAAGAAGCAGAAGGTAGCAACATGGCAAATATTACGTCCAAACAAAAGACACCCAGTAAAGAGAGAAAAGACATCCCCATTTCCTAGCATCTAAGAAGGAAAAAACCATAAAGAAGCCCGCAATAATTAATGGCCTCCCTTTTAGTAGTTGAGTAATTCATGTCTATTGTTGAGAACATTTGGATTGCATAAAAGATGGGAAAATCCATTTTCCATAAAGCTAGCAAGAATGGAACCGGCATCCTTGATGTAAGAGATCGTAGTAAGTGCTAATACTTAGAAAACCAAACTCAAATAGGATTTTCATGTGCATGAAGATGTGAGACATGAAACAATTAAGCTCAATTAGCAGTCCACTCAAACTTCACATTTTGGTTTGTGAGCTAACATAGGGGTTTGGCTATGCTAGGAAATTCTTCATGAAATGCCTGTAGAAGGTCTTAAAGAATCCCACAAATGACCAAACTTACTTGTCGTTGCTTACTTCCTTTATTTTTTTGAATGGCACCAATCATTGAATTTTTTTGGCTTGACCTAGCAAGATTCTTGAGAACACATTAAACACAACTTGTATGGGGCAACAAAGATTCGGGTCTCTGGACATTTTTAGATCATCTTATCTATGCATTTTAAGTGTGCTAACTTCATGCTATAGATTGAAAAATTGTCCAGGAAGATTGCTAAGAATTCACCAATTTTCCTAGAAGTTCTCCACCACGAACCTCTAGAACATGACTAGTGAATTCTTCAACACGAAGGGCATACTTTCATGAGTAAGTGTGCCATTCCATGATGAAGGTGTGATTTGGTTGTACCATTGTATCCATCCATGAAGAAGACATCTCATGCTTTACCACTTTGTTTACAATGTTATCAAGGAATGGCAGCAGGTGTGCACCTTTGATTGTTTATTTGTTGTTGAGCTTCCTATAGTCCATGCAGACTCTCAACTTCCCATTCTTCTTTGGTATAGTTATGATTGGAAACAATCAAGTTCTTCTATCTTCCTCATAGATGAACCTTACACTTAGTAGAGATGATCTATTTTGTCCTTCACCAACTTGGCATAGTTTGGATTCATTCATTTGGTATCTTTGCTATCAAATTGAATTCACATATAGGATCGATGGGCTTTGATGTTGAATTGAATTCAGTGGTACATCCTTGAGGTTTGTGTGACCATTGTCATTTGAGGAGTTTTGTGATTTACTTATGGAGGAGGAATTGAGGCTTAAAGCTTGAGATGGAGGTGGCAATGGGGATGCTGCATTCTTTGCCACTGCAAAAGGCAAAGGTGGTTCCTCCACCAAAGGTGAGTCCTCTACTAGTGGTGACAACAAGAAGAAGTTTCAGGAAGAATGCTTCTACTGCAAGAAGAAGGGCCATATGATTGCAGATTGTCGGCTCAAGAAAGCAGATGAAAAGAATGGTACCTTGAAGAAGACAATTAAGGGGAAAGAATAGGACATATCATTCATCTAAGGCTTCATCTTTGTGTCTCACCCTCGATTGATTGTGCCAACAATGCAATGCCTTGATCCTAGCCCCCCAATAATACTTCATCAAAGAACTACTAGATTGCCACATCTCACCCAAGATGACAAACCGATTTCCTTACATGCCAAAAACCATTAGTGAATCCATGAATTCATATAAGTCACCTACCATGATCTTTCCTAAATCCAACACCTTCCCACCATAGCCACTTTCCTTAATCAAGAAGACATATTGAGAATAGCACAGTCCATCTAGTAAGAATAATAGTTTTGCTATGCTCTATCACCAAGAAGAGTCAATGTGAGTGCCGCTACTCATTTTGTACATAATTTAAAAAAATTCAAAAGAATCATTGAGTAACTTCATTAGAATGATGTGACAAGGATAAGCTTCTGAATTCAACACCTTGAACAAATGAAAAGCCTTTATGATGTGAATATATTACCTTGATTTATTTTAGCCTTAAAAAATCAATGGTTTCATGATCTTTTGATCAACTGAGAGCTAGGTAAGATTGCAATTAGCCTGGATGACAACATAATGGATTCCACTCTATTTGAGAGATTTACCAATGTAGGTACCATAAACAATTCTCACCATAGTGAAGTAATGGTTAGAAAGAGGCAAGAACCCCCATCAAAAGATTGACAAATAATAGGCGCACAGTACAGAGGAATTCAATATACAAATCAAAGGGGAGATGTGTAGATCATGAAAAATATTCCATTTAGAGATAGACCACTAGGTCTACATCCATAGGGAGTCCATACATAATAATACAATATTTTGAGATGGTTTGCAGAATGGCCTTGTCTCCATAGGTGTTTCACAACCACCCACATGAGAGGATGATTGCAATCCATCATGAAAACCTTGTAGAGGGCATCATTGGTGACAACCACAACCCTCTCTCAAACTCATGAAAATTGATAGGAATAATCATGGGGTTGAGATAGAGGGGAGGAGTCATGGCATTGATGACCTTGTAGAGAGCATCATTGGCAACAACCACAACCCTCTCTCAAACTCATCAAAATTGATCAGAGGAATCATTGGGCCAAGATGGAGGGGAGGAGTCATGGCATTGAAAGGGATGAAAGGGTGAGGAGGCCTCACATTGATAGCCCAAAGGGGAGGTGGGATCTCATTCCAATCAAGTGGAGGCAACAACATGGAGAGTGAGGATGAGCTTTGAAGAAAACCATTTGAATAGGGGTGAGGTGGCATTAGAAGGGATAGGCTCTGTGACCCAAAGATGTACAATAGACCCTACTCAATTATACAAGAGATTTTCCCCATGGTGTTCATAGAATCACAAATCTTGGAGAGAATTTTGCTACATGGACAAACTTTTACGAGGGTCAGACGGTGTTTACACAATCACATAGCCAACAGCTTTTAACTTTTGTTATAGGCATTCTCCAAGATGGTGCAGATCTATGTGGATAGCAATTGAATGGGGAGAGAACCATTGCTTAAGTAGCTGTACAATCCTATTTATGTCTTTTTTTTATGAAATAGATCAAGAGGATCTCCATGTCTTTCACATCCAATTCGCTCGAATATGATTGAGGGTCAAATTCATCATCACATTCATGTGAACGTGTAAATAAAAATTCTAGCCATATATATTCTCACATTTATGCTTGCGAGTATCATTCCTCTAACTTGCCTAGAGATGTCCAATTTAGTCAGGCAATAGCATTTCACATTAATGTTAGGTGATCTATCCAAATCAAACTAGCATGGTGGCATTCCATCCCGATAGTCTATGTCATCAAACCTATTATCCATACACCAAAGTTAATCATCATGTTGATGTTGTCTAAACCAAACCACCATAGCGTGTTTATGGCAATGATCTTGTCTATGGCCATGGAGGTTAGCTATGGCAATGGAATTTGGCTATGGCAATGAGAAGATGGAGGTCTGGCAATGAAGAGCAAGAAGAAGAAGAAGCTACTATTTAGTGTAAAAGTATTGAGGATAAGGGGCATGCCAATAACTACTTAACCTCCACTCAACCCCCCTTCCCTCCTCCTCCTTACATGCTATGCTATCATTCCCCTCTATGTGTGTGTGTGTGTGTGTGTGTGTGTGTGTGTGTGTGTGTGTGTGTGCACACGTGCAGTGAATTCATTTAGAAAATGATTTTACATGTGACCTGTGGGTTGACTACTTGCTTCTACTCTCTGATCATACTCCAATTTAGATGGGCATATTTTTCGGAGTGGATAAATCTCTTAGTTGCCGATGCAAAGATGCCTAATTGTCAATAAAAGTTATCTAAAACATTGCCACTTTAAGGAAATGGTGAAGTATGCAATTCAGCCATTGATGATGCAACCCAAGGAGGATCTAGATGTGGCCTAACATTCATTTCCCATGAGGTTGCAATATGTTATACAGCAATATGGCCGAAAATATTTAATGGAATAAAGACATCATGTTGCAATTGCAAAACATAAACTATAGTGCAAAACTGGTTCATCATTCTCGGCCACTGTAAAATTATGAGATGCAAGACTTGTAGGCTTCTAGAAGTTGCAAATGACAAAATGATCAACAAAAACTAAAAAAATGGCAAATTCTTGCAAGGCAAAAAGCAAAAGGTTTTTTCAAAAGCTCACACACCTCTAGGCAAAAACAGTCCATTGCCAGGGCGAAATGCTCAAATGGCATCTAGACAATGGACTCATTTCAGCTTGAGAATGAATGTCCACTTTATTTTGAATGTTTATTTGCAGAACCTCCTCCTGTTACTTTACCTTCCTCGCATTGCCAGCTAGAAATCTCATTCTGGATATAGTAATGCATGCCTCCACTATGGATATGCCTTTTCTTTAGAGTGAGTTAGATGATGCTTTGAATTTTCTGGGTGGATGGAAATCTCCAAGATGGGATGGGCTTACAGTGGAATTCTTTCATGCCTACTAGAATCTACTCAAATCCCTAATCCTGCAAATGGTTAACCACCACTATTGGTAGATTCAACTTCTCCTATCTTCATGGAAAGAGGGGATAGTGAAAATGGTCTCGAAAAAACAAATATGTGAAACTCTTAATGATCGGAGACCTATAACATTAATGCATGTGGTATACAAGCTTATAACAAAGATGCCGGTAAATTGGTTGAAAGGTGTGCTTCATGCTGGTCTGCATCCAGGTCAATATGGATTTGTGCCACATAAATAGATTCATGATAACATTGCCAATGCATATATAGGTGTTGAATATGCTAAATACAGTGTATAGGTTGGGAGATATCACAGGTCACTTGGTGACTATGGCATTTCCTTCTCATGGATCAAATTTATTGCATACTAGACCATCTTGCATGAATGGAACACTCGATTGTCCTCTCATGCTCATTTGGATTCATATGCCTTCTTTAAGCATTCTGTGCATACCTACCTATATGATGCCTATCATATAGGTGACATCTCTCAGCATATTTTAGACTCTATTTTCTCACTAGTTTTGGATGTCGTATTATTGTTGGCAGTGATTGTACATAGTACTAATTAAATCAATGATTTCACCCCCAAACAATGTGTGTGTGTAAGTGCGTGCATGTGTGCACGTGCATGTGTGCACGTGCATGTGTGTGTGTGTGTGTGTGTGTGTGTGTGTGCGTGCACGTGTGTGAGAGAGAGAGAGAGAGAATCATGGGAATATTAATTAAGAACTCAATTAATTAAAATATTTTTCTATTTCTTATTATTTCAAATGAAATTTAATCTTTGTATTGTTTGATTTCAAAAGAAATTTAATCTTTGTACCTTAAGTATCCCCTAGAGAATTGGTTGATATGGTAATCAATGTTTGATGTATTAAAGATTATCCAAAACATTTGCAAGTAGAGCATATTGATTGGAAGAACAAAATCACATGCATGTAAATCATGGAATGTTTCCAATAATAAATATAGAGTCTCATGTTGTACCTTGGAGTATTTCCTAGATTATTAAGATGATATATATACTTAACCATGTCCATCTAATTTTTTTTTAAATGGTGCAGTTTCTATTAAATTCATCTTGACCATGTATCATTTATCCATAGAGATAGTGCTCACGTGCATTTGTGCACACTTGTTTTTTGTCAAATATCCTCCAAAGATATTCATTCTCTTTTTCTTTATTTTTTTGCAAGTATTGTTGTAGTTGGAGAAGAAAAGGAATGGATGCATGTCAAGATCAATCACCTTACTAATGAGCTATCCCTACAATGGGAAGAATTTGAGGTTGAAAGAACTGGTCGCAATGAGTTAGGGTCATTAAGTAAAGCTGCTTTGGCGATCCTAATGGCATTTTGGCAAGCTTGAAAATTTTGTGAGCGACCACTTATTGAGGCAGAACTTGTGGTTGTTGATGGTGGTGCTCTTGTCATCTACATTCTAAGTTCACAGTAGCTCCTCTACCACATCAGCGCTTTATGCATCCTACATGAAATTTCCGCCATGTGTTGGAGGTCATTCTGCTTAAGCATCTTGAGAGTCATCTCCAGCATCTCAATGGGATGAGGTGTTGTAGGCTGAGGGTTGAGTCTTCATCTCTTCGTAGGCCTCTCATTGCAGTGGGAGGGATTGTACACCATAGTAGAAACGAAGAAGGAGGCAATGGTGATGACCAGAAGAGAGGTTTTAGAATGGGGATGAGCAGGTAAGAAGATGGAATGAGTAATGCAGGAAATTTCTTTTAGAAATCAAACTGCCTTTTGTTTTCCAATGCACAAACGACTTGTTGGGGAAGATACGCTAGCAAATTTAGTGTCCCATGTGATAGGTTAGGCAGAATTTGCTTTATTTCTTCTCCATGATTAACCTCCATTACAGTGAGATAAGAAAACTCTCTGCCATGTGGCCTTCTCTTTTTCCTTTGTGGATTGACCACTATCACTAAACTTGCAGTAGTAGCAAAAGGAAATTTCTTTTAGAAACCAATCTTCCTTTTTTTTTTCTAATGCACAAACAACTTGTTGGGGAAGATATGCTACCAAATTTAGTGTCCCATGTGATAGGTTGGCCAAAATTTGCTTTATGTCTTCTCCATGATGAACCTCCATTACAGTGAGATAAGAAAACTCTCTGCCATGTGGCCTTCTCTTTTTCCTTTGTGGATTGACCACTATAACTAAACTCATAGTAGCAACTTGATATGGCTTAACTCAGCTACCATTGACCAACTCAAGAATGATCTGTGCCTATAAATCTACCAGTTGGATTATACCATTGTTGAAAACATCAAGCAATCTAGATGGCCCATTAAAACATAGCACATGGACATAGACCCAAGTTTAATCAATCAAATGTTTAGTACCATTAATCACACAAACAAGTCAAGCATTGATGTCCCTGCTTGCCAATCAACAACATCGAAAGAGGAAAGACACATCAGATCAATGCATACATCCCAAACCATTCCAAGGATGTGATTTTTTGCCTTGACCACTTGAATAATGTCAGCAAATAACATCGGGATGACAATGGAAGTGTGCATGAAATCCATACAATGCTCAAAGGGATCATGACCATGCAGTATTCACAATATTCCAATTCCATCCAATACCATTGGACTCTCCTATGGTGCCAACTTGCACAGATAAATCTCACACAAACAACTCTAAAACAACTTCAAAACTTAGCACAAGAAGTCAATGAACCCATCGCACATTTTACCATCAAGATGAATCAATTACTTCTCCATGCAGAGCCAAACATGATAGAATAAGTGAAATTATTTTTTATTTGGCCCCAACTCGGACACGACATCTCTAACAAAACAATGAAACAATGACCCCACACATTCAATGACACACATCAATGCAAACATTTCTTCTGTAACACAAATTTGTTTACAAGCTACACACGCAAACCGAAGCCACTAGTGGAGTTAGCCATTCCAATGGACATTGACGTCCAAAATTCACAATTCAAGAGACTAACAAGAAATACCAAGATCTTTAACTATGACTATATGGTCATGTCACCAAGGATAGCCAAAGACCACTCAAATGGAATTCCCCAACCACCCCACAGAATTCAGGTAATGGTCTCTGATTCATTTGTAGCTTCTCTCACCAATACATAGGGAAACAACTAATCAAATGTTCGCCAGAGGTCACTCATTTGCACATGAAATCCTCAGTCTATTCAGGTAAGAAACTTGTGACCACATTAGTCACACACATAGAAAGCACCCCTACCCTTGCACTTTTAGATTCAAGCAACTCTTTTCCTTCCATAAGCTCAAAAATCACCAACCTTCACCGTTTCAAAACTCAAAAAGCATCTAAGATAAAAGTCTTTTTCGGTGAAGATCCCTTACACGCCTACAAAACTGATATAGTTGTAGTCATCCCCTTCATCCTTAATGAGTAGTATGTGAAGAGAGTAGGAGAGAAGGAAGGAGTCTCACTTGCAGCTTTCTCACATACACAATGGGGGAATATACACAAAGATGGAGGCTGAAAACAGTTTTCCTCTTCTTAGTTGTAAAAGCCAAAAGAACTCACTAAGTACAAAAGGAATAGGTGAACCCTATATGTGGGTCTCAAACCAAACTCAGCTAACTAAGGTGGCATACTAACTGAGCCACTAACTAGAGTACATAAAGATAGCTGTCATCCAGCTATTATTCATGGGCGGTGTAGCAACTGCATCTGCAGCTAACAAGTCGGTGACATAAATGCACAATGGTCACCTTGGCATATCACGAGTGGAGCTCGATATCTCAACACTCCCCCTCAAGCTCAATCCCAATTCCTGCACACCAAGCAGGTCTCTGAACTTGTGCAGCTTCTCTATGCCCAATGCCTTTGTGAATATGTCACCTACCTGATCCTGTGTGCTGACATAAACTAGATCAATAAAACCTACTAGAACCTTCTCCTGCACATAGTGATAATGCACCTCAATGTGCTTTGTTCTAGCATGATAGACTGGGTTATTTGCCAAGTGTATACTACTCATGTTGTCACAATAAATAACAACTGGCCCGATGCATATCATAAAGTAGTTTATGGAACCAAGCTGCCTCACATGCAGCCATTGCTGCACCCCTATACTCAGCCTCTGTGCTCGATAAGGCAAATGTAGGCTGTTTCTTGCTGCTCCAATGACTGTAGCACTCCCAAAAGAGAGCACATATCCACTGGTAGATCGTCTATCAGAAATACTACCAGCCCAATCAGCATCAGAGTGTATCCATGCAACTGTATCTGAACCCCAGTCTCATAAAATAGTCCATACTGCAATGTGGACTTCACATACCTCAATATGCATCTAGCCGCATCCAAATGCAGTTTCCTTGGAGCCTGCATAAACTGACTTACCAACCCAACAGCATGGCTCAAATCTGGCCTGGTAATGGTCATATAAATCAAACTTCCTACTATGCGTCTGTACATAGTAGGGTCTTCTAGAAGCTCACCTGCATCTACACTCAACTTCACATTATGCTCTAAAGGAATTGAAATAGGCTTACATCCTGTCATCTGATATTTGGACAGCATGTCCAATCCATACTGCCTCTATAAGAGCCATATCCCACTTGTGGATCTAATCACCTCAATGCCCAAGAAGTAACATAGCTCTCCCAAATCCTTTATCTCAAACTTCTACTTCAATAGCATTTTCACATGAAGGATATCTTCATCACTATCACCTGTGATGATCAAATCATCAACATGAATGACAAGCAGCATAATGCCTTTCTCTGTTTTTCTCACATACAGTGAGAAATCTGCCTTGGAAATTTGAAAGCCAATAGTGACAAGATACTGTCCTTGAACATCATGAACATAACCTGGTGGCTGCTCCATATAGACCTCTTCTTGCAAATCACCATGCAAGAAAGCATTCTTTACATCCATCTGATGTAAAGACCATCCCTTTGATGCGGCCATAGTAATGATTGCTCTTACGGTTGCCATCCTTGCAACCGAACTGAATGTTTCTTCATAATCAATGCCATATGTCTATGCATACCCCTTGACAACTAATCTTGCCTTGTATCTATTCACACAACCATCTGCATTGTGCTTCACCTTATAAACCCACTTGCAGCCAATTGCATTCTTGTCTTTAGGCAAATGCACCAATTCCCATGTAGCATTTGCTTCCAAGGAATCCATTTCTTCATCCATGGCTTTCTCCCATTTTTCTTTTCCCATGGCTTGCTCAAAAGAAGTGGGTTCTGGTTCATGTATCACTTTGACCATATAGGCATAGTGAATAGCCGCTGTAAATCCTTCATATTTAAGCCTATCCACAGGATACCTAGCTCTGGTAGACCTGCACAAAATAGGCTCACTACCAAATGCTCTCAAAGCATCCCTTGTCTTCCTTACTGTAGGTGTAACAACAGAAGGAATACCCAACTAATCATCAAGGCTCTGTTCTGAGCCACTGGGTGTGGATTCACCATCCACATAAGAGTGACCTGCATTCACATCAACCATGGTCTGATCTACTTTCTCTTCTCCTTTTTGTGACACTTGCATACCACTATCTGCATTGCTTTGAGGAGATCCTCCTGATCTCAATCTACCTGTCCATGGCAAAGTATGTGAATCACTGCTAGAGGACACTATAGGTCCACTAATATTTTGTGATTGCTGCTGTAAATTCTGTGCAGCATTACCATTTTGTGCATCTACATCCTCAATCACATTTATTGGTTTATACTAGCTGTCATCTCATAAAAAACAACATCTCTTCTCACTGTAAACTTATGAGTAGAAGGGTTATAGCATCTATACCCTTTCTGCTACAGAGAATAACCAATAAAGATGCACTTCTCAACTTTTGGATCCAACTTGGATCTCAAATCATCTGGCACATGAACATAGGCAATGCAACCAAAAACTTTCAAATGAGAAATATCTGGTTTCCTACCAGTATACCTCTCCTCTAGCATCATGCCATGTATTGCTGCAGTGGGAGTCCTGTTCATTATGTAGACTACTGTAGCAATTGCTTTAGCCCAATAATAATCTGGTAGGTCTTTTTCGTTGAGCATGGCACGAGATATCTCTCCAATATGTCTGTTTTTCCTTTCTGCAAGTCCATTTTGCTATGGGGTATGACTGCATGAATATTGCTGCTTTATGCCATGCTCCTGCAGGAAACTTGCAAACTCATTTGAGAGGTACTCTCCCCCTCCATATGACCTTAGGCATTTTATTTGTAGGCCTGTTTCTTTTTCAACCATAGCTTTAAAAGCTTTGAAATGCCCAAACACTTCACTTTTCTTTTTCAAATACACCCAAACTTTTCTACTGTAGTCATCAATAAAAGTGACAAAATAATGATAGCCTCCAATAGATGTAGCTTGAGTAGTCCACACATCAGAGTGGATTGATTCCAATGGCCTCTTACTCTCTTGAACATGTCTAGGAAATGGTTTCCTTGCCTGTTTTTTGAATTGAGAGGCTTCACATACCTTATGCATTTCTAAAACCTTAAACTTAGGCAATCCTACAATAATATTTTAGGCCTGCATTAATTTAAGTCGCTATACATTAACATGACCAATGCGTTTATGCTAGATATCAATATCTGCAACTATATTGGTCCCATGTGCAAACATTGCTGCACTCAATTCAGGCATGTCCGCATCCAATGTAAACATCCTGCCCTTCTTCTTCCCTTTTGCTATCAAGCGACCTTTATTTTTCATATCCTCAACAATGCATCCATGAGGATTAAATCTGACTTGCAAGCCCTACTCAACCATTTGACCAACAGAAACTAGGTTCTTGGTGATATTCGGGACATGAAATACATCAGACCGGTATTTCCTTTTTCCATCCTGCATAGATAAAGGAATTTTACCAATCTGCACAATAGGATGTGCAGTATCATCACCAGTCTCCACAAATCCTGGTCTTTCCATTTTCCTTACATCCTGCATCCATTCTGCATGACCTGTCATGTGGTTTGACACACCTGAGTCAACATACCACACATCATTGCTTTCTTCTACACTTGTCACAGAATTGGTCATGTGCTGCACCATAAACAGATGCTCATTTTTGTCATCACCCTGCCTACTAGAGGATGCATAATTGCCTTGCTGCAATTTTCTAGTCATGATGTCATTCTGCTTTTTATAGTAGTCTTTAACCATATGACCCATTTTACCACAGCAGTAGCATTCAACATTGCTATTTCCATTTTGGCCTCTTTGCCATCCACCACGACCTCTTTGGCTCCCCTTGCCTCTAAAGTTACAACTTACCACGTCCTCCTCCATAGGATTGGTTTTCTTGAATTTGCTGCATATTCTAATTTTTGCCACGGCCTCCAAATCGGCCTGCTCTACCTCTGCCTCTACCTCTTCTAGCATTTGAGTAGAAGACAGCTTCTTTTGAAGTTCCTCCTCTTTCCAATGTGTTGATGGGAGTGGTGGAAGCCCTCTAATATTGCAACCAAGGTTGATTGAAAAGAGGGGGAAGAAGACACTTCACACCCTTCCCAAAGTGTGTTGATGATGGGCAAGGGAAGTAGAGGGGAAACAAAGAACACTACGTGAATATAGATACCAATTTTGTTTATTGAAGCCCAAGACTAGATGGGAGTGAACACAATGGAGAAAAGAAGGTGAGAGGGAAATCCAAACCAAAGATGCTAAGGAGATGGAGTTGAGAGGGGGGGGTGGAAATCTGAGCCAACAATGTGAGAGGGAAGTACAAGGCAAAAATTCCAAGGAAAAAAGGTGAAAATAGGAGCCAAGGTGATGAGGTAAAAAACCATAAAGACTCCTAATTGAGGGGAGCAAATTTGAGGATGCAAAGATGCCAATGAGATAAAATCAATGAATCCTCCTAGTTGAATGGTGGAACTAATTTGAGGAGGCAAATATGTCAATGAGAGGAGGAGGAAAGCCAAGGCAACATGAGCAGGTGAAAATTCATGAAGAATTGAAGATCAAAGGGAACCAATTTGATGAGGGTGATGATGGAAGAGGAATCAAGAAAAAGTGCAATGAGAGTCTGTGAAGAAAGCATTCTAGGAAAATTTTGATGCTAGACAAGGATGGAAGCAAGGAGCAGGCTTGCATAAAATCCAAAAAATCAATGGAGGTGGAGGAACCAAGATGAAGCAAACCAAGAGAAGCCAATTCTATTCCATATTTCTTTGAAGGAAGAATAAATCATGAGTGAAGGATGAGGGTGGTATGTAGTGGAGGTTGGGGTATATGATCAAGAAGTAGAGAGGTTGAAGATGGTGCAAGAGCAATGTGAGGGGTAGTGAATAGGAAAGGGAGCACAACAGGTGAGGAATTAGCACAAGCAGAAATTGAGATAGATATGCAAGACGGAATGATGCTAAGGAGGTTGGGAGAGTGAGGAAGTGGAAGGGATGGAGGGGGAGAGCACAATGGGATAGAATGAACTACAAGTTCTTTAGACTCAAGGGGGGACCAAGGGCAAGGGGAAGGGGGTGGAGTGGAGGAATAAGGGGAAAGATGGGGGCACAATAGGTACAGATGGGTTGTAAAAAGGGGAGGGCTACAAGAGTGTGAGAGTGCTCTCAACGGAAGCAAGAACGGAAGAAGGAGAGAGAGAGAGACAGAGACAGAGACAGAGAGCCACAAGTTTTGGTGGGTGCAGAACCACCCTAATCTTCTTTTTCATTCATTTATATATGTGTTTGAGTATTGTACATAACTGGGGTAAAGGCACAGTGACCTTTAACCCCCACAACCTCCCACTTAAAGGACAATGTGCCTTTAAGCGAGAACAACTAGTGAGCATACTATCCAATGCCCATCAATACACGACAATACTCAAACCGCTGACTAGGTAGACTCTTCGTCAGCATATCTGCAGGGTTATCATCTGTATGAACCTTGACAAGCTCTATGCGCTTGTCCTCAAGTACCTCCCTGATGAAATGGTACCTGACCTCAATGTGTTTGGTCTTTGCATAAAAGACCGGATTCCATGCTAGCTGAATAGCACTCATGGAATCACTATGCAATGTCGGTACACCTGTATGAATCCCCAAATCTCCCACTAGCTGATCAAGCCATATAGCCTCCTTGCAACCCTCTGTGGCTGCAACATACTCAGCCTCTGTGGTAGACAAAGCAATGCACTTTTGTGTGCCAGACATCAACGACACTGCACCACCTGCAAAGGTGAACACATAACTAGAAGTGGATCTCCTACTCTGCATAGTCTGAATCTGTGTACCCAAGTACACGCATGTCTCCTCTACCAAAGCAGATGCACATCTCCTTGGTACCCTTCATGTACCTCATGATGCATTTAACTGCCTCCCAATGCCTCTTTCCTGGATTAGCCATATACTGGCTAACAACTCCCACTGCAAATGTAATGTCTGGTCTAGTAGCTATCATAGCATACATAAGACTCCCAACCGCTGATGCATAAGGAGCCTTGGCCATCATGGCCCTTTCCTCATCTGATTTGGGACTATCTGTATGACTCAGTTTCACATATGGAGGCAATGGAGTACTCACTGCCTTCCCCCCCTCCATATTGAAACGCTGCAATACTTTTGTAACATACTCTTTTTGTGAAAGCCAAAGGAGTTTCCTACTCCAATCACGCGTGATGCGCATACCAAGAATATGACCTGCAAGTCCCAAATCCTTCATATCAAAGGCCTCATGCAACTTGGCCTTTAATGCATCTAGCTCATAAGTATTCTTGCTAGCCAATAGCATATCATCCACATATAGTGCCAAGATTATCATGCTATTATCCTTAGCCCTTTTAGTGTAGAGGCAGTGATCAATATCACTCCTTCTAAAACCCTGAGACCGAATGAAAGCATCAAACTTTTGATACCATTCTCTAAGGGCTTGCTTAAGACCATAGAGACTCTTCTTTAGCTTGCAACAAACTAAATGCTCTTTGCCCTTTTCTTCAAAGCCTTCCGGCTGCACCATGTAAATTTCCTCATGCAAATCCCCATGCAAGAAAGCTGTCTTAACATCCATCTGCATAAGCTCCATATCCTCTGATGCCACTAGTCCAAGCATGCATCTAAGTGTAGTCATCTTCACAACCAGAGAGAATATCTCATCAAAGTCCACACCCTTCTCTTGCTTGAACCCTTTAGCAACCAAACGGGCCTTGTACCTAGGCACATCATCACCTGTGACCTTCATTTTGTAGACCCATTTACATGGCAATGCTTTCTTTCCATGTGGCAAAGAAACCAAGTCCCAAGTCTTATTCTTCATAAGTGAACTCATCTCTGATTGCATAGCATACTCCCACTTGCATTGATCCTTACGCATCATAGCCTCGCTGTAGCAAGAAGGCTCCCCACAATCAGTAAGCATCACATAGTCTACCCCTGGAACAAACGTATCAGGCGGTCTAGACACTCTAGATGATCTTCTCAAGGGCATTTCAGCTTGTTGTCCCATTTGCATATCAGCCACATTTGGCTCATCATTTCCACAATAGATGATCCATCATCTACCCTTGATTGTATACCTGTGGGAGTACTTGGTGGTACCATTTCTTGCACATTTGGTGCATGGACAACTTGCTATCTATCAACATATGCAGGTGGATTCACATCCTGGAAAGTGATTCTCCTCATTTCCACATCCCTCAAGGGTGCCTTATGCATCTTCTTCTCATTAAAGACCACATCATGGCTGTGTATGATCTTCTTTGCTTCTGGATCCCAGAGACGATAGCCCTTCTCTCCACTTTCACCATAGCCCAGAAAGATGCATTTCCTAGACTTAGGATCTAGCTTCTTTCGAAGCTCTTTTGGCACATGTGCATATGCCTCACACCCAAATATACGCAAATGAGAGTAAGAGGGCTTCTTGCCACTCCATGCCTCTTCAGGAATACCACCATCTTAACTCTTACTAGGTGATCTATTGATCACATGCACTGCAGTCTTCATTGCCTCAGCCCAAAAACCACCAGAAAGACTTGCATTGGAAAGCATGCATTGCAACCTTCCTTGAATGGTACGGTTCATCTTTTCTGCAACTAGATTTTGCTCTAGAGTACGAGGGGATGTGAGCTCCCTCTTAATCCCATGTGTATCACAGAAATGCTGAAAGTCATGAGAGAGATACTCTCCACCATTGTCAGTCCGTAGGCATTTAAGCGTTCTACCTGACTGATTCTCAACCAAGGCCAGCCATTTCTGAAATACCTGGAACACATCACTCTTCTGAGCTATAGCATAAGCCCACACTTTCCTAGTTGCATCATCAATGAATGTCACATAGTATTCAGCCCCGCCTAATGATCGTGTAGGCATGGGACCACATACGTCTGAATGCACCAAATCAAGCATTTCAAACTCTTTCTTTCCCCTTCTTTTATGGGCTGATTTAGTCTGCTTCCCATAGAGACAATGCTCACAAAATTCAAAATCAGAGAAACTCAAATGTGGTACATAACCCAAACGGCATAAGAGTTTCATTCCATTCTGGCTCATGTGCCCCAACCTGTAATGCCACAAAGAAGTGCTTGGCTGCTCGGTTATTGCAACAACATGATCAAATACCCCTGATACATGTAAGGGATACAAAGTCCCACACTTGGCACCCCTGGCCAAAAGCATAGAGCCCTTCTGAATTTTCCAACTCTGAAAGCCAAAAGTGGTCTGAAAACGAGCATCATCTAGCTGAGCCACTGAAATAAGACTCTTGGTCAGCTTAGGCACATGTCTCACATGTTTCAAAACAACAGACCCATTTGCAAAAGAAAACTTTATGTCACCTGCTCCCACTATGTCCCATGCATAGTCATTTTCAAGATGCACACAACCTGTCTTTCCACTGTCATAAGTGGAGAACCATTCCCTATGGGGAGTAACATGGAATGAAGCACCAGAATCCAAAATCCAATCCTGGGAATATGCATCATCTGAAGTGGTAAGCAACTCTGCAGATAAAATAGACATGAAGAGAACGTCATTGTCACTATCATGTGTGACTGCATTGATCTCCTCGATCTTCACTTTTCCTTTGTCCTCCCTTGGACCTCTTCCTTTTGATTTGCACCCCAATTTGCATTCTTTTTCTTATCCTTTTGCTCTCTTTTCAGCTTGTAGCAATCCTTTTTCATATGGCCCTTCTTGCCACAATGTTAACACTCAATGTTCTGTGCCCTGGATTTGCTACGAGACTTCCCTCTTTCTTGGGACTTCCCCCTGAACTGTGATCTACCCCTTTGCACATTTAAGGCAGCATCCTGCTTGTTGCCATCCATAGACTTCCATCTAATCTCCTCGGCCAACAAGCTTCCCACAACATCATCAAATTTCAGTACTCCACCAGGTGCAGAGTTCCTGACAGCTGTACGGAAGGTATCCCATGAGGATGGCAATGAACATAAGAGAAATATTGCCTTAGTCTCCACATCAAAATTCATCTTCTGAGCCTGAAGCTGGCTGAAAATAATATTGAATTCATTCAAGTGAGAAGCAATGGAGACCCCTTCCTTCATCTGCAACTCAAACAACCTCTTCATGAGGTAAACTTTATTAGAGGCAATTTCCTTCTCATAAGTGGCACACAGTTTCTTCCACAAATCTTCCGTAGTCTGCTCATTTACTACTGTGAAATAAACTGACTCTGCAAGATGAAGTCTAATAGTAGACTTTGCTAATGCATCCAACTCATTCCAATCATCCTCAAACATATTTGCAGGCTTAGCTTCAATCCCTGCCAAGGGTTTAATCTGCTTCTTTTGAATAAGCACATCCCTTATTTGTTCTTTCCACAAAGAAAAGTTTGTCCCATCAAACTTTTTAATGCTAAAAAACTCCTTTTTAGACATGGAAGAGGATGTCATGATGCAAATAAAGCAAAATCCCAAATGCTAGTGCCTCAAGAGAGAATCACACCAAATACCAGGTGCACCCAAATGTGTATGCCACATTTGTTCTAATAATAAATTATAAGCCATAATGATGATTCTGCATAACTTTGACTATAGTAATTGATTTACATTAGTAATCCATCTATGCAACCCTTTATGAGGTTTAAAGATTGATTCTGGTATTAAAGTAGTCATGCTCCCATATTACCATTTGCTTGTATATGTGATGAAATCTCACTTGCCATCCTCAAAGCATGAAACCACTCAATCTATGAAGGATCTCTAATGTGATCCCATCAATGCAACCAAAAACTAGGGGTATTGTTGCTTTTGTCAGACCTTGAAATGAGTAATTTGGATTGTAATTTAAGTCATCTAGTAAAGTTGAGCATGTTTCCACGTTTACTATTGGCTGGAGGTATAATGCACCCATTAGTTCTCTTATTATTAATAGTACAAAGGCGTTTATGGATTCTCTCTGCATAAATGTTCATGAACAGTGTGAGTGTGAGCACTTCAAGAGATTTAAACCTTTTCTAGCATTAATCTCTTCTAATTATAAATGGGATAGGTATCAATGCTTGATATAAAAATTATTCATAATAGGGTTTAATGGGAAGAAATTAGCAAGGGATTAAAACACACCCCTTGTCAACCATGTAAGATGAGTCCTACTCTAAAATATATTAATTTTCATTGGGAGGACATCATGAATTTGCAATAAAAAATTCCATTCAAAGAAATATGAAGAAGGATAGAAGATCATGGACTAAAGAAAAATTTAAAGGTTTCAATGATAGTAATTAATTCCATGATTATGCTCGTATAGAAATGATGCACTAGACCATCTTCAAATTTACTAGCAAGGGAGATTTTAAGTGTCAACCTCCAAAATCATCCACTAATTCTCTTGTACCTGTGCTACATTGAAGACCATTTAAGTTTGTTTATAATGGTTGAATCCAATTCCATCATCACAACAGGTCTCTTGCCACCATTATTGGTGTCTGAAGAATGGGAACTTCCTCCAATGCCCAAGATAGAACTTGGGGAGTGACATTGAGAAAGCCCTTTATGAGGTGTACATATATCCATTATTTGTGGAATTCTCATTTCTAAACCTCTACCAGCATGGCTTCTTCCACATGACATGAGTTGCCTCCTCTAGAACAAGGAGCTGACCTAAAAGGGATACTTCTAGTGCCAGTATTCTTGGACTTATCAAATCATTGCCCCCCACCAAAAAAGAAGGTGGTTTGATCAAATTTCCAATGGTGATCAATCCATTCTCACTAGGTAAATTGTTGAATAGCTTTACATTAGGATCCTTATTGTACTCCATGACACCTTGAAGCATGTACTCACTATGATAGAAGAACATGACCAATGTAGGAACCATTGGTTTAGCAGGACCATTTAGCCACATAATGAATGTTGTAAAGGATGCACCTAGGCTCATGCCTGGGTAGAACCCATCAAGATGATTCACCATATACCATAGTACATGATCCACCCATAATGAAGTTCCCTCACAGTGATAAGGTCGGACCCAATTCCACCATAGGTTGTTATAGTTAGCTTCTCTATTGGTCCCAGAGTGGAAGCCATCTCTAACCATCAGACTTATTTTTTTGTTAAAGCACTTCTTGCCTCTAATGATGATAGAGGAGGTGCACATAGAATATTAACTTTTTTAAAAGTAATAAGGGTTTGTTGCTTAAGGGCATCCTTCTTGCATTTATCAATCTCTCTGTCTAATAATGATGTCCAAAATTTGAGGATATCAATGCGCCTTTAAATTGATATTATTCATTGTCCACATCTGATATTGACGTTTGGGGCCGCAATATAGAACTTAATGCTTGAGGATATCAATGCTTATCGGGGCCTTTAAGTTGAGATTATTCATTGTCCACATCTGATATTGATGTTTGGGGGCCGCAATCTGCAACTCAATTTAACTTACAGGAAGTAAGGGAATGAAGGTGGCCCCATAAGGTATAGTCAAATTATCTTTGAAGAAGCATAGAGAAACCATCTAGTTTCTCTTACTCTTCAGAGGAAAGGGAACATTTTTAAAGCCATGGTGTGTCATTCTCGTTACCTCATCAATAGGTCCTAGAGCTTTCTCCATGAGTGGGAGCACTCTATCATTTTCTACTATGTTTTTATCATCCATTAAAATGATCTCATCTATTTTGTTCCTCATTTCGATCAAGAGATGATTAGGTCTTTAATATTCTAGGAGAGGAGGAGCATCCATTCCTCTAGAACCAAAGTGGCAAGGAATGTATGATTACCATCTACCTTGGCAATGTCGTCATGATCTTGAACTACCTTGTGGAATTATTGATTGTCAATTAAAGAAAAGAAAGCCTGAATGACTTGAACAGGAGCATCCGAATTGTCCTTTTATCTCAAGCAAGTTAGGTCTTTGATCCAATATCTAGATAGCCAAAAACAAATCACCATTGTAGATTACGTTAGTGGTTTCAAAGTGATTGTGTGTGCACTTAGATTTACAAAGAATCCTAAATGAATGTAACACTAATATAAAATACAACAAAATGAATCATTTGATATAAAGTTAAATGCAAGATTAATAATCCAAAAATTTGAACATGTCTTTGCAAAATTTCTTGAATCTCCAACTATCTCCACACACCTTCCACCATCCAAAAAACAAAGTTAATAAGAATTGACTTAACCCAAATGGGAAGACAAGATTCAACACGAAGAAAAGAGTGGAAAAGAGATAAAATATACATCCCATAAAATCCTCACAAAATGGGGATTGAAACACATACACCAACTTAGGGGGGGAAATTTTATATTCTTCCAAGTCTCATAGCAAATGATCCAAAAGATTTTCCTTTTCAAGCGGCAATCCCACGAAGTTTCACCCAATGAGTGTGTAGAGCAATATATAGCCATAAGTATAACCATATAATGCCAATATAGTATTTGCTATTAAGGCTTTACAAAAAGGTCTCTAATGACTTATAAAATAATCCTTATAAGAAGGCATTTAAGGTCTTTAAAATAAAAATCCAAGGACGTGTAGAAGGGTAAACCAAGTTTCATCCCACCGTAGTGCTATAAAAATGCCTTATATAAAGGGATATAAAGCATAGTACAAAAGTAAATTTATAATCGTGTTATAAAACTCTAACTTGGGTGAGATAGGGTAGCTATATTGGGTATTGAGGCAATTTGGATAAGGAAGTGTCCTACAAGGAGATGAGACAATTTTGGAGATGAGAAGGGTGTAAGTTACGTTTGTGTAATGCACAGATTTGCAATTGCCAAAAGGACAAGTATGCATAACAATGTAATGGAACTCTGCAAGCGATCCAATCATGCAATGAGTTGACCTTGCTACAAATAGTAGTAGTACCTAAAGTCAAACTAGGCACTCTTTGTTTGCAATAATCATCTCATGGAATGTATGAGCTAGGAGATGATTGATTCATAAGATATGTAGCCAAACTGGTTAGTTATGCAATACTTACAACTTTGCAACCCACGTAGTTATGCAATACTTACAACTTTGCAACCCACGTACTCGTGTAGTGCTGAGAAGATGCTACCAACATTGATGCCAATAGTTTTATAGTTCAATGCATATGCTCCAATGTCAATTCAATCAAGTAATTGAGCTTTGCCTTGGAACTAAATTATCGACTTATAATGGTTGTGTTTGCAAGTTGTATAATGCCAGCAATGGATGCATTTTATTCCAAATGTTACTCCCTAATATTTAGGAAGCCATCATGTTCGTTGTCACTTACAGTCATGAAGATTAGAAAGAGAGAGCATAAGCTTTATCGCCAAGCTCACTATAAATGCGTACTTTCTTTCTACTCTTGCTATAGCAAGCCATGAAAGAAAATGACCAATTTGCATCACCACGAGTTTGAGTCACATACCTCATCAATCCGGTTGTATCTTCTTCCCTTTCTCTTTTGTAGATGTGTGCCTTCACCTCTTCTTTACTTGTTTAGGTGAATAGGTAGAGATCTTGGTTTATATACAAGTCTTGGGAGAAGAATGATAACTATTCAATTCCCAAGTTTCTTCAATTCATGTGACTTTTCATTTCCCATTTCACATATTCCTTTTCAATTCCCATGCCTTTTCATTTCCCAATGCATATTCAACTCTCTACCTTAGTTGAGACTTCTTAGTTCCAATGTCTTTTCATTTCTCCATACATTAGTGGAGACTTCTTTCAATTTTCATTCTTCCCTTTTTCTTTTCTCAAAAAAACTTTTTCCCTTGCTTAAATTTTAATGTATGGGAATATCCCTTGTGAATCTAAGTGTATAAAAGACTCTATCTCTCCATCTTTGTGTGATTGAGAAGATATCTTTGCACGAAAAATTCTCATTCTATATACATCTATTATCGTTTCATATGTTGATGGCGAAACTACTATTCACAGATTTTATCTATGAAAATTATTAATAAATACGAAACTGAATATTAGAACAAGAGATTATTCAAAATATAGTAAGCCTTGTCCATATTTTAAGGCTAGCCTTGATAGGAATTCTCAAGAAGAGTGTGTGTATGTGCGTGCATGTGCGTGTGCATGTGCCTCTGTGTGTGTGTGTGTGTGTGTGTGTGTGTGTGTGTGAATGCATGATAGAATATGATAGTGCTATAATATTTTATAGTATATGAAAATATATGACAATGCTATATTTTTTGAAAACATATTTTAGATAAGATGAAACAACCATCAATCATTTTAGGTTTTACTATACATGGGATATCCCTACTTAGATATTACCCTTTTGGCATTTAAATTTTCATTATGAATCTTGTTCCACAAGTTGTGTGGGAAACACTAACCTACCGCTTTCCAACATAATACTTTGTTAGAATAATATATGCTTTGATGGGTAGGAAGTAAATGGGTCCATAAAACTGTACTTTAGGACCCAAAGAATACCACTTTATTTATCTAAAATAAATCAAAAAATAAAAGGAATCTCATAGCAACACAAATAAATAACAGCTTTATACTAGAAAACCAATAAGAATCAAGAGAAAATAAAGGATTAATACACACAAAATATAATTGTTAAAGCAAATTGAGAGGACAAAACTGCCTCAAATGAGCTAAACTAGAAAAGAATTGCAAGGGAAAGAACCATAAATAGTAGCTACCTTGTAAAGTATATCCTCAGAGAAAAATCTAAAATTACAAACTAGACTTATCTAAAATTAATTAATTATGAAAAAAACCAAATAATTGTGAGAAGCATGTTATCTTGAAAAACTAACCTTTCAAAATCACCATAGCTATACATATGAAAGCTTACAAGGGCTTGAGGACAAAGCATTAGACTGTGATTACTACCCAATTAATGACACACCCATAACCATGAAAATTAAGCTTTGAGAATCACCATAGTTATATACATAAGAAAGCTTAGATAAACTTGAGGACAAGCATCAAACTATGATTACCATCTGATTAATGACACATCCAGTAGACAATTGCCCTAGCCCTACCACTAGGCTTATAACAACAATGAAAATCAATTGAGAAAACCATGACTCTACCATTAACATAGCTTTGATTGCAACCAAATGAATTCACAAATTGTGAATACTATCAACTATTAAAAAAATCTCAGAAGAGAGGATAAAACAAATGACCAATCTTGCCTAAAACTTATCCATAGCAAGATCCAGTCAAACTTTGCCCTTCCAAAGCACCCAACCACAATACTACTCCAAAGACTATAGAATTATAGTGATGGATTTATTATAGAGCCTTAATCCAAAACTATAATGCAATAGTATTGTGCATTTTAAAAAAGAAATAACACCTTTTTGCATTCTAAAGTGTTTAGTAAAAACTAAGAATAAGAAATAAGACGCCCTAAAAGGATGTCAAGGTTTCTAACAACCATCAAGCTTCACTGTAATAAGAGCCAAAAGAAAATAACTAAACCTTACTATAGCAACCATGCACATTGGCTCGGTACTTTCATGCTTCCATCCTTTTGTAAAATGACTAAGACTACAATAGAGAATTTCTCTTTTGATGCTATACACTAAAACAAACACCTGACTTCCCCCCAAAAATAAATGACCTACAATAAATAGTTCTTGCATTAACAAATAATACACTTAGAAACACCTAGACTGAGGAAAGCCACTGAAAAAATGGCCCAAAGAAACCATACCAAGCAATGAGAGAATCCCAAAACCACTTCTTACTGGATCTCACAGTGCCAAAACCATTTAACTAAAGAATAACAACAAACAAAACCTAGTGACAAGTTGGTTGGCCCCCTAATTTACATGAGGCCTAGATGTGAGCCATTGATCCACAGACTGGTAGCTACCAAGGAATCAAGAAAATCTAGATCCACCTATTCCTTAGAACTCAACAAATATTTATACTCATAGCTCATATGCAATCATCAACACTTGGTTAGAGCCTATCACCACATGAGAAGCTAGTATGTAAACCATGGAAACCTTCATCAAATTCTCATCATGAAAATTTTTTACTAGTATATCTCCCCCAAACTATAGAAATTTAATGATTAAATTCATGTCCACAACCCCATAACGCTTAAGAGCTTGTGACCCTAGTATACAAACCATGCCAGAACAATATCCTCAAACTTGAACATGAACCAAATCACTACTCCCAAGAGAGAACCACTAATAGATAGCCAAACCATCTCGGCATAGTAACAAACTTTAATAAATGTTACACTAACAAGCAAGTAAAGATGCTATGAAATCATTAACACTAAGCATTAACACTCACTCCCTACCCTCACAAGAAAGTGAGTAGTATCTCTCCACCAAACTATAGAAATCTAATGATGAAATTCATGTCCACATTCCCATCAATCTCAAGAACTCCTAACCCTAGTCGTTTGATCTAACAATAGTAGATGAAGCTAATACAAACTCCTCAAACCTGAACATAAACCAAATCACTCAACCCAAGAGAGAACCATTAATAGATAGCCAAATTACCCTTATCATGGTAACTAACTTATGATAAATATGTTAAAAATCAAATAAATATGCTATGAAATCATTAACATTGAGAATTAATTCTCACTACAGTCAAGACTACCCTCACAAGAAATCTTAGGAAACAACACATAATTGTAACAAAGAGCAACAAGCACTTCCTAAGCATGCCAAAAACCATGACACTAGATCCAAAGCTGGATAGAAGAGGGAAGGAGGATGCGATGGAGAAGGAGATAGGGCTATTACCACTTCTGGCGATGGCCTCCTCTAGTGATGGAGGAGGAAATAGGGCTATTGCTAGCTCTAGCTCCAAACTTGACAAATCTATAACTACCTTTGCCTCTCAACTTGACAAGACTGATATTGATGCACATATGGACAATAGATCTACTATCCATATCACTCATGCAAAAGTCCCATCAACGGAAGGAATTGACATTGAGATGCTTGGATGGGAAGAAGTAGACGATAACATCCCTAACCATTTTGTCTTTTTCCTTAGGTTCAATCCTTCACCTTGAGGACATGGATTTTAAAAATGGAACTAAAGAAGCTAAAGCTATCAGACGATTCTAGTAGAGCTCAATGGTGCTCTAAAGGAGCCAATAGTGAGCCCAACCAGATCTCACATGTAATGCTAAAAATAACTAGGAGCCTGGTGGAAATGGCATGTAGTCAACCTCGACAAAAGGGAGAGGAAACAAGCCTGTGTGCTAGCTACCACTTAAGTCTTCCTATGATGAAGTTGTCCAAGGGGGATACCAAAGCTTTTTCAAAGCTCCATGAGTCCCAAAACAAACATTGTAGGAAGTCCTCAGTACCAGAGCTAGAAATATTTTCAAGCTCTCAACCCACATGAGTTTGAATGGTCAATAAGAGCCAAGACCCATTTCAACAGGCCAAGAACATCTTCGAGTAGATGGGGAGCATCAATCAAGTAAGCTTCTATTTGTCAAAGACCATTATGGGATTCTAAACAAAACTATTGAGTGGTTGAGTGCTTGTAAGATGGTAGGCTATGTTCATGATCCCCATCCCCTTGCCATCTTTCTAGCAAGATGGGTACGTAATATGTGGTCTAGGAAAGGTTTTCATGTCACAAATATTGGCTTCTTGTGATATGATTTCATTGTTTTTTACATTGCAAAAGGCCTGAGATGGCCAGCGCCATTGTCAAGAATGGCACATAGAGCATAAGGAACCCACCTCTTCTAATTCAAATGTGGGATCCATCCTTCATACTTGATATGCCATCACCAAATAAAGCCCCCTTCTAGGTGGAATTCCTAGACTTTCCACTCTCACTCTTCCCCTAGATTGAGACTTTGTGTTCACCTCTTGGACAATTTCTAGGACTAGAAGTGGAAAAATTCATTAACCCGAGGAAAACCCGCAAGCTTACACCCTAATGGACATGGCATCAAACCTACCAAGAGAAATTTGTGTGGTTAAGGGGATGAGTGTGAACTGATTCGAAAGGTGTTCTCTAAGAACTTTTCTAACTCATGCTTCTTTTGTGGTCTGGGTGGTCATTTCATTAAGGTGTGCCCATCAAGGGCTAGCTATAGAAATGCTTCACTGAAAAAGGAAGAAAACGAACCTAAGGAAGACAAGAAGGATAGGGAGAAACCCATAGAGGTGAGAGAGACTCAACCAACAATGCCATAGCAGAGAGATAGAGGTAAGGCAGTTGAAAATACTAATACCTTTGGGAACCTTACACATGAGAACGTGGACTATAATAGTTCAAGTGAAGAAGGAGTTGAGGAGGTAGTTCCTAACACCCATAATGTTGAAGAGTAGCTTCTTAGAGTTGAGAAGTGCACATTGAGAAGGAATTCCCTCCTTTCCCAATTGCCAAAGGTAAGAGGACCTTACAATTTGAGAAAAAGACCCAGCAAGCTAGGATGACCTTACCAAAGATGGGCTTGAATGATGCTACTAATTTAGAGACTAGGGAAAAAAGGAGGATGTCTAGGGGATTTGTTGTTTCTCCTCACCAAAGCCTAGTGTAGTTTAAGAAGAAATAAAAATAGATAGTCATAATGCAGCACACCTCACAGGATCGGTTTACTTTTCTTAGCATTAATGTACAAGGTTTAACAAACGACCTCAAACCTACTATTCTCAAAAGACGGTTGAGGAGCATGGAGATTAGACCTAACTTTTAAGCTCTACAAGAGGTTAAGGTTGTAGGAGAGAAGTTTAGGTGGTAGTTAACCAAGATTGACAACAAGAGACAATGGTACTCAACAAGACATGATGAAGGTGGAGGAGGGGTAGTTTTGGGGGTGGTTGAACACTTGGTATATTGTTTACCTAACATTGGAAGAGCTCAAAAGGAGCTGTTGACAACATGGCAAGGGGGAAAATGCAAGGAGAGGATAACCCGCAAGTGGAATTCTGCCAAGTGTTCTCAGAAACTATAGTCCCTTACCTGCTTATGCTATGGAATGAAGTTTTAGAGAAAGGTTTTTTGGATGCTTGAATTAACATGAGGATGATCAAACTCATCCCCAAAGGAGGATCGAAAGATGACCTAAAAGTGGATGTCATTAATAATACCAAATACTTGCTACAAATTATATGTGGGAAGGAATAAAATAACTCAAGGATTAGGATCAAAATATTTGTTTCCTTAAGGTGGTCTTCGACAAATCTTATGATACAATGGAGTGGTGCTTTATACAAAGCTACTTGTAAGACATGGGCTTAGGGCCAAATTTTAGACGCTTTGTGGAGATCCTGTTGGCATAAGCTAGAGCCTTAAAAGAAACCAATGGGCAAACTTCTTCTTCTTTCCCCCTAAAAAGATCCATCAGATAACATTTCCCCATGTCTCCTTTGCTGTTTGCTATAGGGGCTGATTCTTTGGGCTAGCTTATATAGGATGGGGTTGATAGGGAAGTTATCAAAGGTACTCAACTTGAGGGTGGCTTGCAGATTATGAGCCAATAATTTGCTGATGACACTAATCTCACTCCTCAGAATGATCCTATGTCAGTAGGGGCTATTATATATTTCTTGGAGACCTTTTTCCTTGCTTAGGGATCCAAAATTAATCACAATAAAATGGGTATTCGTGGAACCGAGAGACCTCCTCTTGATTTTCTTATTGAAAAGGGGCACAAAATTTTGAAGGAGGATGATATCTTCAGAGTGCTGGGCATTCCAATGGGCTTTAAGTTCTCCAATAAAGATAGATGGGACTAGGTTGTTCACAAAATCAAGAGTAAGATTTACAGATGGCAAGGTTTGTAGCCTTCCTTGGGAAGAAGGAAGTTTCTCCTCAATCACTTCATCCATTCCTTGAATATCTATTTTATTTCATGTTGGTTCCCTTCAAATAAAGGTGTTGAAAGGTTCCCTTCCCTTCATGTTTTTAGACATTTTCTCTAGGAGATGAAAGGTCTCAGAGCCATGGGTTAAGACTTAGCCAGAATTTAAGAATCGATAGTGGTTGAGGATGGCAAGAACCGTTTGTGCAGCCATGCATGTGGCCGGGCTTGCCTTTGACGGATGGTATGCGCCATGGGGGTGAATGAGATACATAAGTCAACCTCGTCGAGTCATTCCATAAGTCAACGTCTCCTGTAGTTCTTGGTTTTACCCTCTGCCCGTTAGTTTCATTCCTTCTGGTTTCTGGGAGGAGAGGGAAGCACGAAGTGAGGATGGCAACAGGGAGGAGCGACGACCGTGTTGCTAATACGATCTGCAGATCAGGCATACCTTGTCTTGCTCGGAAGGCAAACCAGAAATGTCGCCATTTTAATTTGCTCTTGAATCTATAGCTGTCCCATTACTAAATCTCCTCGACGTGCAAATCAGTTATTGTCTTAAGAGATGTAGTGCAATGATTGTGATTGTGAAATGTTCATTTCACATCATAAGTTCTAGAATTGTGTTGTTCCTAGTCATTTTGAGTTTGCGATGCATGTTTCTTAGACGAAGAAGTTATCCTGGCATTTTGGCGCTTTTGCCTAGTTGTAGAAATAACATTCTGTCTATGGCATCTGCCATGTCAACTGAGCCACTATCTTTGGAGGGAATGCAAGCACACAGGGTACCATGTTCCACGCCTACAAGCTCGAATAGCTCGAATAGGCTGGGCCCTCAGCCTAGGGATACGAAAACAGACTTTGGTAAGCACAAGGGCAAGGGCCTGCGATCTTTGCCTGTCCCCTATTTGAGGTGGATGGCCACCGAGCTACATAGTGAGTGGAAGTCCAAGTGGGCCTATCTTGCAGAAAAGGTGCTAGGTGAGCTAAACACTGGCAATGCAATATATCATACGCATACGTTAGATGGGCATCCTCATGGTGGCCTTACGAGGAAGGAAGACTTCTGTGCCGAAAGCTTGAATGATGAGATCCTCGGTCAGCTGAGTCCAGAGACAGATGTTGCCACCTATGCCTCGTTATTGCGGCGGTGCACTACTGCCAGGGCCCTGTCTGAGGGTGCACGTGTGCATGAACACATGATAAAGCGTGGATATGCACGTCATAGATTTTTGAGTAACCTTCTCCTCCAAATGTACAGTAAATGTGGGAGCATGGAATATGTGCGTGCTGTGTTTGAGAAAATAATCTACCGAAACTTGTACTCTTGGACTATCATGATAGTTGCGTGTTCCCAAAACGGACATGGCAAGGAGGCTTTGCAACTGTTTAGTCAAATGCATGCAGAAGGTTTTGAGCCTGACAGGTTCACCTTTATCTGTGTTTTGGATGTGTGTGCCAGTGTGGCAGCTCTAGAAGAGGGTCGAGAGATCCATACTACTGTTGCTGGCCACGGATGGGAGTTAGACGTTGCTTTGGGAACTGCCCTCGTCAATATGTATGGAAAGTGTGGGAGCCTGGATGATGCAAGGGCTGTGTTCGCCGAGATGCCACTGCAGAATGTGGTCTCCTGGAGCGCCATGATCTCAGCTTGTGCACAAAATGGGCACGGCAAGGAGGCCATACAGAAATTTGGTCAAATGCTGAGAGAAGGATTTGAGCCAGACAAGATCAGCTTCATCTGCGCTTTGGATGCGTGTGTCAGCGTGGCAGTCCTAGAAGAGGGTCGAGAGATACATGCTACTGTTGCTGGCACCAGATGGGAGTCAGACATTGTTGTGCTGAATGCCCTCATCAATATGTATGGCAAGTGCGGGAGCCTGGATGATGCAACGTATGTGTTTGCGGAGATGCCAGAGCGGAATGTGATCTCTTGGAGTGCCATGATGGGAGCTTGCGTCCAGAACGGGCAGGGCAAGGAATCCTTATGTCTGTTTGATCAAATGCAGGCTGAAGGCGTGAAGCCAAACAAGGTGACCTTCCTTTCCATTCTGGATGCGTGTGCCAGTGTGTCAGCCCTAGAGAAGGGTCGAGAGATCCATGCAAATGTTGCTAGTAACAAATGGGAGTGGGATATTACTGTGGGGAATGCCCTTGTCCATATGTATGGCAAGTGTGGGAGCCTTGACTATGCAAGGGCCGTGTTTGCGGAGATGCCGCTCCGAAATGTGGTCTCTTGGAGTGCCATGATGGCAGCTTGTGCACAGAATGGGCACAGCAAGGAGGCGTTGCAACTGTTCGGTCAAATGCAGGCTGAAGGTATTAAGCCAAACAAGATCTCCTTCATCTGTGTTTTGGATGCGTGTGCCAGTGAGGCAACTCTAGAAGAGGGTCGAGTGATCCATGCTACGGTTGCTGGCAATGGATGGGAGTCTGACGATGTTGTTGCAAATATCCTTGTCAAATTGTATGGCAAGTGTGGGAGCTTGGATGATGCAAGGGCTGTTTTTGCAGAGATCACACTGCCGAATATGGTCTCCTGGAGTGCCATGATGGCGGCAAGTGCCCAGAATGGGCATGGCAAGGAGGCCCTACAATTGTTTAGCCAAATGCATGCTGAAGGTGTGAAGCCAAACAAGATCACCTTCATCAGTATTCTCACTGCATGTAGTCATACGGGCCTGGTTGCTGATGGAAAGCGATACTTTGCATCTATGAAGAGAGACCATGGCATCAACCCTTCATTGGAGCACTATGTATGCATGATTGATCTTCTTGGACGAGGAGGGCTGTTGGAATAGGCAGAAGACCTCGTCATGAGCATGCCCTTTGAGCATGAGGTTGTAGCATGGTTGAGCTTACTTTCATCATACAGAATTCACAGTGATGCAGATCCTACTTCGATGTTAGATCCTTGGAATGCCTCACCTTACGTATTGCTACCAAACATTAATGCCAATGGCTTTAGTGAAGGTCAGAAAGTAATGGTGTGAAGAAAGTGCTAGGTCGCAGTTATACTGTGGTGAATAACGTTATGCATGAATTTGCTCTGAGAGACACATGACATCGTTAACAGGAGGTTGATAGACATTCCAGGGATATGTGCCTGACCCAAATGCCTTTCTCATGGTGTGGATGAAGAATAGGAAGGCGGCATGCATAACCACCACAGCAAGAAGTTGACCTTTGCTTTGGGGTCATCTCCAGCCCTGCTGGAACACTCATCTGTATCAACAAGACCCTCTAGGTATACTCTTGACTGCCATTCTACTTGTTTGCTAAGCTCGAATAATGAAAATAAATGGAGAGGTACACCATTGTTTCCATCATATTGAGCATCCTATATGTTCATGTTTTGATATTTGGTCAGATTGTTGTCAGACAGCTCCTGATAGTCTTATGGTCATTGAAATTTCTTTCTTCATATTGTCTATTTTGTTGGGCTATGGGTGAGAATAGTCTTATGACCAATTAATGTTGAATGCTACAGGCGTAACATTTGAGATGTCATGGGAGGATATAAATGCTGCAAGTAAATTTATCAAGCAAGGTAAGGATAGAGATGTCTTGATGTACATCATGGCTATGCTACGAATGTGACATGAATAGATGTGCATGGACATGAATAAAAAGGTGTATGACATGTCCCACATATCTATGGTATATTCAAGTGAAGCTAAACATGCAGACTTCTCAATTATACCCACACAATGGCATACAATGCATAGAAGTATAAAACACATATTCTGTTTATGTGTGCCATGAAATCCAGAGAACATTCTAGGTGTTGAATGAATTGAATTCAGCTTTTAAGTCTGAACAGAAGCAGCAAAAACCCAAAATGCAAATCAAGGGCAAATTTTACACAGGCAAACAAGCATGTCTTTGGAAGAGAACTGCTTTGAAACGTGCTGCAAATTTTGAATAAAGAAAAGGGTTTTGTTGTAACAATGGATAAATGTAAAAAGGATGACCTAGCCTATTCATAAAATGGTGAATGGGTGTGTGCTTTTACTTTTCTTTTGCCAAATTGGTTGCTATCAAAGTAAGACAGCACATATATTTTCTTTGATGTGGAGATGAACCCAAAATATATGGTTGTACTCTGCTGTTGTGCTTGATTGACATCTTGTGCTGTCGGTTCTCATCTTTGTGGGTCCTTAGTGACTGGCACCTCTTGAATAATTGGTGCACCACTTGCAAGACACTATGCACATTTGTTTTGAGTTAAACTTTTAGTTCTGCTTCTGGCAGGACATCATTTTTGAATGGATGGTTGTCCAATCTGGCCACGGCCATGGTATCCCATGTCTAAACGTCCTCCATGCCCTTACACATTGTTTCGAGTTAAACTTTCAGTTCTGCCTCTTGCAGGACATGATTTTGAATGCGGCCACAGCCAGGGCGTCCCATGACTAAACGTCCTCCGTGACCTCATCCTCTTCTTGTCATGAAAATTGTAAAGGATTTGTAGAAGCTTAATGTGCAATGTCGCTATTGGTTGACTCAATGCAAACCTGATGACAGAGTCATGCATAGAAAGCTTAATGTGCAATGTCGCTATTGGTTGACTCAATGCAAACCTGATGACAGAGTCATGCATAGGAAGAAAACTCGTGCAAAGAATTAAAGATTTTGAACTTTACTCCCAGGGTTGCTTGGTGCACAAACATACTCAATGCGTGGGCGCAGAAGTTAGACGCCCAGAACTAACATAGGGGTTTGTATTGCGTGGGCAGAACCGTATGAAGACGGGTGGAAGAGCAAGAGCGTATATGGGAGAGTTGCAATGGAAACAAGCTGCACACCAAGTCACAACCTTTACTTGTATTAAGAAAAGGGGCCTTCGATCGGTTACAAACAGTCGTAGGCTGCAATGTGCGCTCGCAAATGCCCGCCTCGGCTCAAGGTACAATCCTCTCTCTCAGAGTAATAGGACTCTCTCTTTCTCAGACAATTGAGTTACAACAGCAAATGCTAGATGAAAAGAGTGAGCTCGTTCTAACTCGGACTCCCGACTCAAATAATCCCAAAACTCTCTCTCGACTTGGCGGCTTTGTGAAACCGACTTCCTAAATACTGTTTGGAATCTCTTGAAACCTTTGGCAGTGATTGGACCGCATGTGAAACCCCGTAATGCTTGGATACCGGATGCTTGGTTATCTAGGAGTAAGGGGACTTTGGGATAAGATGATTTATGATCTGTCCTTACCTTAAAATGACTACCATACAAATCATGGTGCCATTACTTGATGGCATGCATGATGACAAGCATCTATTTGGAAGCTATACTCTGTCACTCAAGTTTCTACTCTAATAGGCAATGACCCCATGACCTTGTTTAAGAAAAGAATAACTCCTCTTCCTTTACCACTTTCTGTCAGAAGGGATTTCTTGAGGTCATACGAATCTTGACTGACTAAGAGAGTTCCGCACAAAAGCTGCTTTCTTAAGCAAATCAATGAGTGTAGCTGCTTGTTTGGCATAGTGCTTGATAAACCTTTTGTAAAATGATGTTTTAAGAAAAAGTTAGAGGGATTGGCCACAACTTAACCACTTGGATCAACTAAAAGGCCTTGGGAGTAATAATGTGACCTAGATATTCCATTGTTTGCACCATAAATGCACACTTAGAGGGCTTGACATAGAGTTGGTGCATTCTGAGAATCTCTAGTACTTGAGCAACTTGTTATAAATGCTCGTCATTACTCATGCTATATATAGGGATATCTTAAAAAAAAACTAGTACAATCTTGAAGAGCAAGTTCCAAGAATTAGGTTCATGAAGTATTGGAAAGTGGCAAGTGCATTAGTGAGCCCAAAACACATCCGTTTAAATTTGTAGTGCCCTCGTTTTGTCTTGAAGGCAAGTTTATGCTCCTCACATTCCTTGATGCTTATTTGGTGGTACTTAACTTGAGGTCTGTCTTGGAATAATATCTAGATCCATTCAATTCATCCAACCTAAGGTCGGTCTTGGAATAATATCTAGATCCATTCAATTCATCCAACAAATCATGCACCCTAGGGATGGAGAATCTATTTTTTATAGTCATCTGGGTTAGCTCCTGTAGTCAATGCATAATTTGGAAGCACCATTCTTATTCTTCACCAACAAAATAGGAGAAGCAAATGGAGATTGACAATGAGTGATAAACCTTTGTTCAATAGCTCGTAGATTTGCTTGGCAACTTCATCTTTCTTTGCTTTGATAGCTTGTAAGAAGCCTTATTTTGATCCTTCCTCCAAATAAATAGCATGATCACTTTTCTTTTGGGAGGGAGACCATGAGGGGGTTAAGGTCTTGCTACTTTGTTATAGCATCCCTAGAATATCATCTTCCACGTTGGTTTTGGTTATCACCAACCTTAAGTGTTAAGGCATAAGATTGACGTCTTTCTTGAGGATTCTTCTGATTTGTTTAGTTGTTACTAATCACAACTTTTGAGTGTGAATACCAAAGAAACACACTTTCTTACCTTGGTTATTGAAAGTCACAATCATGTAGGAGAGCGAGAGAGAGAGAGAGATTTATTAGCATCTTTGAAAGACTCAAAGGATTTGTGAGACCACAAAAAGCTGTGCATGTGATTGTGAGTATTCTGAAACTACAAATAAGACAGTGAATAATACCATCCGCAAACAAAAAGGAGCATGCATACTACACGGGCTCTATATACATATGGGATCTACATGGTCCTAGAATGTAGCATCCTCTTTCCAATTGGGGTCCTCTCTCCATCTTGTCAGAGCATCCTTATAGCTTGAGTTGGTATGTCAAGGACACATGTCTCTAGGGGCAAGGAAATATGTCTCTTTGGAGGGATTATGTCCTCTCGGGTGAGTACACAAGTGCATCGAGCCACGTTATGTCAATATCTAGTTTTGTGCAAATGTTGAGATGTAGTTGATCCTCCATAATCCCTACATTTCCATCATGTTTGGGAGTCTTCACAATTGTCCAGTGTGAGCCAAAGAAATATGCGAGGGAGATCTAAGTAATGTTGTGCTACTCTCTCCCTTCTATAGGTAGTTTTTTGAGGGAGTCTATGTGGTTATGTAGCTTAATCAAGTACAAACTTATTAACTCATAGGGAGCTCGTTGAGATGAGCATATCATATCTTTCAGCTATTTGATTCTATATGTGTAGCTATGGTCAACCAACTTGTTAGGGGCTACTTGATGGGATATATGCCATTTACATAGTAGGACTAGAGGGGTGGTATTCTTGATTCCTTTTTACCTTCTGCATGAGTAGATTTTATTGCTTGTAATCCATGGACTCTTGTAGACTATCTTGTGGCAAACCCTTCTTAATAGGATGAGTCTTGTACATCTATATGAAGAAACATAGATATCATTCCTTGTAGTCCAGTTTGAATCCATTTTGTGTAATGTGCTTATGGATTCCTTTTATGTGGATTTGCTTCATGACTCCCTTTTTAAGATGGTCATCATGATAGGCTTGTGCATTGTTTTATGTGTGAATTCGCTTCAGGTTTCCTAAGTTAAGGTAGTCATCTTGGGTTGTGTATATTCTTGATTTGTGTTAAGGAGTTAGTCATTTGATTTGTGTATTTTCTCATCTACTTGATTGAGCTAGGATGAGAGTAAGGAACTCCTTAATATTTGTACTCTAAGTAAGGTGGAGAGATCTTGATTGGATTCCAAAGTATGATATCTTTATGAGTGAGTTTATATTTCTTGGGGGTTGAAATACAGCTTTTGCTTCATGCTTATGCATAAGAGAGTGAGAGCATAATGGATTGCTTACCTAATTAGTGGGGATGGAAGTTGAGAGCTACCTTTTCTTCATTGGCATGCATCTTAACATTGATGTATTTTTTCTTAGCATTGAGATGCAAAGAGTGCATTCACTTAGTTAGGTGTGTAAGGGTATGTGTAGGTGAATCCCTATCGGTTAGCATGTCCATATACTTCTATCATTGTTTTATTTTCCTCTATCCTTATGCCAAGTTGCTAGAGAAGGTTAAGCAAAGTAACCCCCACTCATGCATTTCCCAGTAAGTGGATGTTAGGGCTACCTAGTCGTATATCCCTCCATGTATGGGATAGATGTTGTTGTAGATGTTCAACTAGGAGGAGGAGAATTTTCAAGCCAGGTTCTTAGTTAGATTTGGAAGTACTAGGTATAGACTTTTGGATCCCAATGCCAACTTTACAAGGGTGGTGTGTGGGGTTATTTAGGACCTCAATCTATAGCTAATGACACACTTCTTTTAATGGGGAGTCTTAGAATATCCCCCTTGGTATAATATGCCATAATTGCTACTTGCCCTATATCCTACTAAGGAGTCCTACCTCATGGGCCTCCTAATGTTGTGCATCTTACATACATCCATAGGAAGGGGATGACTTTCCATGGCAAGGATGTGAACCTAGTGCTTCAGTTCACATGAGGTGTCACAATTATTAAGACTCTGGTCAAAATAACCATAGAAAAGCCTGCATCGCTATTTTGTTCATCACTACTTAGTAAGAGTGACATTTATTTAGATATGAATAAATTTCATAACATACCTTTTGAAGCATCAAAAATCTTGTGTAGCTAGTGACTGGACCGAATAGATTGTGTATCAAACATTGATTTAAGTGAGCAACGTCTTGCAAGCCAAGGACACATTCTTCCTACTAGGGAAAGCCAAGGACACATTCTTCCTGCTAGGGAAAGCACAAAATACCTTTAGTACGGAAAAACCTTTTTAGATAAAATCCCATAATTTCTTGTTTAAAAAGAAGGTATTAAACTAACTAATCCATTGAGACTACAATAGAATCTTGACCTCTTTTGGACGAATAAGTGTTGATTTTTTAAGGTTTTGGATTTGGTGTCTAGAGGTGTGCCTAGTTGTAAATTTGTTGTCTCAAATTAGGCTTATGAATCCAACAAAACTCTATAATTGGGATTGCACTATATCAAATTGTAAAAGATTTGGGTAAATGCTCAAGATTTGTTATCTCAAAGGAAACCCTATAATTGGGATTGCACTTCATCAAATTGTAAAAGGTTTTGGTAAAAGCTCAAGATGGCATTTTTTCAGTCCTCCTCTATAAAGGGTCCATAGTTTCTTATGCAAGGTCAATCCTTAGGTTCACCTGAGCAAGAGCAAGAGGAGAGCAAGATCTGTAGAGGTAGATGCTTCCCCACTCCCTGGAATTATCCTCAAATTTGGATATATGATGAACATGCACCTCTCTCTCTCTCTCTCTCTCTCTCTCTCTCTCTCCCCGCTCTCTCTCTCTCTCTCTCTCTCCTCCCCCCCCTCTCTCTCTCTCTCTCTCTCTCTCTCTCTCTCTCCCTCCCTCCCTCCCTCCCTCCCTCCCTCCCTCCCTCTCTCTCTCTCTCTCTCTCTCTCTCTCTCTCTCCGTGTGTGCGTGCATGTGTGTGTGTGTGTGTTCTGCATTGGCATTCAAATAGGCTGAGAAATGACACCGGAGATGTAGTTTTTGGTAACAAAAAGATGAATTTTATTAAAATAGAGAGTACACAATAGTTTCAATCTAAGAGATATTTAGGTCACTTTTGGTGACTATGCCGGAACATATTCTAAGGTCAAGAGCTGATACCTGCATCCATCCAAGAAAGGCGTTGTTAGAATAAAACATGACCCTTATCATGGGAATGCAGGTGTGATAGTCCTTGACCTCTTGTTATCGTAGTCAAGAATATGACCCACATCAATGAAAGATGATCCAAAGTTTATTTATTTGGGCCTGCATAAGAGGCTATCCCTCATAATTACACATTAGAGTAACCGCAATTAGTAAGTTATGTCGAGGACCCTTGGGACATCCAATGTAAACCAATTTAGAAAATCCTAGTGAGTGCATACAATTCATGCTTTATAAGTGAGATATCAAAGAACTGTATCACAAGCATCATAACCGTGAATAAGGTCACCATCCAAACATCATGAAAGTAACTAAAACCATACATGGCAGAGAAAAATCAGACAATAGAGAACACACTCTTACTAACTACATTGTTAAATGAAATGCCCTTTCTTATAATGTATATTCAAAATTAATAACAGAAAAAGGCACAACAAGCACGGCTATACTTAAATGGGTAAACCCCTTCTTGCATATGTTTTCAGGACATGACAAGGCTATGCGTAGAGTCCCCTAAAATCACTGCTTGCATACGTCTGAGGGTAACTGCTGCCCATCTTATTTACATTTTTAATTTGTTCCAAGTAGACATATGTAGGAACAATCCCAAGGGCTAAATGACTGACATGTAGAAGAGAAACCCATGGGGATAGAATCATATAATTAGACCACAGTGTCCTAGCACGGAGAGAAAATGTTTTCAAACCTTCTATTAGCCAGCCACAGCTATAAGAACCCTTAGTTGGACATGAAGATCTACTCCAATATAGCCTAGTTGCACAGCCACGCATGTTACACCCACAACCATACTAATCCAGCCACATCAGAAAACCCCTTTGCGATCCAATACAAATGTATGACAATACAAAGAAACGAGTGTTGTTTCTAGACAAGAGATATAAAGACAGAATACAAGAGATAGTTCAGAGCAGAAATGCCCACCTAGTTTAGTTAAGGAGAAGACAACGTTTCGAATGAAAACCCGCTGCATAATATATCGACATGCTATGCATGACAAATCATGCCAAACATTTCATTTTTGAAGCCCTAATTGAGAGCAAAGTACACAAAATTAGAAAACAAATTATGGAGAAACCGTCATCGCTTGTCCATGAAAGGATGAGAGGGTTTTCATGCTAAGGTAGAGGTCATGGGATGCTGGCAGAGCCCACTCATGGTGCAGTAGCCTGTGATCAAGAGTGATCCTGGCCTTCTCGCATGGAGGGAGACAAAACGTTGCCATACCTAAGAGGCACAGGATGCGACATCGACGGTGCAAGATGAGCCTGCAACATTGATTGAGGGAGTGGTGCCATAAGTTGACAAGGAGAAGGCCACTGCTTAGGAGAAACACAATGTTCCCGGTTTAAGTTGAAACAGGGAAGAGAGGGAGGTGAGAAAAGTGAGGGGGAGTCGAGGTGGAGGGGGGCAAGGAGATAGCCAATGTCAAGTATGAAAGGAGGGGGGAGACCAAAGAGGAGAGGAAGGGTGCAAGGAGGGATATGAGGCGGTCGAGGGGAAGCACCAGTATGTGAGCTGTTGTTGAATGGGCGAAGGAAGCAGAAGGAATGCTCAGTGCTCCATGGCTTAGGCGAGAAATATGTAAAGCTTAGGTACCCACAGGCTGTCATATTCATAAATGCCCATTAGGAGCTCAGCCATCCACCCTCTAGTCGTATCTTTCCTGCATACATCTTGAGAATAAAGTCATTCGCCTGAATTAAAGAGGGAGAGGGGGGATCCAAGGGGGGAAACACCATGTGCTCTTTTTCATTAAAGGTCTAACGGAAGTATTCATTCACCCTACTACTACACATAGTATTAAGTAAAGGATAGCAAGTAGCTCAGGGATGAATGAGTTTAGAGGGATTTAGTTTATCATTTACCATGCTTCATATTGGCATTCGTCCTTATATTAGCATGATTATTTTTCATGTGGATAGGCACAATAATTCTATGACAATTCACCTATCATACTACTTCGTATGGCCAAACATTGTATCACATACCAAGGAAAAGAATAGACATCCCAAATATAGCTAAGGTATGACTCCATGGGAAAGTGTACTCACAGTTAACGGGATTAGTATATAGTGGTATGAGGTTTATAGAGTCCTCCTAGGTACCGGAGGAGTATATATCTATGTTCGTGTATCTGCATACGCTAAACTAAGAGGATAGAAGTGTATGTGCATGCGTGCATGTGTGTGTGTGCGCACATTACACTAAAAAAAAAGTGTGTGTGTGTGCTCGTGCATGCATGTGTGGATGTGCATGTGCGTGTGCATGTGTGTGTGTACATGTGTGTCGTGTGCGTGTGAAAGTGTCATTGATGCACTAAATACTTTTCAATGGAAGAGAGCAAGAGAAATTGTCATTGATGCACTAAATAGTTTTCAAAGACTCGACATTGGCAAGGAGCCTATCAATATTCTTCTTTAAGTTTTGGCTAGGTCCCACAAATACAACATCCACAAGAACCCAATAATGAGGGGAATAGGGTATATGGATGGATTGGCTTCCTACAAAAGGGAGGGGTGATCAATTGGAAGGAAGATTTCAAGGTTTTCTCCAGGAAGTTGGTGATAACAAACTTAAGCTGAAAACAAAAAGCGGGGAGCTGAATAGCCCGTTTTTCTTTTAGTTTCAAAAGAGAGTTTGTTTGAGTATACTTGTGCTTTCTAAGTTAGAAATGTATTTTTGCCTCTTTGCAGAAACGAGACATAAGTGTAAAGTGCCTTTTAACTTTTTATGTTTTAAATAAGAGAGAGAGAGAGAGAGAGAGAGAGAGAGAGAGAGAGAGAGAGAGAGAGAGAGATTCTAGTTTTTTGGAAGTTTTTGTTTCTTGACTTGCTTGTTTATTTTTGCTTAAGTCACCTGCTTCGTTTCTTCTTTATTTCTTGTTTTCATTCTCTTTTGTTTATTTGACGTATTTTAGCAAGCACTGGGTTTGCCCAAGAGACTCCGCAGGTCTTTAGAAACCCAGTATAGCTGCTTATGCTTGGGCACTGATGACGACATAAGTGTTGCTTTGCTTGCTAAGTATGTCTTCCTTTTGCTTTTCATAAAAGTTTTTGTTTACCTCTTTTTTCTTCTCTTTCATTTTCTCTTTTATTTTCTTTGTAGATTTTTGATCTTTAGAACAACAAAAAATTCTAAATTTGTATGATTGGACTTATTCTAGTCTTACAAAGGTATATTTTCTCCAGGAAGTTGGTGATAACATCCATCCTTTGAATGCTAATCTAGCAAAATCCATGACTAGGAAAAGGGGGAATCTAGATTGCCAAAATGGGGTAGTTGGGGAACTGGAATTGTGGTTACCAAGCAAGCACATAAAATGGGATAGTTCAAATGCCTTTCAACAAACTATTTGCAATCCAAAAGGCTACTCAAAGGAAACCTCATTCCTTGTTCCCCCGTTAGACCATATACTCTATGACAACATGCATAGACTTTGTGCATCATAGTTTAGGGGAACATACTCCTCGTAATGCAATTAAGGCATCCTTTTTAAATTTAAAGAGAGGTTTGGTTTGGCAACAAGGAAACCTATTTCCCTGTTCCCCTACTAGGCCATATACTCTACGACAACAAGTATAGACTTTGTGCATCATAGTTGAGCGGAACATACTCCTCGTAATGCAATTAAGGCATCTTTTTTAAACTAAAAGAGAGGTTCTTGTTGGCAATAAAAAGTGTTAAAGTTTGTATTAATGTGCCCCAAGGATAGAAGAATGTCTACTTGTGGTCTTTTGTAAGTTGTGGCATTCCCAACTCTATTCTACGGGCAAGCTCATGCATATGCCATGGTCTACATTCATGTAGCTATGATTACCTTGCACTACTCAAAGCAACAATCATCAAGGATAGGCAATGATAACAATGCAATATTATGAAAGAAGGACAATATCGTGGCATCATATTTTTAACTTCATTTATCTCCACTGGTGACTTTTCTTTCTTTTGATGCTCTTCCTTGCTTGGTGTGACCTTAAGGCTTGGAGCACTTCATAATGTCACATGGTCCTCACTTGAACTTTTAGTTTTGGCCTCTCCTACCTTCTCCTATGATGATGACATGTAGATTGTATCTTCATCAATGTTGAACCTTGGCACATTGTGAGCAATTAAGGAACAAGGATTTGAGAATTTCTTATGGGATGAAAGTTTTTCCTCTTCTTCATACAACTTTGGAGCATAATTCTTTGCAGAAGGACATGACATCTAGCTTGACTTCCTAATGTGCATTTCTCCAATCGTGCCATTGGAGGTAGTGAAGGACACAATAATTGAATACAACAGCCTGGGGCAAGTCATTTGAACACGTCAAAAGTGTGCTATCTCATTGAAAACCTTTGTTTCTTTCCCTTAGTTGAAAGTCCACTTTACAAGAGCATCCCATTCACCATCACATCTTTGCCTTATTATATTTCATGGTTATGTATCTTTTCAAGTACATAAGTTAAGATTGATTTCTTCTTTGTAGAGATCTCATTTCCTTCACAAATTTTTAAGTGTGCTATTTGAAAAGATCAAAGCAGTGAATCACTTATTATATCAAGCTTATGATTAGCTGCACAATGTGGAAGGCTTCATCTAAATGGATATAAATATCCTAGTGTGTGAAGACATAGACCTATTTACTATTTTGCTCCTAGAACTAACTTTAAAGTCCATAATTGTTCCCTTCCAATGCTTGAAAAAGACAATTAGTAAAATATGACACAAGTTTTATCATATGTTCTTAGTTCTAATTTCAAGATTTTAGATTAAACCTATGAAGTGGCTTATATGTGGTCCAAATCAAAGAATAAAATCAGAACAAAGCTACTGCTTCTAATAATAAATATGCACTCCTTAAAAATAAACAATCAATTTTACAAAAACACTATAAGCCTTTTTATGAAAAAACAAGTGAACCAAGAAAAAATAAAGTAAAAATGTCCCTTTTCACTTCATCAAAACATTATATCGAATCATTTTATGTGATTTCCAAGCACATGTTGAACCAAGTTGAGCCTAGTACTCGAAACAGAAAAATAAAAATGGAATGAAATCTATGCGCATCAACATACAAAACACCAAGTCATGAGAAGCTCTGAAGGGAGTAAGTGGTACATCCTGCAGAGAGCAGGGCTCTATCACTTGCCAGCAGACCGAGAGTGCCCAAGAAGAAGGCTCACCCTCATAAAACACCTGGGGCCCGGTAAGAGATAACCATGCGATTGAGCCCCAAGTCATGAAGAAAGGGGAAGTGTGAAAGATGTTGAGTATCCGGGCAACCCCTTTCCAAACAGTCCTCGCCTGACTGCAGTCCCAAAGGCAATGTCGCACTGACTCCTCTGCAGAATGACATCGAGGACAAGTGGGATCAGCCCCAAATTGTGATCTCCACAGGTTCACTGCAATCCCTCCATGAATAGAAAGCCAAAAAAAGTACGTGAATCTTCAGAATCCCTAGGTATTGTGGACCATTCACAATACTTAAGAGAATTGAAGAACTTGCTTACAAATTGGCCTTACCAGAGGGATGTAGAGTACATCTAGTTTTTCATCTAAGTAGGCTAAAAAGAAAGTCAGGAGATGATGATAATCTCATTGGAAATGAAGTCCTAGTTGGGCTCATTGAACCTACTATACCACATGAACATGAAAGAATTTTAGACAAACAAGAAAAAAGAATGCGACATACAATATGGCAAGGATGTCTGGTTAAGTGGAAAGATAGACCTGAAGAGAGTTCAACTTGGAAAAGGGTATGCAATCTCCAGAGGAGGTTTCCCACTGTTGTTTTTGAGGACGTAAACCATTCTTAAGGGGAAGGGAATGTTACATCAACCATAATCGTGGAAGCCCATGGTTTGGTTATGGCGAGGTGGGAAACTAGAGGGCTTGACAACACTTGCATTAGCGCGGCCTCGAGGGCTTGGGTCTAGGGTCACACCTAGGCTTAGATAATATTGAGGAGGTGCAACAGGAGTCCAAGTGAGGGCTCTTATGCTAAGGTTCCCTGTGGGACACATGGCACCAATTGAGAGGGCCACATGGCAAGTGCTGGGCTAGGGGGAGGATTCTAGAGGAAGCTTGAAGAAGGAGGTTTCTTGGGAAAAAACCTTATGGGAGACAAGAAGAAGGGCGGTTATTGGGAGAGAGCCCTCTATTGGGAGAGAAGGGAGGTTATTGGGAGAGAGCCCTCTATTGCAATAGATGCATCATTTTCCTAAGTGTCAAAGATTTCATGTAGCCCTCTTTAAACCATTTAACCAAGGTTGTGGTTGCTGTGCTAATGCAACGCATAGGCCCTCACAAGACTAGGATCGGCACTCCCATCATTATGCATCAGTTCTCATATTGAAGGTACATCACACCCCACAAGGCCACTAGGGAACGGTGGTAGTAGCTAGCGATGCTCTTATTGTTATTCATGGCATCTGCACTGCGTTCTAGGGGGGACAATGCGCGAGGGGGGGAGGTGAGGGGGGGTTAGGGTTTTGTTAAACATTAGGGTTTTGGACGTTGTAATTCATTAGCCACGTGACAGGTTGCTCCAAGCTTTTTTGGAAGAGGGTATTTGTGTAGACATAAGGCACGCTCTCTCCAAGTACCTACGGCCTCCTCTCTTTGTTTCTTCCATAGCCATAGCGTTCAGTCACTAGCTTTAGTTGTGTAATTGGCCACAGTTTGCAAGCTCCTGTTTTGCAAGTTCCCCTGTTACCATTGCCACTCTCTGATCTTGTTGGTTTGCAATCTCCCCTGTCTGGGTTTTTGCCATAGCCACGGTCGACTGAGCTTTAAGCTCCAGCTTGCACAAAGTTTGCCTTGCTCCCTTCGCCATAGCTACTGTAGTCTCAGGTTCTACTGTTCTTTTGTCTGCCACAGCCATAGCCGCTCCGGTCCCCGTTGCCTCTTGAAATTCTCCTTCCCATTGTCTATCCTGCGCAACAGAGAATCTCTCCATCTCTTACAGCTTTTGATCGCTCATTCAGACCATGGATGAGTACTATGGAGCGTCCGTGAAGCGTTCTTATTCCCTCTACGATGATGAGCAGCCCGACCGAGATGGTCAGAGCAAGAGACGTCATGTCTCTGATTCCGAAGAGCCTCCCTCCTCCTCCCCGGACACAGAGTATCGCATCCTCTGCCCCATCCCTAAGATTGGTGGTGTTATTGGGAAGGGCGGGGTCATAATCAAGGCTCTTAGGAAGGAAGCGCGATCCAAGATCAAGGTCGAAGATGCCGTGCCTGGCGCTGAGGAGAGAGTGATCTACATTTGCTCGTCGTCTGGGAAAGGCAGAGACAGGGAGAGCAGGTCCAGGGAGAGGGACAGAGTGGACATCGTCTGCGCGGCGCAGGACGCGTTACTCAAAGTTTATGACAGGATTGCTGATAGCGAGGGTGCTGGGCTTGATGAGGATGACGATGAACCTCCTCGCCAGGTAACGGCAAGGCTTTTGGTCCCCGACAATCAGATTGGTTGTGTGATTGGAAAGGGTGGAAGAATCATCGAGCAAATGCGAAAGGAAATTGGAGCCCAGATACGAGTTCTGCCAAAAGAGAGCCTTCCGACCTGCGCATTGCCGAGCGACGAATTAGTACAGGTTAGAGCCTCTTCTATGTGCTCCTAGGAAGCTTACAGATTTTCTTTTGCGTCCCAATGATCGTCAGTGGTGACCATTTCATCCACGATTCATTGCACAGCATCTCTCTTACGTTCTGCATTTGCTCCAACATGCAGGTGTCCGGTAACCCTTCCCTCGTCAGAAAGGCATTGTACTCCATTTCTTCCAGGCTTTATGAAAATCCTCCCCGTGAAAGGACTCAGGCACCTGCGGCTTACTCCATTCCTCCCGGTGGTAGTCTATACTCTTCTAATGCTTTGATGTCGCAAGGGGCCACGATGGTTGCTCCAGCTTCACTAAGAGGGTCCATGATGGGCATTGACCCCTACGGACTTACTGGCGGTGGGAGTACGTGGCCAATGGGTAGCCTTCTGCCTGCAACAGGAACAGTTCCTTTAGATGGTGGTTCTGAAGAGGAGTTCAGAGTTCGTGTATTGTGCCCCAACGAAAAGATAGGTAGTATGATTGGAAAGGGTGGCAACATCATTCGCAAGCTCCGTGAGGAGTCTGGAGCCAAGATTAGAGTTGGTGACCCAGTTCCAGACTCAGACGAGCGTGCCATCGAAATATCTTCTAGTGAGGTTGTTTTCGACAGATCTTCCCATCAATACATTTGTGCTGTTGTTCACTTGGGAAAACCGCTCTCTAATGATGCCCTGTGGCTTTGATCTTGCAGTATATTGGAAGCGTAGTTTCTCCTGCTGTTGATGCTGCCTTGCATGTCCATAGGCGGCTTGCTGACCTTTTGGCCGATAAGGACTCGAGTGATGGCACTGTTACCGCCAGATTGCTTGTGCCTTCTAATCAAATCGGGTGCCTGCTGGGCAGAGGCGGTCAAATTATAACAGAGATGAGGAAAACAACTCGAGCTAATATACGGATTCCCTCCAAAGATGAGTTGCCTCGCTGTGCTAGTGAGAGTGATGAACTTGTACAGGTACAAAATCCGTCTTTATTTGTAAAAATACTGATTTCAATGCTCCTTGTACAGCTTTGAGAAATTCTCAACGTTTATATGTTAATTTACAGATTTCAGGAGAGGAACCAATGGTGGAGGCAGCACTTGTTCAAGTTCTGACCAGGCTACGCAACAATTTGTTCAAAGGGCGTGATCTTGGCCCTGGGAATCCTGGTATATATCCACAGTCAGGAATGCCGTATCAAGGAAGTGCTCCCATTATGCCTAGCTATGGAATCATGCATGATACTGGTTCTCCTGGAAGAATGTACTCCTACTCAGGTCTAGGATTGCAGGGCATCTCAGACTATGGTAACTACAACACTTCTCCAGATGGAACTGGCTTGCCAACACCGACTGGACGGAGCCTAAAGGAATCTCGTCGCAGACAAAGATAGGAATTGGACAAGGCAAGGTACTAGTTGCGGCCTGTAGGTAGGATATAGAGTGATGCCTTTCCAGGATCATGGTCAATTTTGTAATTATGGCGTTATTGCTAGTGCTACTTTTCCGAGTAATGTGATTCAGGAGCTTTTTTGTTTTCAGGACTTGCTTTTGTGTCTTTTTACTGTAATTGACACTTGAGTGATACAGAGAGTCTTAGAATATGAAGATAAAGACCTGAGGTTGGTGATCCTTGGTAGAATTTCACGATTTTTTCTAGTTATTATTTCCTTAGGCTACTTCACTTGTTCTCCAGTCTCCCATTTGAAGTATGCAAACTTGTGAACTTACATCCGAGGTCAGGTTTAGATCCTCACCAACCATAATCTGATGAAGGAATGTTAAAGTGCGTGGATTCTGTTTTATTTGCAGTATGCTAGTCTTTGGAATGATTGGCTCTTTCCTTCTCAGCTGTAGATTTCAATCTAAGCTCTTGTAAAGTGTTAGAGCAGATGAATCTCTATGCGACAATATGCACTTTTTGGCGTCATCGTAATATGCACATTTTGGAGATTTCACTCTAAGCTCTTGTAAAGCGTTAAGCAGACAAATCTCTGACGTGACAATATCTCATGCTCTGCATGGAATAGTGTAATGGTTTGAAAGGTGACAATACATGGGAAGGCTACTTCAGTGTTTTATGACGCAAGTTTGGAATGGAGTGGTTAAGGCAAGAGAATGTAAAGTTGGAATAAAAAGTGGACAGGAGGAATGATGTTCTTGTTGGGGTGAGTGGTTTTCAGAATGGTGGGCTTATGGTCTAGGATGGTGTATGCAAGGCCAGTGGTTCTCATTAGCTTCGTCCGTGCCCCCTCCTGTCTTTTAGTATTTTGGCTTGGTTGCTCTTGCTTCTACTGTGTGGAGTTTTGGTAGCTAAGGATGGTTTATTGGTCATGGTGTGTTAGGAAAGACCAGTTTTTAGGATATGTTTAGAGTGATGATATTACTTAGGATATTTATGTGCTCCTTCTGTGCCCCTCCAGTCTTTTAGTGTTTTTGCTTGGTTGCTCGTGTTCAGTGCTTCTAGTGAATGGCATCTTCCTTATAGACAGAACTAGTTTTTGGTAGTTTAGGATGGTTTATTGGTCATGGCTTGTTAGGAAAGACCAGTTTTTAGGATTTGTGATGATTCGCTGCTATTTTTGTAGTATTGATATACGATATGTGTGCATGGTTAGCATTGATATACGATTTGTGTGCAGCCCATACAAGACCTTTGTGGGGGTTGGTAGAGAGAGTGATTTGTACTGTCACCAAAAGAGTATATATCTTAGCTTTCTCCACAAAGAACATACTAATTGAATAACCTTTCAATGAAGGGCCAACCCTGCACACCAAGCCATATCCAGTCACAATGAAAGGAAAATCTTTCATCTTGTATTAATATGTAGCAAACTCAAAACACAAGCATAGCATGGAGGAAACACATCTTTGACATCATGAAATAAGTAGATGTATGTGGATGTTGTGTTCGATTAATAATACAATGAGGGGTTCCTTGTTTTTAAGTAGTTGCCTCAATTGTGAATCATTGTTGAATGCGATCTAGAATATTACGACACTATTGATGGGGGTCCTTTGAACTTCAAATGATGCTTGCTTATTCAAATTTGCGTAGCTGTCTTGTCCTTACAATAAAATGTCTTGCTTATTCAAATGAGAATAGTCTCACCATCTTTCAGTTTTCGTGTGTCTTATCTTACTTCTTACTACTACTATTAAGGAGAGATTTCCACGTGGAGTCCTCTTATCAGCAAAGGTGGCAAGAGGAGATGGAGTGGAGGGGGGGTTGGGAGATATTCCACTTGCTACTACTGTGGTGCTTTGAGCCCTCTTCCTCATTCCCTTTTCCTTGCAAAGGATAGAAAGTTGCAAGAAATTGACAAATAGAAGAGGTGTAATAAATCAATGTTGGAGCACGAGGCTAACAAGACCACCACAAATTGGCACGAGACAAAACCACGACGACGAAACTGCAACAAATCAGGTTGATATAACAACCGACAAGGTGACATTTAAATAAATATGTATGTATCTATGTAAATTTATATGCACAAAGAGTGTCTAAATACACACACATTTTTTTCCGTTAGCGCCATTTTTTCTTACCTTTCACTCCCTATCTCTACTCGCACTAATTTGAATCCCTTGATTTCCTTCCTCTCTCTCTCTCTCTCTCTCTATATATATATATATATATATATATATATATCCTTTGTGTTGTTTCTCTCTCTCTCTCTCTCTCTCTCTCTCTCTAATTCCCTCCCTCTCTTTTCCTTTTTCTCTCTTTGTAACCCCCTCTTCCTTCTCTTTCTCCTGTCGCTCTATTTTTCTCTAATTTCCCCCCGCTCTCTAATTTTCCTATTTCTCCCTAAGTTTCCCTATTTTTTTCCTTTTTCTCAAATTTTTCTATTCTCTAATTTTCTTATATTATCTAATGTCTTTAATTTTTTCTTATTTTCTCGATTGTCCCTAATTTTCTCTAATTTCGCCCTAGTTTTCCTAATTTCCTAATTCTCCCAATTTTCTTGTCTCCCTATACTTCCTTTATCTATGTGTCACTCTCTTTCCCTCTCTTCCTCCTCCTAACTCCTCTCTCTATTCATTCTCACTATTTATTCTCCCCTCTCCCTATCTATTCTCTCTCTTTCCCTTCTCACTATTTATCTCTCTAACCGTGCAAATTCTACTACCTAAATACAATCCCTAAATCTTAACTATTTCCTTTCTCCTAAGTACTGTCCCCAACAACCCTAACAAACCCCCTTGTCTACGGGTCGCTACTGCCTCCCAATGCCTCTTTCCTAGATTAGCCATATATTGGCTAACAACTCCCACTGCAAATGCAATGTTCGGTCTAGTAGCTATCATAGCATATATAAGACTCCTAACTGTTGATGCATAAGGAACCTTGGCCTCATCCGATTTGGGACTATCTGCCTGACTCAATTTCACATATGGAGGCAATGAAGTACTCACTGCCTTCCCTCCCTCCATATTGAAATGCTACAATACTTTTGTAAACATACTCCTTTTGTGAAAGCCAAAGGAGTTTCCTACTCCGGTCATGCATGATGGGCATACCAAGAATATGACCTAAAGGTCCCAAATCCTTCATGTCAAAGGCCTTATGCAGCTTGGCCTTCAATGCATCCATCTCATAAGTGTTCTTGCTAGCTAATAGCATATCATCCACATAAAGTGTCAGGAGTATCAGGCTATTATCCTACCCTTTTAGAGGCAATGATCAATCTCACTTCTGAAACCCTATGACCAGATGAAAGCATTGAAATTTTGATACTATTCTCCAGGCGGTTGCTTGAGAGTCATAGAGACTCTTTTTCAGCTTACAAACCAAATGCTCTTTGTCCTTTTCTTCAAAGCCTTCCGGCTATACCATGTTAATTTTCTCAAACAGATCCCCATGCAAGAAAGTTGTCTTGACATCCATCTGCATAAGCTCCATATCCTCTGCTACCACAAGTCCAGGTACGCATCTAAGTGTGGTTATCTTCACAACGGGAGAGAAGACCTCACCAAATTCCACACCCTTCTCTTGCTTGAACTCTTTAGCAACCAAACAAGCCTTGTACTTAGGTACATCATCACTTTTGACCATCTTGTAGACCCATTTACATGGCAATGCTTTCTTTCCATGTGGCAAAAAACCCGAGTCCCAAGTCTTATTTTTCATGAGTGAATTCATCTCTGATTGCATAGCATACTCCCACTCGCGCTGATCCTCACGCATCATAGCCTCCCTGTAGCAAGAAGGCTCCTTGCAAACAGTAAGCATCACATAGGTTGCCCCTAGAACAAATCTCTTAGGTGGTCTAGATAGTCTAGCTAATCTTCTCAAGAGCATTTCAGCTTGCTGTCTCACCTGCATATCACCCACATTTGGCTCATCATTTCCACCAATAGATGGTCCATCATCTGCTCTAGATTGTGTACCTGTGGGAGTACCTGGTGGCACCATTTCCTGCACATTCGGTGCATGGACAGCTTGCTATTTATCGACACATGCGGATAAATTCATATCCTAGAAATTGATTCTCCTCATTTCCACATCCCTCATGGGTGTCGTATGCATCTTCTTATTGAAGACCACATCATGGCTTCGTATGATCTTCTTTGCTTCCGATGGATCCTAGAGATGATAGCCCATCTCTCCACTTTCACCATAATCTACAAAGATGCATTTCTTAGACTTAGGATCTAGCTTCTTCCGAAGCTCTTTTGGCACATGTGCATATGTATGCTTCACACCTAAATATATGTGAATGAGAGTAAGAGGGCTTCTTGCCACTCCATGCCTCTTCAAGAATACCACCATCTAAACTTTTACTAGGTGACCTATTGATCACAGTGCAGTCTTCATTGCATCGGTCCAAAAACAATCGTAAAGACTTGCATTGGAAAGCACACATTGCAAACTTTCTTGAATGGTGTGGTTCATCTGTTCTGTAATTGGATTTTTCTCTAGAGTACGAGGGGACGTGAGCTCCCTCTTGATCTCACATGTATCACAAAAATGCTGAAAGTCATGAGAGAGATACTCTCCACCATTGTTAGTCCGTAGACATTTAAGCGTTCTACCTAACTGATTTTCAACCAAAGCCAACCATTTCTGAAATACCTGGAACACATCACTCTTTTGAGCTATAGCATAAGCCCACACTTTCCTAGTTGTATCATCAATGAATGTCATGTAGTATTCAGCCCTGCCTAATGACCGTGTAGGCATGGGACCACATATATCTAAATGCACCAAATCAAGCTTTTCAAGCTCTTTATTTCTCCTTCTTTTATGGGCTGATTTAGTTTGCTTCCCATAGAGTACTCACAAAATTCAAAATAAAAAAAATGTAAATGCGGTACATAACCCAAACGACATAAGAGTTTCATCCCATTTTGGCTCATGTGCCCCAATCTGCAATGCCACAAAGAAATACTTAGCTGCTCAGTTATTGCAACAACATGATTATATACCCTGGATATAGGTAAAGAATACAATGTCTCACACTTGGCACCTCTTGCCAAAACCATAGAGCCACTCTGAAAGCCAAAGGTGGTACGAAAACCAGCATCATCTAGCTGAACCACTAAAATGAGACTCTTTTTTAGCTTAGGCAAAATACTCACATTTTTCAAAACAAAAGCTGACCCATTTGCAAAAGAAAACTTTAGATCACCTGCTCCCACTATGTCACATGCATAGTTATTTCCAAGATGCACACAGTGTGTCTTTCCAATGTCATAAGCGAAAAACCATTCCCTATGGGGAGTAACATGGAATGAAGCACCAGAATCCAAAATCCAATCCTGGGCATATGCATCATATAAAGTGGTAAGCAACTCTACAAGTAGACTAGACATGAAGAGAATGCCATTGTCACTATCATCAGTGACTGCATTGATCTCCTCAAGTTGAAAGAGAGCAAAAGGATAAGAAAAAGAATGCAAATTGAGGTGCAAATAAGAAAGAAGAGAGTCCAAGGGAGAATAAAGAAAACACGAAGATTTCTTTTTCATGTAGCCCTTCTTGCCACGATGGTAACACTCAATGTCCTGTGCCTTGGATTTGCTACGAGACTTCCCCCTAAACTATGATCTGCCCCTTTGCACATTTAAGACTGCATTCTGCTTGTTTCCATCCATAGACTTCTGTCTAATCTCCTCAACCAACAAGCTACCCATAACATCATCAAACTCCAATACTCCACCAAGTGTAGAGTTACTGACATCTATATGGAAGGTAACCCATGAGGATGGAAATGAACATAAGAGGAATATTACCTTACTCTCCGCATCAAAATTTAGCTTTAGAGGCTAAAGCTGACTGAAAATAATATTGAATTCATTCAAGTGAGAAGCAATGGAGACCCCTTCCTTCATCTATAGGTCAAACAACCTCTTCATGAGGTAAACTTTATTAGACGCAGTTTCCTTCTCATAAGTGACACATAATTTCTTCCACAAATCTTTCGTAGTCTGCTCATTTACTACTGTGAAATAAGCTGACTCTACAAGATGAAGTGTAACAGTAGACTTTGCTAATGCATCCAACTCATTCCAATCATCCTCAGACATAGCTGTCGACTTAGCTACAATCCCTTCTGAGGGTTTAATCTATTTCTTTTGAATAAGCACATCCCTTATCGTTCTTTTCACAGAGAAAAGTTTATCCCATCAAACTTTTTAATGTTGAAAAAGTCATTTTCAAACATGAAAGAGCATGCCATGATGCAAATAAAGCAAAATCCCAAATGCTAGTGCCTCTACAAGAGAGAAATCACACCAAATACCAGGTGCACCCAAAAATGTATACCACAATGGAAGGTAGTATCACCAAACCTCAAAGGCTCAAAGCATCAAAAAATGCAACTGACTCATGTGCATATACTATGCGTCCATATGAGCATATCTGGCCCAAAAGAAAATATCAACCAAAATGACAAAACAATGGCAAACCCAATGCCAATAAGAGTGAAATGCCCCAAGCATAAACACCATCCATGGGCATAAGCATCAATAATGTCTCATCCAAGAGAGCATAGCACTATCAATGCATCATCTGCAATGTGTCAAAGCTATCCCCCAGCATAAAATAGCATGTATGTGCTAAACTTCCATCAATAAAGCATCCCACAAGGCAATTTGAGCCTATCAGCGCATCCAACAAGGATCGCAATGCATTCAAATGGCCTGTAAAGCATCCACTACAAACCAATGCAAACCACGAATGAGCTCACATGGCTCAGTCTTTTTTTCGTAAGCATTGCTAGTGTGCGGACTGAGCATGTGCACTTTTCTTTTCCAGTCCAAAAAGAGATATGCAAGAAAGGTTGTCTTTTAAAGATGTGTTGCAGAATAGAGTTAGATATTGGCCCTCCAATTGTTAATGAAGACAACAAATCCGACATCACCAGTGACTAGTATTGTTCTAGTTTTAATATAAAAGCATATAATTATGCTCATGTGTGAGCAAGCAAGTACTATATTTTCCTTCTTTATATTCTTTATGCATATACAAAGACAATGGGAATTTGTTACCAAGCATTATGTTAAAGGGGGGAAAACTTATAGAGTTCCTAGTATGATACAGTGCATTTCAAAAAAATAATGGTTTTCATAAGCAAAAGAGTTTTAGCATGTCTTATAAACTTATTGAAAAGCTCACTCCATGAATGCTAAGTTTATTTTTAGCATGTTATGTAAACTTACTAAAGAGTTCACTCCATGAATACTTTCTTGTTAGCGTTTGTTATGGCGATGTAAGACACGATACGAACAGAGCACCACTGATTAAAGCAAGGTTTAATCTTACTGCAATGCTAGTTTAATATTTCAACAAGCTCAAGATTACCACTAAAGCTTGATAAAGGCAAGAGAATTGTTGATTCTGGCGTACCAAATGATGCAAACATTGAAGGACAAGACTTCAAAGCGATGGTCCCTACAAACAAAGCCTTGCCACATGCAAATAGCCTCCCAATTTTACCCATGGATGCACTAGCAAAGTATGTCCCATACCGATTTGCATTTGAGGGGAAGGTTTTAGCAAAGTACGACACTTTTAAGGCTAAAGATGTTTCTTATCCTATCTTCATGTGAGTCGACTTGGGCATTAGCCGAGAAAAAAACATCATATGTTTGAGTTTAACGAAGCATTTTTTGCCTCTTCTCAAAAAAAGGTGGTGTTCAAAAACACCATTTTAGTTTAGTTGGAGAAAAAGTAAGAATGCAACACTAGTCCTTGATATTTTGTCGAGTAGTAAGAATGCAACACTAGTCCTTGATATTTTGTTGAGTGTGCAGAACTTGCAACCACAAAGCAATGGTCTGCAAAAAACTAGATAAAGAAAAAAGATCAATGTCATACCTTCCAAATATTTGTCAGTATTCAAATAAATTATTGTTGTGCAAGGAAAAAAAAGTCATGCTTTTCAAGTACCTTCACTCCATTGTGGAGTCATCATCAGAGTCGGAATCTGTTCTATGAGACAAATTGGATAAAGCTCGCTTGCGTGCAATGGTTGGTATCTTCACCTTGATGGGGAGGTTGCTACTCTTCGAGGAAACCTTCTTTGAGAGGTTACATTTTGGAACCCATGACCATACAATAGCATCAACAGATTCCCAACGTGGAGGATCACCTTTATTGCACATCCAAATCTTGTTCCAACAATCTGCATACACCTCCTCAATTTGTGCATTGTGTCTTTTGCATATAGGTGCCCAATATTGTATGAAAACCTTCTTGAAATTTTTAGATTTATTATCCTTCTGTACATCAGTTTGAGCAATGCCTAGCCAAATTGGGTAAATTTTTTCTGCTGGTCGGACCAAAAGAAAGTGTCCTTTTTGTACATCAACCATTGGATCAAATGATTGTTTTGGCTTTTTCCTTTGAGGTCCACAATAATGATCATTCAACTCTTCAATTCCTTGAAACTCATCATTTTCATTATCAACTACTTGCACACAATCAATATGTTTTTTCTTTGGCCAAAATCTCTCGTACATGCCCTCTACACTATTGTTTGGTTTATCAAGCTCATCAATCATGTTCTTCCAGTACTTCACTACTGGCTTGTAAGACTTTGTAAATCCTCATGTGTATGCCCAACCATCAAGAATCCCAATTGAATTGACTTGAAAATCCCTCGAGCAACAAGTAATGATAGGTATGCAAACAAGTACCTATTCTTGTTTTCAGAACCACAATTATCCAACTGCAACAATAGGTGTTCGGGTAGTTTCTTATAAGGATTTTCTTGATGGGAACTTCCAAGTCCAAGGTCTTTGAATGTTCCACCCACTGCTCCAAGATGAAGTTGTTGCTTGCCATTAGAAACATAGTGAGAATCCAATGCTTCTCTTGAGGTTAGTGCGTTTAGCAGAGCGTTGTCAGACCTTGGCATCCCATCATGTACCAAATCTCCAAGTGCATGGTTATCAAATCTTTCAAGATTTCTCAAACACAAAGCCAATGAACCAATTGTGAAGTTAGGATCCGACAGCCACAAGGATAAAGAAAAGTGACCATAACGTCCTTGACCATGTCCATGCGTTATCATGCCAATCAAAGCCACTGGGAGCTGAAAGGATTTGTCTGTGTCCTTTGAACGATTGCGTAATCTAGGGATGGCTGTCTTCTTTTGGTCCATCTTATCATGGATAATGCACAAGTATGTTTGAGGATACATTTCAGAAAATCTGCGCCAAGTGTAGTACACATTTCTACAACTTTTTTGTTGTAACATGTGTTTTCTTCTATCTTCCATCAACTTATTACGTTCATTTTGGCATTTTGTCGCTGCAAGCTGAGCCTTGATTGCACTACATAAACCACACTTAGAGAATTCACTTGTTTTTGACAAAGTTACATGCTTGAATTCAGAGTTCCATATGCGGTTGAATGTGGAAGTTGACATCTCCTTATAACCCAAACTATGCTTTAATTGCATGTTAACTTCATAGAGAATATCAACCTGCTTGTATACATCCGGTATCACCAACTGTGTTTCCCTTGATCCATCCTGAAGTGTTCTACTTTTGTGTGGCATACGCTCAGAATTGTTATCCACAAAATCTTGGATTATGGCTCTACCCAGTTCTGTGTGGTCCCAACCTCTCCGCACGATTCCTTTATTACCATGTATGCACCTTTGTATACCAATTTCAAATTGCTCCCTGTATCGATAAAATGTTGTTTTTGGAATACCATGCATTTCATACCATGCTCTACAACAAACTTGAATACCATTCAATGAAAAGACATATTTGAACTGCCCATTGTCATCTTTTCGACAAGCAACCCCAAGAGTGTCATATACATAATTGGTGCGAGCCTCCAAACTTTGGCCCCAATACTCTATGCGTAATTTGGATATCATTTGACGATCGGCAAATTGACAACAATTTTGTTTACAACAATCAATCATAGATACTTTTATGACTGCATCCCTTGTGAGTCTAGATGATGCTAATGGCATGCCATATTTTTTAGCTTTTCTCTTTATCATGCAGTAACGCCTCTTTTTTGTGGATTTTTCCATTGGGTCCTCATCTTCCATGTGATTTTTCCCAGAACCACTTGAAGAATTCATGGTGTCATCAATTCTTAATGAAGTTCCATCTAAAAAGGTTATTTGTGCAATGGGCCATTTTATTAAGTGGATGGTATCGATGCCTGATACATCACTATGATACTTTTCAATTCCCACACCTAGATTACCTTCACCAAGCATCTCAAAATTTATAGGTTCAAATGGGTAGACATACAAAACAACACCCTCTGCAATGCTCTTGGTTTTCTGCTCATCCCATATTAAGACTTTCTTGTCCTTCCATGATTCTCGAATGGAAAACTCATCATATTCACATAGAGGTTCAATGTCAATGGTATCTGATGTTATATCATTCATTGGTACAATAGCTCCATTGACATTGTCCACACAACTCATTGATCGTGCTTTCCAACGAACAACACTACCCAAAGCCTCATAGACTAAGAATGCATCCATTGTAGGAAATGGAAGAAGTGCACTTTCATCCATACAAATATCGATCGCCACCGATACATTGTTTTCTCCCAAGGGCACACCTTGGCACATGTCATCATGTGATGTAGAGAATATTGTCCCAATGGCAACAATCTTTCCACTAACAAGCAAGTTGACTTTAACCCCCACTTTGAATGTGGCACCTGCATAGTACATAGCATTTGTTATAGTTCAATATTGATATCTGATGGTGTGACTTAGGATGAAAATGCTTTACAAGATTTCATTGCAAGACCAAATCTTCCTAAACCTTGGTGCTTTGAAATTTAGGCAGCAAAATTTGGCTACATGGCCAAATCTTCACAGACCATGGTGCTTTGAAAGGGAGATAGCAAGATTTGTCCACACAACCAAATCTCCCGAGACGCTGGTGCTTTCAAGAAGCCATCAAGATTTATCCACACATCCAAATCTACTTAGACCTTGGTGCTTTGAAGAAGCCCACAAGATTTGGCCACATGGTCAAATCTCCCCAGACCCTGGTGCTTTGAAAGGAGCCAACAAGATTTGGCCACATGGCCAAATCTCCTAAGCACTAGTGCTTTGAAAGAAGCAATAAGATTTGGCCACATGGCCAAATCTGCTCAGACCTTGGTGCTTTCAAAGAAGCTAGCAAGATTTGGATGCATGGCCAAATCCTTCGAGACCTTGGTGACCTCTTTCAAAGCACTGAGAAGATTTGGTTGTGGCGTTCTTTCAAACTTGGGGAGATTTGGTCGTGTGGCCAAATCTTCTAGGCTTCTTTCAAAGCACTAGGGTATGGAGAGTTTTGGCCGTGCAACCTCCTCTTGCATGCTTCTTTCAAATCACCAGGTTTTGGGAGATTTGGCAATGTGGCCAAATCTTTCAAAGCATTAGGGTTTGGGAAGATTTTGCCGTGCTGCCAAATGTTGCTAGCTTCTTTCAAATCACTAGGAAGATTTGGCCATGTGCTGCCAAATGTTGCTAGCTTCTTTTAAATCACTAGGAAGATTTGGCCACATGGCCAAATCTTCTTTCAAATCACTAGGAAGATTTGGCCACATGGACAAATCTTCAAACGTTAAATTTAAAAATTGAAAATCCAGATTTTAAAATTTAAAATTAAAGTTCAAAATTCAAAATTCAAAATTTAAAATAAAAAATTCAAATTTCAAGTTTCAAGTTTTAAATTTTGAAATTCAAATCTAGAGATCCTACTTTCAAAAAAATCGTACATGCTTTTCATGATTCACGCTATTACACTTTAAAATCATACTATTACTTTAAAAGCAAACTAGAAAATCTACAACTATTAAAAAACCAAAACTTTAAAAGGCAAAGCTAAACAAACATTTTAAACCAAGCATAAAAAGTAAACCTATGAGAAAAAATTGAATTCATCTTCATGGGTGATCAATTGCTAGGCTCACCTTATTCTCTCCCTTCCTAGATCTCCAATGTGTACCTAAGGTGGTTTGAGAGCTTTAGGACAATGTCTTAGATGGGGTAGTTCTTGGAAAACACTCCTCCACCCTTGCTTAGCTAATTGCAAGCAAGGGGATCAAGTGCTAGGCTCACCTTGTTCTCTCTGTTCCTAGATCTCCAATGTGTACCTAGGGTGGTTTGAGAGCTTTAGGACAACGTCTTAGATGGGGTAGTTCTTGGAAAACACTCCTCCACCTTTGCTTAGCTAATTGCAAGCAAAAAAGTTCAAAACTATGTCAAAATAAGAGGTCCTGAGAGGCTCCCCATCCCAGTTTTGTCCTAACAATGTGTACTTAACTATGTAAGTTTTAAACTTCCATTACTAATTCAACTCTCCATAGATTCCACACACAATAGTTGAATTAGAAAGAGGTCTTTTTTTTTTTGGGGGTTTTTTTTTTTGTTTTTGTTTTTGTTTTTTTTTTTGTTGCTCTCCATGCTTTTGGGGGGATTGCTCCTTCCCCCCAAAGCTTGCTTTTTTGGGGGGGATTGCTCCTCCCCTCCAAAGTTTGCTTGGCTGCGCATATCTTTCCTCCTCCACGACTGCGGACCGTCGCTCCTTTCCTCCTCGCTGTTCGGGATCTCTCCTCTTCCCTGCGCTATCACTCGTTCCTCCTCTCTCCCTGCGCTATTTCATCTTCCCCCGTGCACCGCTCTTCTCCCCTGCGCTCGCTGTTTGGGATCTCTCCTCCACTCGTTACTCCTCTCCCCTGCACTATCACTCGTTCCTCCTCTTCCCTGCGCTATTTCATCTTCCCCCGTGCGCCGCTCTTCTCCCTTGCGCTCGCTGTTCGGGATCTCTCCTCCACTCGTTCCTCCTCTCCCCTGCGCTATCACTCGTTCCTCCTCTCCCTTGCGCTATTTCATCTTCCCCCGTGCACCGCTCTTCTCCCCTGCGCTATTCCATCTTTCAGCCTCTTTCTTCTTCCTCCACACAGTTTCAGCCTCGGGATCTCTCCTCCACGACGCTGCTCCTGTTTCTTCTCCGCACTGTTTCTCCTCCGCACTGTTTCGTCTTCCTCCGCGTTGTTTCCGCCTACTTCTTCTTCCGGAGCACTGTTTCGGCATGTTTCTTCTTCCTCCGCACTCAGCAGGCCGCTCTTTCCAAACGAGATCTCATCTTGACAAAATCCCCTCTTCACGAAATCCCCTTTGGCAAAATCCCCTTAGTTCTCCTTCCACTCCTCTTGACAAAATCCCCTCTCCTCTTGCACGAAATCCCCTCAGTTCTTCTTCCACTCCTCTGCTGCACGAAATCCTCTATAGCTCCTACGATTGCTTGAAATCCAAAGCGCGCAAGCTCACAAACAACAATGGCTACTCAATCATCCAAGTAAGAAAACGAAAGAAATTGAAAGTGTACCTAATTCATGCATGTTCTCCATTTTCTCCATTTTGGAACACCACGATTTGAAAGAAGGACTCTTGTAAAAGTAGGAATCTCGAAGTGTGATTTGAAGGTAGGGTCTTTAGTATATGATTTGACTTTCAGATCTTCAAATTTGAAATTTGAATTCTATATCTAAGATTTTGAATTTTGAATTTTGAATCTAAGATTTTGAATTTTTCAGATTTGAAATTTGAATCTTAAGATTTGAATTTTAAATTTTAAATGGGGAGATTTGGCCATGCGGCCAAATCTTCTAGCTTCTTTCAAAACATACAAGATTTGGCCGTACGGCCAAATCTCCCTAGACCTTGGTGATTTCAAAGAACCTATAAAGATTTGGCATCACAACTAAATCTTCCTAAACCTTGCTGCTTTGAAAAGATTTGGCCACACAACCGAATCTTCCTCGACACTCGTGATTAGAAAGAAGATAGCAAGATTTGGCCACATGGCCAAATCTCCCTAGACCCTCATGATTAGAAAGAAGCTAGCAAGATTTGGCCGCATGGCCAAATCTCCTTAGACCCAGGTGATTTAAAAGAAGCTAGAAAGATGTGGCATCACAACCAAATCTCCCCAAATCCTGCTGCTTTGAAAAGATTTGGCCGCACGACCAAATCTCCCTAGACCCTTGTGATGAGAAAGAAGCTAGCAAGATTTGGCCGCATAGTCAAATCTCCCGAAACCCTCGTGACTTATAAAAAGCTAGATTTGGCCGCATACAAATCTCCCCAAACCCTGGTGCTTTGAAAAGATTTGGCTGCACGGCCAAATCTCTATAGACCCTCATGATTAGAAAGAAGCTAGCAAGATTTGGCCGCACAGCCAAATCTCCCTAAACCTGGTGCTTTGAAAAGATTTGGCTGCACGGCCAAATCTCCCTAAACCTGTGCTTTGAAAAGAATTGGCCGCATGGCCAAATCTCCATAGACCCTTATGATTACAAAGAAGCTAGCAAGATTTGACCGCACACAAATCTCCCCAAACCCTGGTGCTTTGAAAAGATTTGGCCGCACGGCCAAATCTCCATAGACCCTCGTGATTAGAAAGAAGCTAGCAAGATTTGGCCACACGGCCAAATCTTCCTAAACCTGGTGCTTTGAAAAGATTTGGCTGCACGGCCAAATCTCCCTAAACCTGGTGCTTCAAATGAAAAGAATTGGCCGCACGGCCAAATCTCCCTAAACCTGGTGCTTTGAAAAGAATTGGCTGCACGGCCAAATCTCCATAGACCCTTGTGATTAGAAAGAAGCTAGCAAGATTTGACCACACACAAATCTCCCCAAACCCTGGTGCTTTGAAAAGATTTGGCCGCACGGCCAAATCTCCATAGACCCTCGTGATTAGAAAGAAGCTAGCAAGATTTGGCCACACGGCCAAATCTCCCTAAACCCAAGTGATTTAAAAGAAGCTATAAAGATTTGACTGATTTGAAAGAAGCTAGCAAGATTTGGTTGCACAGCTAAATCTCTCCAGACCCTAGTACTTTGAAAGAAGCCCACAAGATCTGGACACAAGGCCAAATCTCCCCAAACTTTGGTGCTTTGAAAGAAGCCCATATGATTTGGCCACACATCCAAACCTCCCCTTTCAGTGCTTTAAAAGAAGGCCATAAGATTTGGCCGCACGGCCAAATCTCCCTAGTGCAGCCAAATCTCCCTAGAATCTAGTGCTTTCTCAAATCTACTACTATGTCTAGTGTCAATTCTAGATTCTATTTCAGATATGTTTATCGATAATGTGTTTTGTCTAACATTAAAGATTATAAAGATGATAGTTTGTATATTGCTTGGGTTTTTTACAGGAAAGACACAAATGTGAAGAAGGTTGAGAAAGTTGTAAGTGGATTTGCAGAAAAAATCATACCTTGGTACTTTGACATATATAGTATTGAGGGAGCACAGTTGACACGAGTTCACTTATTTGTTTTGTTACCTAATAAAAGTGCATACACTTGTGTTGGATCGGTACATCAAATCACTGAAGATGTGGTTGGAAAAGAGGGAGATATTGGATTGTTGATCATTATAAATCAAAATAAGAAGTTTCTCTTGGATCCCAGCGATTATGAAGCATCTCGTATGAAGTCTGATGTAGATGACAACATGCACTCAAGAGGCTGGATAAGTGTTGAATCAATTGATGGAAATGAAATTGACACAGTGACAACAATCATTGAATCATATCGCAAAGTTTCAGCAACATTAAAGAAGCGTAAGAGTGGGGAAGATAGTGGGGAAGGAACAAAGAAGGGAAAATCGACTATGGTTCAAGCACCAGGTGGTAGCGGAGAAGGCGCAAAGAAAGGAAAGCTAACTATAGTTGATGTACCACAAGAAGGAACACCTCCAGAGGGTATGCTAGCAGTTGTGGAAAGAAGCAGTGGTAGTGAATTGGAGCCAGGTGGAAAGGTCATAGGAAAAAAAGAGCAAAAGAAACCATCAGGCTTGGTGGAATATGAAAAATACTACCCATTCGGGTTGCATGCAACATTTTCAATTCCAGTTACAAGATGTCAAAAAGTTCCTCCAAGCTATGTATATAGAGGGTTGAACAAAGAGCATGTGGAGAAGCTTGCTGCAGACTTCGGTTATAACTCTAGGCCTCCTGCTACTGTAGCGGATTTAATGCCTTTCAATCCTGAAACAAAGCAGCCCCTGGATAGGGTAGATAAAAAGGATTTAACCAAGTGCCACTACTGGATACTATCTGGACAACATTCAATATATGCTGCTAAAATATTCACATCTAATGATGATAACAGCACGGCCCAAAGAAAGAACTACTACCGCACCCGCCAGGCGAGGATTGTAGTGAATTGTCCCGCACGCTTTTGTGTGGAGATATCAAAGATGGCAAACCTGGAGTCTCAAAATATCTTGAGACAATCTCCATACATTGATATACTTAAGCAGGTGAGGGGACAATGGATTCTCTTTAACAGACCCAAGAAAGCACAACAAGGGCTTGCAAAAGGACATCCAGATCGTGAGAATTGGGATGTAAGTACAGATTTTAATTATGAATCATTTTTTACAAGTCGGTTTTCTTAATTATTGCATTCTAATGGATTTATATATTTTGCAGGCTTTCATTGACACTGGCAAGGTAACATTGGGCAATAGCTTTGCCACGAAGGATGTACATATGATAATCACAAGCGATGCCATTTATGATGGTTGGATCTCCATCCTTGAGGATTACATTGCAGGCAAATATTCACAAGATGGAAAATGCCGTAGGCAACCCACAGTCTCAATGTTTAGATGCTTGCGTGGATTGAGTGATGATCAAATTGGTCAAATTCAAAATGACATTAAGGAAGGTAGAGTAGTCATAGCTAAAACAAAGACTGATGCCATGACTCTTGATATTTAAGGACGAGCTATGCAGATCAAGAGAGATGCTGCACTACAAGAAGAACTTTATATGTTTATATCGGCAGAACGGCCTTCTTTAATGTTAAAAAATTGGGATGAGTGCAGATTACATTTTAAAATTACTCCAGAATTGTATCATCGGATTCGTGGTTGCTCTGACTCATGGTTAAAAGTGAAGCTTCAATAGGGCAAGGAAACTCCACCATTACCTGATGCTGCAAAGGGGTATCTGAGGTGGATTATGGGACAAAGTGAAGGTGTAAGTCATGGACCGAATTCCACCCGGCCTTGGAGGTTCTACACAGTCGGTTCAAACATGGAGGGAATGGAATTCATACATAATGTGTACCAAGAGCCAATGGCAATAGGGGTTGCCTTTTTGGATGTAATGTATGGACCAAGCAGAAGTAGAAATTGGAATGAGGATCGCTTTGAGTGTTTGTTGAAAATCTTGATGACAATCGCTTCTCCCCCAGTGCAATTCCTTCTTGTGGTCTTCTTGACCATGGATCATGTATCATGTTTGAAGAATGCATTAAATAAGACATGCGGACAATATAAAATACACTTCGGTTGCCTTAATTTTGAAACTGCAGATATATTTGTCACTGGATCTATGGATGGCTTAATTGCCTGTGTATTGGTAAGCAAGGAAAAGCATTTCAACGATATTGAGCGCTATACCAATGCACAATGTAAGCCATCAATATATGTTGCAGATGAAAAATATGAAAAATCAAGTGGTGCAGAAGAATCAGGTGATGAGGATGATGATGACGAGGATGATGATGATGAATTTGACATTGAATTGTCCTTGAAAAGAAAACGTTCAAGTATCATGAAAGACATGATCATGGGTTTTTGTCGAGAAGATGAGTATGTATTGGACTTGTTCTCTGAGGGGCTTGCTGCAATAGAGTCTCTTTCTTGTAAGAGGCGTGTTGTTTCAGTTGTTGAGACTTATGAGGAGTTGGCAAAGGTTGAAAGTATATGTTGCACGTATGCTTACAGTAATCATGAAATTCGACAATGGGCTGGCTTGCAAAAACCAATATTGGCAATAAAGGGGGTACCAAAAGAAGATGATACAATTGAAGGTGGAGGGGATAAAGAAATTGATACCATACCAATACAAAAAGAGCTTCAACCCTTCAATGAAGAGCAGCGTGAGCATTTACAAAAACACGCTTCAAAGTTTTGGGAAACAGAAGAGGAAGCAACAGGTCCTTGAAATTGTCCTTTTATATGGTGTTCGTGTTTTCCATATGTTATCTTGCTATATTCTCCATATGATGTATTAATTTTTTTCCAAAGATCTTTTAATATTTCTTGGAAATTTCTTCTATCTCATTGCCATAATTCAAACATTCATATGTATTCTTGAATATGTTTAATTTTCTATATTTCATGAAAAGATGTGTTTGCATGTTGTAATACCTTCGGAGTGTGATACACATCCAAATTTATTTATGAGTTCATAAATGTTAAAAAGTGTGTTGAGTCTTGAATGAATAAATTAGTGTAAATTGTTGTTTCTATCCTTATTCACTTCATATGAATGCTCAAATATGTTTTGGCCACTTGGCCAAATCTTTTCTTAGTGGGAACACTCGGGCAATGCTAGATAATGTTGGACTCCACTCTTTCTATTACGCAAAGGTTTTTGGCATTGTAAGGATATGTAGTTTTGGGGATTAAAATAACTTGAAAGGGTATAGATTCAACAACTTTAGGGGGTATACTAAGCATATGAACATGAATGCTTTCTTTTTTTTAGTATTCCAATTTTGTTTTGAAAAAGAAAAACATGAATGCTTTCACACAAACAAATTGCATTGAGAGCACACAACCTAAAGTTTGATAATTTGGTTTTCCATCTCAATCTTCAGTTTGTTTCTACTTATGAATTTCATTTCCTTGTTTATCAACAGATATTGGCCATCTCAATTTCACATCGCTAGAAGCATTGCCTATACATGTGACACCTGATCCAATGATTCATTATGTGCCTAATTTGAACATTAGCATGCAAGTTCCAAGCTCAACATGGTTGATTGAAAATGTTGAGGATGCAATGTCTGCAGTTAATGTTCCATTGACAAATGTGAATGCAAGCTTAGAAGGTAAAGGAGAAGATGCAATGTCATTGTATGAAGCCAAGGTGCAGGAAGAAATCTTAGAAGGTAAAGGAGAAGACATAATGTCACCCTCAGAAATAATGTCAAAAGAGGTGATAACAAAAATAAGACTAAAAGTGATAATAGATTTGAAAGGGTTATTGCTTGAGCGTTGTTTTTCGAAGTCAAATAAACATATGAGCTTGCACAATGGGAAGCATTGGCTTGTTCTCCATCTTGGGTGTTTAGAGTTTCTACAATGGTTGCTCGATCACTACCATGTTGGCATTTGGTCCACTGGAGGAGAAAAGGGCATGGTGCAATACATGTTGGACACTTTGGAGCATCATGTTAACAGAAAGTTACATTTCTTCATGGTTTGGGGTGTGATGGCATGCCACAAGCATACAAAGAGTAGAATCATTCGACCAGATAGGATGAATGTGGAAGCGGAGTTTAAACCATTAATGAGAGTGTGGTGTTGTTTTAAAGAGGAATGCAAACCAGCAAGAACAGAGTTCATTGATGTTTTGCCTTACACGGGTTGTGTTAATCCAGCAGAAAATTGCATTTTCCCTACAAAATTTGATATAGATTGTGGTGATTCTATTTTGCTTCATGAGTTATTACCATACCTACAGATGCTAGATGATGCAGTAGATGTGCACAGTGCCATCTCTTCTAACAGATTTGGTCAAGCTCTGATTATCGAAGGGCATGATATGTTCTATTATTTTCAACCAGTGATCCTTGAATTCAAAGAAAAAAACAAAGAAGTTCTCGAAAGGATGAATGTCGAATCTCATATGTCTACTCGTAGTTCAAAAAAAGACACAGAGAAAGGTATTACTTCACCAATGACCAAAACTAGAGTGAGAGGGACTTGTCCTACTACAAGAAGTATGGTGCATGCTCAACATGTTACATTGAATGAAGAGGAAGAATGCATGCTAGGAAAAATTGCCAAAATGGGGCCATTGAAAGATAGTGAGGCAAAACGCTTTGCTATGGTTCTTGGATGCAAGGAAAGGGGAATCACTGCCGATGCTGCAAGGGCATTCTTAGCCAACTTGATTCGATTTTATTGCATAGACAACCCTTAGGGAATGTGAGCGATCTTGTTAATTAGAGTTGCAAACACAAATGCTCAACTAAAACATTTGTACCTACAATCTGATTTATATTTGGACACTATTTGGTTAGATTCGATTTGCAAAACATTATGTTTCAATTTGTTTTAAGAAAGAATTAATAGACATTGAGTTAGTACCTTGTCCAAAAAATGCTATGTGCTTTGTGATGTGAGTTTGTATTCCTCCACTAAAAGAATGATTCTTTGATTTTAAACATATGATAGGTGTTGCAGATTGTCCTGAAAAGTTGAAGAGCTATCTTATTACAAATTTTGATCCTGCATCCAATGGCTTATGGAAACATAAATTGCCCATACCCATTGAGCACATGTTCGAAATGAATGGCATCCATTATGAAGTAAAGAAATCAACAATACCTAGGGCAGGATATGGTCTTTTTGTACATACGAGCATCAAGAAAAAACAAGATTTGATGGTATATAATGGTCCAAAGTATGATTATGATACTTGGAGATCTCTCCTCAAGTTTTTCCCAAGGATGAAGACTTATGGAATGTTTGAAGATCCATTCATTGAGCCATTGACAGATGTGAAATGTATTGTGGGAGATGTATTGTATGGAAACATTGCTGGATATATAAATAGCTCAATGTATTATAAAGAAAGAACAAATGTTGTATTTGTATACATCCCTAAACTACCACCTTGGGCTCAAAAGTCACAAGGAAATTTGAGTGCCCATGGCTACATTACTGTGCAAACCATAAAGGATATCTCGTTCGGAGATGAGCTACTTTGTGAGTATGAATACTAGTATGGAATTGTTAATGATTATGTTAAACTATGTGGTGCAAAATTGGCTATGTGTCAATGGTTTTGATTATATTTAGTACAAGAAAGCAATTTAAAAAAAGGTTTTTATCAAGACCATGTCTCTGAGTTTCATGAGCTCTATTGTGATGGAATGGTGTTTTTGAACACCACATTTATATGATGGATGTCAAAGCTCTACCATAATCCTATTGCATATGTCAATACTACAATTTATCAACATAGAAACATATGCATTTGACATTAATTTGATACATCTAATGTACCAAATAAAAATTGACAGTTGTTGCAAGTTTAATTTTGTTTTTGAAGACCACATTTATATGATGGATGTCAAAGATCTATAACAATCCTATTGCATATATCAATACTGCAATTTAATTTACTCCAATGAATCTTCCTAACACAACATCAATAAATTGGCTTTTGTTTATGGTTTCGATGCATACGAAACAACAAACATCTTTCTTTCACTAGCAAATCAACAAATGTTTTGGCCATGGAGCCATGTTCACATCTATTAAGGCCTTTTGCCATAGCAACATACAGAAGATTTTTGCTTGTGTTTCTAGGAATTGGGAAAGTATTGTGCATGGTCTAGTATCCCCCAACATAATTAAAACTTGGGTCCTCAATGGAGCTAATGTTTCAATAAAAAACATCAAATTTTACTTTTGAAGTGACTATATTTTATTTCGTGGGAATTGGGATTTTCCCAAATTCTCTAATATAGTGTTTTTCGCAACAAAGTCTTCAATGCTTGAATTTTATTTACGTAATATTGGGATGTTGTTACTGGATCTGACCTAATCAAATTATGTACTTGTAGATTTGCATTGGCATTGTTAGAGGTTTCAATTGGGTTTAGTTGTTTAAGGCAATCCATGAGTGGTTGCCAAAGCTTTTTTGCTACTGCAGACAATGTGATGAAAAAACATGGCGGGCCTAGTTGTCTTAACATCGCAAAAAGGTTTTTCTTAAGGTGGTACTTGTAGTCGATAGAAGTTCTCAAATGGGTTAAGTCTCAAAAACCTATGTTTGATTGGAGAAGTTTTTCTATGTTTGTATCCAAGAGAGCATCTTTTACTTGTAGCGCCATCCCTTTTGTTTGTGCTTTTTGCATATGAACCTAAGAAGTGGAAAGACTTGCCGAACTAAAATTTTCATTGTCTTGAAGAAGAGGTTGTCAATAGATAGTGCAAATCGACGATCAACATTTGTAAGTTCCCAAGCTATAATGTTTTGGTATGAAGTGCACTCTGGAATGTTGTAGCTGCACTGCCGCCCAAAAAAAAGTTTGGGGTAAGCAAGCTCTTCGCAGAATTTGTCTTTGAAAATACTTAGGGGGCTAAATCCTTCAGATGGAGCAACAACTACTGTTCGATCCTCAAAGTCTAGTACTTGTTGCCCCGCATATATCCCATGGACCAACTGTCAGTTATAAATTCGTCCTCTTGTGTTTCTATGTTGTTTGACAGGTGATTGTATTCTGGCTTCTCTTCTTCTTGAATGTTTCGTATATGATTCTCCCAAAGTGGATTTATCTTGACATTGTATTTTTTGTATAGTGGTGTTTCTAGTAGTTCTTTTAAAGCCACCATTGTCATAGTTGGTCTCACTACACCACTCATGTAGCTATGTTTGTAAGATAACTTGCATTTAATGGCCATTGCAATTGTGTCATTTTGGTTAACAAATCTTGGTAAAGCACTTTGAGCTCTATCAACATCTGCAAAAAAACATTGACAATACTCCCATGTAGGCCAAATTGGCCTTCGTAAGAGAGCTCGCGAATTTGAGCAAATGGTATTCTGATGGAGACTAATCATGCCTCTATGTCATTGAGTTTGCTTGTGTGATTTTTCTTTTGGGCCATTTTAAGGTTCTTTGTGCATAGTAATGGCACTATTCCTTTTTTGATATCTTTGAGACAAAGAGAACATAACATTCTTCTTTCGCAAGTTGTTGCAATATTAGTTTCGTTGCTTTGGAGAAATATTGCCATATGTTCTTTTAGCCTCTTCATTTTCATGAAGAACTTTAGGAAGCCACAACAAGCACATGGGAAACTTGGAGTGTTGAGAATTTTCTTCATATATTGTTCTTCTAATTTGTTGTTATTTCTTTTCCTCTTGCATGTTCGTTGGTTGTCAATGTTTTGTTCTCCTTTTAGTGTGTTGGTCTTCATTGGAGTATGCATAGGTTCAAGAACAACTTTTCTAACTTTATATATTTTGTTTAAGGTAGATTGTATTGTGTAACCATATTTTGAGGAGGAAGTGTGGAACAACATAGCTATATCTTTTGCAGGCAAACTTGGGTTTTGCAAAACTAGTTCTTCTAAAAAATTTGATGTTCTTGATTCCAAACTTGGTAGGCACGTTTTGCATGTATATTTACCGATGGATTTTGTTGTTCCAACAAAAAAGAATTTGTGGGCTTATTTTTTGAACAACCTATTTTTGCTTTTACTTCAAGGTTTTTTTCATTATCAGATAGAAGGGTGAAAGATGTACTGAATATTAAATTAAATCGTTTAAGGACGTCTACGATTAATGCTATGGAGGTCGCGGAGTTTAGAAGCAAGTTTTGCACTTTGTCAATTGTTAGCATTGGTTCCTTTGATATTGTTTGAAAAATGTTCCATGGATTTTGGAAACTCATAGGTTTTGAAGTAACACTCTCAAACAATGTTCTCAACAACTGCTCATAAGTTAAACTGGGGAAAATTTGCACAAGGCAATTGAGTACATTTGTATTGGAAGGGTTATTACTAATGAAAGATGAATCTTTGTCAATTGTTTTTTTAGTAGAAGTTGTTCTACATCCATAGTGTTATCATATGAAATTGTAGCAACAAGTGATGCTTTAAAAGTTATAATGATTAGAAATTCAATGTAGCAAATGCTAAACTCCAAGGAAATCAATTATAGTCCTCAAGAAATACATCAAACATTTGGCTCAAAAGCAATTACAAAACCAGAGCTATTGATGGGGAAGCTACCACTAGGTTTTGAAGTTTTGAGTGTACTTCGTGCCATCATCAGTTCTTCTTCATACATTTGAAGGAAGGGTACACCCAATGAAAGTATGATATCGATGTAGGGGTCTCTAACATGCATAGGAATTTGCTCTCCACTGCGCTGCACAATGTCTCCAGTCAAGCTAGTAACTTGACTTCTATTTGCAGGAGCTTGGCAAGAGTAACAATATGGTCGGAGAGGTTCTACGCTTGAAGGGAGGGGCATGCAGTTTAGCAGATTTTTGTCTGGACTTGATTACTAACACCGTCGTCCTTGCTGGAATTCAAGGATTGAAGGGCATGCATCTTGTTTGCCGTCGCGTTATTATGCATCCAGTGAATTGTGTATTCCCATGCACTGCAATAAACATTCTTCTGTATCACAAGATTCTTGCTGGGGTGGAAGAGCCTCTGTAGCCTTTATAAAGGCTAGTCGATGGCCGATATGCAGTACCTTGCTTTGTTCTCTTGTGCTTTCGATTCCTACGATGGAAGCCTCTACAGAATATATGGATACAGACAGCTACGCCTTTGTAAAAGGTGGACATAACTCATGATTTTGATCTTCTCTTCATCGCATCTTTTATTACTTCTTCTTCTTTCTACATCTTCATTGAAATTAACAAGTGTTTGTGCTTGTAGGCTTGGCTAAAGTTTGCCCCCAGGTGATCGACAGCCTTGGCACTCCCGTACCAGCCAAGCGTGTTGTTGTGGAAAGCATTGACAACTCAGGCAGCTCGAGCAAAGGTATGTCCCTCCATTTCATAAGCAGAACAGTGATGCTACTTAGCATTGTTTATCGTATTGGGAAGCTAAACGGTCATTTCTGAAGTTCGCCCTCGTTCACTGCTCTTCTAAGTTCACCATAGTATCTAAAGTTCCCCCTTGTTCACTGCTTTACTAAGTTCACCATAGTATCTCGAAGAAGTGTCTTGAGGTCGAAGTTGATCTGCAAGGCACACTCGATAGCCTCTTAGTTTGTGTTGATTCGTCAAAGCTATTTTGTCTGCTTCAGCTTGTGTTCAAAGTTTTCGAATATGGACACTACTTTGCATGAGCTTGTGGAATCCCTTAGACCCTGAGTTAATCGTTCATCCATACTTTGGACGTCTGCTTTTTTACGGATGCAATCGTTCATCCATACTTTCCACGTTATTATAGTATGCTTTATTTACTTGGCCAGCACTAGGACGTTTTTTCAAATTCTGAAATCCCGTGCTTCCACATGGCACAATGTACACCCTTAGATTTTTTAAATTCTGAAAGCCCAAAAGCTTTGAAAGCTTTTGAAAAGCTACGTAAAAAGCCAACTGCGTAAAAAGCCAAGGCAAAACCTTTAAATATAGGCGAAACATAAAAAAACATTATAATTTCAAGTATGTTGCTGTTTGTTCATCATCACCATCAGGTTTGCTTCTACTTCCTTACTAGCCTTCAACTCATTTATTAGATCATCAATCGTTGTTTGTGCTTGGATTCAAAGTAGCCAATCGTTAACTCTCTGTGAACGATTCTTCTCTGAGTGCACAACCAACAGACTTCAGCTAACAATTTTTGCTGCCTCTAGCCCAAACTTGAAGCCCTTCCATCTCATTCGGAGTGCCCTTTTTGAACTCCTCAAGCTTCAATGCGAATCCACTTGTTTTCTGGGTTTCATGTCCAGAATTCGTGTTTTAATTTCACGTCGAGGTGATCATCGCTTGTCACTTCATCAACGTAATCAAGGCAGCTCTGGATCGAAGGGAAGTGCTCCGACACATTTTCATGTGTAGATCTCGTTATTCTAGCGTACCTTTAGCAAACAAACTTCTGTAACAAATAAGCCTCTCGGCTTCGACGCAGTAGGAGCAAAAACTTCATCGCAGTTTGTGAAACGTCGAGGTTTGATAACAGCAGTGCCGTAGAAGAGAATTCAAGTCCTACCAAGAGCCAAACGCGTCGGAAGATCAAATAAGAAACGAAAAGCCAGACCGGCGGTGATAAATTAAGAAATAAGAAGGAAGAAGCCCTGATCCCCATGGATTGGAGCAATTTCACCTCCATTGTTGGATCTTGTCTAATTGGAAGAAGAGGGCTAAGAGCGAGGTGAATGTAGGGAAGGAAGAGGGGAAAGGAAGGAAGGAAAAGCAGGGAGGGGGAAGGGAGTACCTGAAGGGAAGGGGTGCGATGCCGATGATGAGAGTGGAGATGGAGCTGAGGAAGATAGCTATGGCGATCGAAAGCTTCAGAGCTCCGCTATAGCTCAACAATCAACACAATTACATAAAATTAAACTCTAGCTCCCATTCAACCCCTTCCTAATCCCTCCCTTAAACCCCCCCTCTTTTCTTAATCCCATTTTAATCTCATTTTATCGCCTTTTTACTTGGCCAACTTGCATTTTCTTGGTTCCCACATTGAAAAGTTTGCCTTTGTCTTGGTCCTCTTTCTTCACCTCTTCTCTAAGCCTTGGCTTTATGTCTTTTGTGCCTCCCTCGTTTAGGTTGAGTTGAGGCGGCATGGGAATGGTCTAGCTTTATAATGTCATCAATGCCTTTATGTAAACCTGGGCATGCTAAGTGACCTCACCATCATTAAATGATTGTAATCTTGCAAAGGCAAAAATTGTAACTACAACTGCTCGAAGATGTGTGAAGATGATTACCTTGATGGTTTGAACATCTTTGATCGTTGGATTGTGTATAGCTTTTCTGCTTGATTTTTTCATCTTTAGGAAATTGCACATATGCTACATATCCAAACATGCAGAACATGAGGAATGCATATTGACTAATCATATTTGTTTTTCAGATTCCAACATTCCAGCAAAGAAATAGGCAACTTCTCGTCGAGCTGTGGACGTCACAAAGGACACTCCACGTAAGTAGAATGTACGGTCATTTTAATTCTGAAATGTTTCTGCACCGTCTGTTGCTCTGGTCCGCATTAATGCACTACACCTCCAACACTGGAGGTGACTATTCGAAACGGGGGGATGGCACGTTCCCCTATGATATATAATTTTTGGAGAGACATGTGCCAGCTCTCCACCATACATTACGTATGGTTTTTTTTTTTTTTTCTCCTCATCTTGAGCATGCACACTTCTTCGCACATTCTGTTTCCGCAAGGGAACATTACATTTGCTTGGTTCGACCAACATACTAATCATGTCTGCAACACTTCTGTTTTCGAGATGTTTGCAGCCTCCAAACGAGTGTCTTCTCCTAAAGGTACGCACAAGAAAATGTATTTGCTTGATTCAAGTTATTTTATCAATTCTTTCACCTTCTAAAGATAGATGTTCAGTCCATTTTGGTTTTCTTGTTGCGTTTAGACAAAACCACGTGAGTGAAATTATAGCAAAGTTTCGGACGGTTTTTATTATTAATCCTTGTAGGTGTTTAAACCCGAACATAAGACATCGATTCATGTCACGATGTAGAAATGACCACCGGAAACTCCTTCGAACATGACCATTCGTCAACGCTCAGAGCAGCCAGAGGTCGAGCTATTCAACTTGATATAACATCAAGAAAGATGTCCTTGAGGCCAGCTACGTCATCGTGGTTGACCATCGCAGATAGATACAAGCAATGGGTTAGTAATTGCGCGGCTATTTTCTCTAGCCTTCAAATCTACGGTGTCTGTGGCATAACCACGCTACTGTCTGCAAACCAAAGGATCGTTTCTTCGCAAGGCATAGGCATCCTGGCCACTAGGATGTTTTTTCAAATTCTGAAATCCTGTGCTTCCATATGGCACAATATACACCCTTAGATTTTGTAAATTCTGAAAGCCCAAAAGCTTTGAAAGCTTTTGAAAAGCTGCGTAAAAAGCCAACTGCGTAACCTTTAAATATAGGCGAAACGGACGAACGAAAGCCGTCCAGTCAAAAAGCTACCTCCCTCGTCTGGCAAAGTAAATACATAAAAAAACATTGTAATTTCAAGTGTGTTGCTGTTTGTTCATCATCACCATCAGGTTTGCTTCTACTTCCTTACTTGCCTTCAACTCATTTATTAGATCATCAATCGTTGTTTGTGCTTGGATTCAAAGTAGCCAATCGTAAACAGATTTTTAGTGCTTCACTGTTGCAACTTCCCTGATCTCCCACTATTTCTTTAACTCTCTGTGAATAACCAACAGACTTCAGCTAACAATTTTTGCTGCCTCTAAGCCCTTCCATCTCATTCGCAGTGCCCTTTTTGAACTCCTCAAGCTTCAATGCGAATCCACTTGTTTTCTGGGTTTCATGTCCAGAATTCGTTGCATGTGTGTTCTCGTTGTAGGATGCATGATAACATAGATAACCTGCACCTTCCCAGCTACTTGAAGATAATAATTTTGCAGCCTTCCGTGAAGAGACTTGTGATCCCCCATTGCCGCATTCAGAACACGGATAATTTCCTATGTTAGATAATTTGCTCCTCCAAAACGCTTATCGTAAACTTGACATTCGTTATCTACGTAAATCCTTGCACGCCTCAATTACGATCAAATAGCTCTTGAAACTTCGATCTAGCTAGAAAATTACAATCATGGTCCAGCTGACGATTGCAAATCAGGCATCACCTTCTACATCGGCGAAGGAAGTGCCAGGAGGTAGGACGAGAAGCTAGCAGAGTCTTCAGCACCTTCCCTTCATGATTGATCAGCTGCGGTGGTGGAGAAGAAGGCCTTCTGCAAAGGCAAGGCAAAGTGGCTAGATTGTAAAATTAGGCTGGCCATTCGAAGAGTAGACTGGAGTGGAAATCGACCCGGATGCGAGAGGATGAGTTTGCATTGCACAAGAGACCGAAGATATTATCTATGTCAATCTTGACCATATCAGCATCCGCCTGCTTGACTGCTTTGTTACAGCTTGCGTTAGATTTGATGAGGGGCCAGTCAGGATCAAAGTCACAACTTTTGAATACGTTTGATCAAAGATGGGGAAGGTGAGCCATCCCTCGGAAACGCAGAGAAGAGAAAGCATGTGAGGCAAGCAAGTTCTTTGGAGGGGACGATGACAAAAAGTAGCCGTTATATGAGAGCGAGCTCAGGAAAAGCTCACCCACACCAATGTGCATGAAAAGTGCGTGGAAATAAATGCATGTAGTAAAGGGAGGAAGATATCGAATGAAAGGGTGAAGAGGAAGACGAGCATGAGTAGAATGCGGATAGGTTTGTCCACCTTCCGAATTCGGCACCTTTGGATGACATTAAACCAACATCCAGGCCCAAAACATTGCTGCCATCTTTCTCGATGATGTCGAGGAGACTGAGGGAATTCTCCAGTACCGGTGACAAGGTAGACGCTTCTGAAAGCTCTAAGCTACTGAAGAATGAGCATGATGGGTTCACGGCAAAGTTTCGAAAGCATTTCAAGCTGGACAGATGAAAGTGGGCGTCTAGTGAGCATAGATGTACAGTTTGATCATTTTACATTTATGCACTGCATTTCAAGCTGGATAGCTTAGATGTATAGTTTAATCGTCTTACATTTATGCACTGAAACCTATTTAGGTAGGAGGGTATTGTAGTCGATTAGAGGGTATTCAAACATTCACTCTTAAATGGTATTCTGAGTTTAAAAGATCCGTAGATGCCAAGGTCTTGAGCTTGTGGTTACTCTCATCTTGTCGATATCATAAATGTTTGTTAAGGAGTGCAACATCTTGGACAACATCTTCAATTTTGGGAGGCAATGGATGGGCACGAGAGGAGCCTCCACCTATCGCAAACCTTCTCTTGGATTTGAGAACGCACTTTTATATTTCCATAGTCGTAATTTTTTGGAATCTTGCAAAGGCAAAAATTGTAACTACAACTGCTCGAAGATGTGTGAAGATGATTACCTTGATGGTTTGGACATCTTTGATCGTTGGATTGTGTATAGCTTTTCTGCTTGAATTTTTCATCTTTAGGAAATTACACATATGCTAACCAACATATCCAAACATGCAGAACATGAGGAATGCATATTGACTAATCATGATTGTTTTTCAGATTCCAGCATTCCAGCAAAGAAATAGGCGACTTCTCGTCGAGCTATGGACGTCACAAAGGATACTCCACGTAAGTAGAATGTACGGTCATTTCAATTCTGAAATGTTTTTGCACCGTCTGTTGCTCTGGTCCGCATTAATGCGCTACACCTCCAACACTGGAGGTGACTATTCGAAACGAGGGGATGGCATGTTTCCCTATGATATATAATTTTTGGAGAGACATGTGCCGGCTCTCCACCATACATTACGTATGGTTTTTTTTTTTTTACACCTCATCTTCAGCACGCACACTTCTTCGCACATTCTGTTTTCGCAAGGGAACATTACATTTGCTTGGTTCGACCAACATACTAATCATGTCTGCAACACTTCTGTTTTCGAGATGTTTGCAGCCTCCAAACGAGTGTCTTCTTCTAAAGGTACGCACAACAAAATGTATTTGCTTGATTCAAGTTATTTTATCAATTCTTTCACCTTTTAAAGATAGAGGTTTAGTCCATTTTGTTTTTCCTGTTGCGTTTAGACAAAACCACGTGAGTGAAATTGTAGCAAAGTTTCAGATGGTTTTTATTATTAATCCCTGTAGGTGTTTAAACCCGAACATAAGACATCGATTCATGTCACGATGTAGAAATGACCACCGGAAACTCCTTCGAACATGACCATTCGTCAACGCTCAGAGCAGCCAGAGGTCGAGCTATTCAACTTGATATAACATCAAGAAAGATGTCCTTGAGGCCAGCTACGTCATCGTGGTTGACCATCGCAGATAGATACAAGCAATGGGTTAGTAATTGCGCGGCTATTTTCTCTAGCCTTCAAATCTGCGGTGTCTGTGGCATAACCACGCTACTGTCTGCAAACCAAAGGATCGTTTCTTCGTAAGGCATAGGAATCTCGAGCCACAGCGCCGCACTCGGAAACATGATACTTTTGGATGCCTGCGAGAATATGGGCATGCAAGTGACTTACTGGAAATGCCAAAGCTGCACACGAGATGCCCAACGGAGCAGATACATTGTGCGGTTGATGCCACAGTACTCTCGGCAGTTGCTTAAAACAAACCACCTCCACACGCAACTGCTAAGCATCATAGATGTATCCATTTCAGTTACCACGACTGCAAATGCGATTGCTCGTGGCACGCTCGATCGAAGGTCACTTCTAGACAATCCTCTGATATCTTGGCGAAACGTCCCACTAAGCTCGGCTCAAGAAATTGTGACGAACGAGCTGTCAGCTGTGCTCGCATACAACATCGAGAACAATCCAATATTGCGCAAGTACAATTCTTTAGCAGAGCGTGCGGACATCAAGATGGGTATGTGCATCTTGAGTCCTCAAACCATTGTAGGTATCTTGGAACTACACGATGAGACAGCTCCCTTCGAGTTAATGTCAATAGCGGAATCTCAGCCTGAGCTCTTGCTTTTGCAAAACATGGTGGACCCCGCAAACCGTCACGCCTTTGATGCAAGGGACAAGCATGAGTTTGCCTCCATACAACTACGGGGTACAGAAATGCTTTCAGAGAGGGTCGCTTCATTCCACGTCGACGGAGTAGCAGTAGCTGGCAGTGCGTGCGTTGACATAACCATGGAGTCAGCAGTGTTCCCCTTCCTGTTCCCTTTCGGACGGGGCTACTATGATGGTTGCATATAGTTCAGCAATTATGTGAAAATGAGAATATGCACCTTATTCTCTATCTACACGCTCTACAAGCCGTACTTGTTAATCATGTTCCAGTTAAAACAGGCAGTGATGATTGCCAATTCAAGCAACTCTACATGCTTACAACGAGACATCAACCAATATAGGAAAGCCAACCCTGCCACGACTGATGAAGACGCAATGAGACACGTGCTTCGCTACAGCATGCCATCAACAATGTCGGGGTCCCCATCGTGGCATCGACGGCAACTGAAGGACCTCATAACGATGGTCGATGCTTGGGGCCTCCAAGATTTCTTTCTGACATTCACTGCAGACGAGGTCACCGATACACGGTGGCAAGAAATTAATGTGATCGAGAGCATCGCAACACATTATAATGCGCAATTCACTTGGAAGGACTGTCCTGTTGAATGCGTGGCACTTTTCCACGCACGCTTTCACATGTTCATGCGCAAGCATTTGCTTTCATCCGACGGTCTACTTGGCCGAATACAACACCATGTCGTTCATTATGAGATACAAAACAGGGGCTCCCTACACGCCCATGTCATATTGTGGGTCCACCATGATGACCGTCAGCGAATTGCAAATGAGATTGCGGCTTACGTCCCCAGGGACGAGGCCCTGGATCCTCGAAAGACAAGGCTGCGAGAACTAGTTCTCAGGAAGCAGTTGCACGTATGCAGGAAAGCGTGCTACGTCGGACTGTCACACCACAGTTGCAAGCACGGCTTCCCTTTCGCAACACAGCCAGAATATGAACCCATCCTCGACCCTCTGACGCAACGTTGGTTGTATTACCGGTCGGGACATGAGCACCGAAACGTCGTCCCTTACCACCCTTCCGTGTTACTGTTGTCGGGTGCGCACATGAACATACAGCGGGTGACAAACTCTTCAATCTCTCACTACCTCCTCAAGTACGCGATGAAATCTGAACCAATGGGCAAACTGAACATCCGTTCAGAAGACGCCTCGCGTTTGGGGTTGCAACATCTCGACGAAGTAAAGCTGAAACTCATCGCCGCGAGCCTCCTATCAAAACCAACCTCTCCAACAGAGGTCGTGCTAAACTGCATGCAGATACCAACAATCACAAGGAGCGAGACCGTTCACTATGTCGACTCCTCCCCACTATCTCTAAGACAACGCATCGTCTCGCGAAACAACAACGTCACCCTGCACCCGGTTGACATATACTGCGGGAGACCGAGCGTCATCGAGGATAGCACGTTCTACGATTACCATAGGCAATATGTGATCCGAAAGCCCAAGGAAACGCCACGTGGAACGGTCGGTCTTGACCTCTTAGGCAACAGGATCACAAAATGTGAGCGAGTGGTCAGATTCACTGACTACCACCCTGGACATCAACCAGAGGGGTACTTCTACAACGTGCTCTTGTGAAAACTCAGCTTCAAGAATGAAACGGAGCTCATATAACTTGCCAACACAGCTGGATCCTACTTTGTCGAATGCCAAATGCGCGGCCTCATATTGAGCAACGAGGACCTCGAGATGTATGTGACCGAATACACGCAAAGGAACTTGCTAGCGACTGACCACACGGACCAGTTGATCAATATGATATTGCAAAAGGTTGCGATCATCCGAGACTGCCCGATGGAAGCGCCTAACATCGACTAGCAAACCGTCGAAGGGCCAACACGCACGAGGATCTTGGAAAAAATGGCCGAGTTTCGCACCGTCGCCAATGCCGCATTGACAGTAGAACAACAAAGAGTCTTCGAAAGCCTAGCTTCAACAAGCTCAGGGCTGCACGTTGTCTGTGGAACACCAGGTAGCGGCAAAAGCTTCTCGATACGGTACTATGTTTCGCATCTGGTAGCGCAAAACAAAACGGCAATACTCTGTGCATCAACAGGGGCGGCTGCAACGCGGCTGAGCGAGATTGCAACCACTGTACACTACCAATTCAAGATCCCTGTGCGCAGCAGTCAGTACCCACTGAACATCCATGAGACGGATGAGCGACACCTCGCAATCAAGGAAGCCAGCGCGATCATCATTGACGAGATGTCCATGCTAACAAGGATGACTTTCGATCTCGTGGTAAGACAAATCGTGAATGTCACTAATGGCACATTGCATGAGCCATTCAGACACAAAATGCTCATAATTTTTGGTGACCTGGCGCAATTACCGCCAGTCTGCAAACACCGCGAGGATCTCTGCGAGCCGTGCCACATCACGTCCTCCGCGCACTGGGCTCAAGCGAAAATGTACCACATGCAATTCTCGGTGCGACATGCACGAGACATGCCGTTCCTGGCATTCTTGCATACCATAAGACTCAGGACGCCCACAACTGACGAGATTTCCGACTGTTTGGGGCAGTGCATTGTCGACAAGGAAGGTGCATGCCACTTCATCGATGCCGAAACAACCATCATTTGCACGCACAGAGTCGATGTCGCTACCTTCAACGATGAGCTTGTGGAGAAATTCAACACTCCCGAGACGATTGTGCATGTTCAAATACACAGTAACGCCGCGAGCGAACCAGCTCTCAAAGAATGGTTGGAGGACAAAAGCTTCAACGAGATAGGAAAAATTTGCGTGGGGGCGAAGGCAATGATAACGGAAAACATCGACCTCGCAATAGGTGCCGCAAATGGAGCAATGTGCAAAATCAAGAGCATCAATGCAACTAGCAGGGGAGAAATCAACGGTATCACTGTCGTCGTGGACACAACAGCAGCCGTGCTCACATTACGACGCTCGAAGCATCAACGAAAGGCAATAAATGGAAAATGGTTCCACAAGTCCACATTTCCACTAACCCTAGCATACGCTATCACGGGACACAAATCCCAAGGCGCAACCATATCCAACAAAGCGCTGCTCATATTCCGAGGAGTGTTTGCCCCTGGCCTAGCATACGTGATGTTGTCCAGAGTGACTGAGAGAACGAGGCTGCACATACTACATTGCCCACATCCAGACATATTCAGACCAATTCCACGAGAGTTCTCACAGCCGACAACACAACCACGTGCATAAAGGTATTCACTACTAGAGATTGAACAAGGCAGAGATAAGTCATGAATATGTTACGTCAAACATGCGTGCAAGGAAAATGGTTTTAATATCTTATCTGTTGTCGAGAACAGGTGCAGAGAATCAGAATGCTCGGGACATTGCAGCATAAGACATGGATGCAGACAAGGTAAATTCCACCAGCATGAAAGAATCTTTTTTTCTTGAAGATTTAAAAAGACGGCTCATTTGAAAAGACGGTGTAATAAGTCGTGCCTGCAAGTAGCTATTTGAGCTATACAAAAGCAACGCGAAGGCAACAAAACCTCCACCAGCAAAGAGGAGGTTCTTCCTAACCACAAAGCAATTCCGGCTAGCAAACAATGCAGGAGAACGTCCGGGAGCTTACATCAACGGCTTCAACACGTATGCGGAACTACGCGACTTCATTGACAACTGCAATAGGCGTTTGCCAGCTAAAAGAGAGCCGGGAGGCTTGAGATTCGCAAATGGTGTGTAATGCTTCCGAAAATTAAAAAAAACCGCAACAATTGAGAAAAAGAATTAACGAGTTGCAAGAACAACAAACTCATCATGGATTGCACTTCTCCTGTAGGACTCCTCAAAGAGATCCTTGTCGAGCTTGACATTGAGTTCGATGAGACTGATAGGATGATGGAAAGTTTGGAGGGCCAGAAGCTACTAGACACGAAGACGAAAGGGATCACAGTGTATGCATGCGAGCTGCTGCATTACGGGTACAACGTATCCTTGGAGTTGCTGAGGGACACGACGCGCGATCAAGCAACGGCTATACTCGAACAATTCATGGAACAATTTGGAGGGACGCACGACGCGATGCACCCGGTGACAACAATGGAGAAGCTAACGTATATTTTCGACAGGGACTTATACGAGGAGCGCTTCGGTATTGGAAACGATCCTTTCACGCCAACAGAGAAAAACCAGGGCAAGTAAATAAATGCATTCTATTATGGACCTCAAACGGAAAAAAAAAGTCCGAAAACCTCGATGACTAACGTAACTGTCAATGTTTACGCAGGTACGACATTAAAAGACGCGAGCCTCGAGATGAAGGAGGAGCCTCCACTGAAGCGCCCGCACAAGGGAATCGCACGAGCCTCGTCGTCTACTGCATCACGTGCAAGCCCAACAACAGAAAGTACATAGGGAGCACGACGGACCTGCCGCGGAGGATCAAACAGCACAATAAAAAACCACCGGCGAAAATGACAGAGGACTTGCAACGGTATAAGCCCTTCGAAGAAAATTTCGAAATCAAAGTTTTGGAAACAACAGACACTGTAGACAAAGCACGAACTTTAGAGCAGTACTACATAAGGAGCCACAACACAGTAGGTTCATTAGGTTACAACACGCTCGAGGGCCATCCGGCCAGAGCGCGGAAGTACTATTTCCTAAAGCGTAGGAACATAATTTGACCCAAAAAATAAACATTTGTGCCTTTGAAAAAAGGGATCCAATGAAGTTGCAAATGGTGCTGGAACTTTTGTCGTACATGCAATGCAGCTTTGGGTTTGGATTTTTCCTGTCACAGTTGCATGCTTCTGGCTCAATTTGGTTTTGATTTATTATTTATACATTTCTGAAATACATCTCCCCATCGTTCGCTCGAAGTGGAATGACAATAGATTTGCTTACAGTGCAAAGAATAGGAATTTGTCTTCCTCCGAAAAAAAGAAAAACTACGTTTTACTGTCGACATGAACGACATCAAGTGCAAGCAGGACTGGATGATAATAAACCTGTGATAGAATGCCCACATAATTGGCTTGCATGCTTCCAGAGAATTCACTCCAACAGCAAAAAAGGTGTCGAATTGATGTTACATGAAGAGCAAAAATACAAAACGCCACTGAACCAACATCCTCCCATTCAAAGCACAAAATATGGGACTCGGGAGATCATTGCCTTCAATACACAAGCAACAAAACCAAACAACACAGCTATTTCCAGTGGAACGCACGCGGAAGGATGATCCAAATGAAGAAGAACAAATCCACCAACAAAATTAGCAATTAAAAGCACATGCAAACAAACTCTCCATGTCTCGCACGCAGGGAAAAAATTAGGGGCAAATTTTAGCCCAAGGCCTAATTTAGAGGCTTTCCCAAGTTGGTTGGGCTAATATTTAGAGGTTTAAATTTGATAAATTAGCCCAAAAATAAAGGTGGGCTGATATTTAGAGCCTCAAATTTGATAAATTTACCTTAAAAGTGGTAGCAGGGCTAATATTTATAACTCTATATGGGGAATGATTCGCCCATTAACCTAGACTATCATAATCTTGTTCCCAAAGGGATTGCTTTCATTCGGTCCTAGGGATTTAGAAGGAGTGAAATTGATCACTGCCTCTACACTAAAAGGGCTAAGGATAATAGCCTGATAATCTTGGCACTATATGTAGATGATATGCTATTGGCTAGCAAGAATACTTATGAGCTAGATGCATTAAAGGCCAAGTTGCATGAGGCCCTTGATATAAAGGATTTGGGACTTGCAGGTCATATTCTTGGTATGCGCATCACGCGTGATCGGAGTAAGAAACTCCTTTGGCTTTCACAAAAAGAGTATGTTACAAAAGTATTGCAGCGTTTCAATATGGAGGGGGGGAAGGCAGTGAGTACTCCATTGCCTCCATATGTGAAACTGAGTCATACAGATAGTCTTAAATCAGATGAGGAAAGGGCCATGATGGCCAAGGTTCCTTATGCATCAGCAGTTGGGAGTCTTATGTATGCTATGATAGCTACTAGACCAGACATTGCATTTGTAGTGGGAATTGTTAGCCGATATATGGCTAATCCAGGAAAGAGGCATTGGGAGGCATTTAAGTGCATCAGGAGGTACATGAAGGGTACCAAGGAGATGTGCATCTGCTTTGGTAGAGGAGATATGCGTGTACTTGGATACACAGATTCAGACTATGCAGGGCATGTGGATAGTAGGAGCTCCACTTCTGGTTATGTGTTTACCTTTGCAGGTGGTGCAGTGTCGTGGATGTCTCATGCACAGAAGTGTGTTGCTTTGTCTACCACAGAGGCTGAGTATGTTGCAGCCACAGAGGGTTGCAAGGAGGCTATATGGCTTGATCGGCTAGTGGGAGATTTGGGGATTCATACAGGTGTACCGACATTGCATAGTGATTCCATGAGTGCTATTTAGCTAGCACGGAATCCGATCTTTCATGCAAAGACCAAACACATTGAGGTCAAGTACCATTACTTCAGGGAGGTACTTGTCAAGGTTCATACAGATGATAACCCTGTAGATATGCTGACGAAGAGTCTACCTAGTCAGCGGTTTGAGTATTGTCATGTATTGATGGGCATTGGATAGTATGCTCACTGGTTGTTCTCCCTTAAAGGCACATTGTACTTTAAGTGGGAGGTTGTGGGGGTTAAGGTCACTGTGCTTTTACCCCAGTTATGTACAATACTCAAATACATATATAAATTAATGAAAAAGAAGATTAGGGTAGTTCTGCACCCACCAAAACTTGTGTGGTTCTCTGTTTGTCTCTCTCCCTCTTCCATTCTTGCTTTCGTAGAGAGCACTCTCAGTAAGGAGTGTTCGATTAACTGTTGCACCTTCTCAGCTTTTCCTTATAGCCTTGTCCACCCTTTGAACAACATTAACACTATGGATCCATCCTTTAATATCATCCTCACCTTTCCAATCCCTGTAAGTGCATCTCTACGTTTTTCCTTTCCTAGTTAGATGCTTTTCAACACAACATTAAATTAGTCATTGACATCTACAGAAAGCACAATTGTTTAGTAGCTAGATGTAGATGAATGTAATTTTGAATGGGTGTCAGTATCATTTGGCTACATGTGTAGTCATGTAAGATTTAATATAACAAATTTAGTTCACTTTAAGCATAGCTTGTGCCATGTTAAGTTCATGAAAGGCCTTTGAAACTTGGTTGTAGATATGCATGGTAGCTTCCACAAACAATAGAAGCATCTTGACACCTTCTTTAAGTCCCTCCCACAGCTAGATTGAAATTGCTCCTTTATTCCTAATTCTTAAATAAATGTGTTGCATTGTTCTACTCCCAATTATCCTGTTGTATTGGTTTTTTGGCTCTAGTAATGGAAGCCAGCCCACTATGCCATGTGTTTAACTCCCTTGAAGCAGTTGCAAGCGGTAGCGATAGTGTTAGATATGCCGCTTGTTGAGAACTTATGTCTTATGTGTTTAAGATTGTGTTGCCCACCTTACAGACACATTTGTTTACTAGTGTGTTGCATCACAAAGACTCTTGTAGGAATTGTGGCATGGCTTTCGCTATTGAATGATCCACCTTTGTCATGTATGATGTACAATAAGATGCTGTGTGGTGGGGATGCAGAACGAACTAGATGTTTATGTTTGCAGCCCACAATGGGGAAATGGAAACATTGAAGTTGTTCATGTTGTGTAAATGTCTTTTGGATGCCTCCGCAAAAAGATTTTTGGTTGCACAATGGCATAGTGCAATGCTAGGAGCTACTCTTCTTAGGTCAACAACAAATTTTGTAGGAAATCTTCGTAATAATGAAGGCTTTCAGTGGAACCTTCCTCCAAAAAGAATATGATTGTCTTGTAGGTTTTTTTATGCATGTTGGATGGCATGCTTTCATGAAGGGGGCTCAAATTTTTTGTTGTTGCCATAGGTGGATGAGGAAAGTGAAAACGACATGAGTTGCCTCTTCTTTTGCAAGTTTTCCTATGTTTGTGTTTTTGAATGCTTTTGTTCTCCAGTTGGAACTCATCAATGTTTGTGGTTATGTACTTGTCCACAAAGCTTTTTATCACATCATTTGCACACTCTCCATAAGCCGGTTCACCTTCTACCCATATAAGTCCATGGTCGTGCTGGCTGCCTTTGTTTTGAAACTCGATGACAAAGAAAAAATCTAGCACTTTCCCGATAATTGCATTTTCTTGTCACAGCAACCTTTTCATTTCTTGGAACTTGCGAACGTAGTACCTAGCTGTTGTTATTGGATCTGAGTGAATAAGCTCACACAAGTTGCTTATGTTGCGTGCTATCACGGGCACTGTAGTTGCTGGCTTGACCCTGTGCAAAGATTGAAGCAGTGGTTCCCAATTCTTCTCTATAGCAGAGAAGGTAAGAAAGAACGTAGGTGCACCTAGTTGCCGCAACATTGCGAAGAGGTTTTTTTAAAGCTTATGCTTGTACTCTGCTAAGGTCCACAGACATTCAAATTCTCGGTAGCCAATGTTTGATTGCAAAAGTCACTCAACATCTGTCCGTACTTTGTGCGACATCTTTCGCCTGTATTGTGTGGCCATGTGGCTGTGCCTTGCGCATGCGAACCCAAGACAATGAAAGAACATGTGCGACTAGGACTTTCATGGTTTTGAAGAAAAGCTTCTCAAAATGGACATTGCAAAGCGTTTGTCATTGTTACTTAGCTCCTAGCAGGCAATGTCTTGGTAGGAGACATGATCTGGCAAGTTGTATCTTCTAGGGAAACCCTAGAAAAGATTTGGGAATGCGAGCTCTTTGCAATGTTTGTCCTTGAAGATGCTAAGTGGAGTAAAGCCTTGCAATGGTGCAATCTTGATCATCTTGTCTTCGAACTCCACAACTTGCTGGTTGTGTAGATGTCATTGACCAGGTGTTGTGCAGTGCATTTTCATCGGTGACGTCATCATGGTTTGGTGTCCTTATTCCATCTGTGTTCTCCACAGGAAATGTTGATATGATATGATCTACCCAAAGAGGATTTAGAGCAACGTTGTAATCCCTATATAGTGGTGCTAGTAGTAGCTCATTTAGTGCATGAAGTGTTAGCATAGGTCGAACAAGACCACTCATGTAATTGTACAAGTATTCTAGTTTTCACTTCAAAGCAACCATGATTGACAAACTATCATATAAGAACCTTGGCAATAAACTTTGTGCTCGGTCAACATTAGCAAATTGACAATTGCATAGTGGAGCCCATATTGGCCCTTGTAAGAAAGTTCGTGGATTTGGGTAAAGGATATCCTTATCGCGACTCAGCGTGCCTCCAGGCTATTGAGCGTATGCACATATTGTGTTTGCACATTCAAAGGCATATTTTTGGTGGCAAATTCAAAGCTTGCAAAGAGGGTGAGAAGTGGTTTGCATGTCCATTACGATACCTTGCTGGAGCATAAAGTTTGTAATTGCACCAGATGCTTGCATCATTTTCCCCTTGAATTCAAGGGTGTTGCAGCAAGCGCAAGGAAGTGAGGGTGTGTCTTATATACTCCTTAGGTATTTCTTAACAGGCTTATCCATGATCGCATGAGCTTGTGCATTGCCAATCACCCCATCCCAACCAAAGTGCCAAGTCTTTCAAAGCGTGTTTCGACCATCCTTTCATTTGAATGGTGAGAAGGAACTTGTACGCTTGATAGTAGCTAAAACGTGTAATATTTCCTCGCTTTATAGATGTGCTTAATGGCTGCATACAAAGAGTGGCTAGCATCTAGGAACATTTGCAAGTAGGTTGTCGCAATAGCTTTCGTAGGCGCATCTGTCATTACTTGCACTAAACGTAGTAATTGCTCCTCATGCTATGGGTGCCAGCTAGCATAACCATGTTTGCGCTTCTTTAGGTGTAGTGGGGATATGTTTGGGGGGCAACATAGCTCATCCACAATCAAGGTGTGCAAGATTGGGCTTTGCTTGTTGATAGCGAAGACAAAATGCACGCCTACAGTGTCTTGAAAAATCAATTTGAAACAACACCCGAAAGCAATTCCCAAGCGAAGTAAGTAATGAGTGAGAGTTTGATGCATTTGAAACAATGGAGATGATACATTCAACCGGCATACTCGAGGGATTAGACTTGCACAAGTTCTCTATTAGCTCTTTCCAAGGAGATGTAATAGGCATTACTTTATTGAAGATCAATCCACAAAGTGTTCGTGCAAGGGTCTCGTACGTATGCAAAGGCAAAAACTCCAACACACAAAGAAGCAGGTCATGATTATCTGCATGTTTTCTGCGGGGGATAAAGGCCACTATACCTTAACCTCAGTTATGTACAATACTCAAACACATATATATATGGATGACATAGAAGATTAGGGTGTTCTAAACCCACCAAATCTTGTGTGACTCTCTTTTCTGGCTCTCCCTCTCTCTCATCTTCTTCCATTGAGATCTCTCAATTGTGGTATCAGAGCGCAGGTGTTCTAGCTGAGCTCGAGTGTGAGCCTTGATCCCAAAGTCTGCTGCTACATCTCTATGGGAGGAAGGAGAAGCTCCGTTGGGTGCCTTTACTTTGCATCCTGATTGCAGAGACTTGGTAGAAACCTTTGGAAAGTTCTATGAGTGGTTTTTTGCAAGCTAGGTGGTTTTGGAGGCAAAAGATAGTCTATTTTAGACCTGAGAGTCTTGTGATGAAGATATCTTTCTCTAGAAGCTGAATCTCACCCTGAGTCGATCAAAATCAAAGTTGTAGAAGACTTTGAGCACTTCATTTTTCATTTTTATGTCTCTATCATTCGAATTTTTAGTGAAAAGTGACGAAATTCAATTTCCTGCGTGGATTTTGTGTTGGATCTCCATATCCAGGCCACCATTTGTAGTTCAGGCACTCCCACTGGATTCACAGTGGTCCAAAACTTCTACCTATGAAGCTAGTTCCGATTTTGTGAAGTTCTGAAGCTGTGGTGCAGCTCTGTCTACTCCAACGTATTCATTTTTTCATTTCCTATGTGAGTGGGATCTCGACATCTGGGATTCCATTTGTAGAGTTGTCTATCCCACTGGATTTGGGACTACCTGAAACATCTGTCTACAAAGCTGCTTGCCATTTCGTGAAGAATCGAGGGAGTTGTGTTTCTCTGTGTTTTTCCATCGTCTCTTTGAAGGAAATTTCTCAAAGTTTCCAAGACCTTCTCATTGATTGCCATGTAGGATTTTGGCTAAGGTTAAGTTTCCTAAGGTTCATTTTTACAAGTAAATGCAAGGGTCGACTGGCTCTTACTCCATCCTTGGATGAGATTTTGGAGTTGTGGTAGAAGAGTGATATTTGCAAATTGTCTTGCTGAGTTTGATTATGCAGTGACACCCATGTTTTGAGACGTCCCATGTTCTATTTTCACTAGCGGTCATTATCGTGGGGCCATGAATTTTTGAATATACCTTATGCAAATCACTCTGGTTGCAGTCTTGTGGTTTGCATTGGATGCAATGGATGCTTTACATGACATTTGGATGCATTGCAAACCACAGATGACCATGTGCACTCATCTGTGGTTTGCATTGGATTGCAATGGATGCTTTACATTTAGATGCATTGCAATCCTTGTTGGATGTGTTGATAGGCCTAGATTGCCTTGTGGGATGCTTTATTGATGGACATTTAGCACACAGATGCTATTTTACGGTTGAGGGAAAGCTTTGACACATTGCAGCAGTTGATGCACTCATAGTGCTATGCTCTCTTGAATGATATTGATGCTTATTTCCATGGACGGTGTTTATGCTTGAGGCATTTGGCTCTTATTGGCATTGGGTTTGCCATTATTTTGCCATTACGGGTTGACATTTTCTTTTGGGCCAGATTTGCTCATATATGTGCACATGAGTTAGAGGCATTTTGATGCTCTGAGCCTTGAGTTTTTGTGACACTATCCTTCATTAAGGTAGACATATTGGGTGCAACTAGTATTTGGTGTGATTTCTTTCTTGCAGGTACTAGCATTTGGGATTTTTTTTCATTTGCATCATGGCATCCTCTTCCATGTCTAAAAAGGAGTTTTTCAGCATTAAAAAGTTTGATGGCACAAACTTTTCTTTGTGGAAAGAACAGATAAGGGATGTGCTTATTCAAAAGAAGCAGATTAAACCCTTGGCAGAGGGATTGAAGCTAAGCCTGCAGTAGCAGATTTGTCTGAGGATGATTGGAATGAGTTGGATGCATTAGCAACGTATACTGTAAGACTTCATCTTGTAGAGTCAGTTTATTTCATAGTAGTAAATGAGCAAACTACTAAAGATTTGTAGAATAAATTATGTGCCACTTATGAGAAGGAAATCGCCTCTAATAAAGTTTACCTCATGAAGAGGTTGTTTGAACTGTAGATGAAGGAAGGGGTCTCCATTCCTTCACACTTGAATGAGTTGATTATTATTTTCAGCTAGCTTCAAGCTCAAAAAATGAAATTTGATGCGGAGACTAATCCAATATTCCTCTTATGTTCATTGCCATCCTCATGGGATACCTTCCATATAGCTGTCAGTAACTCTACACCTGTGGAGTACTGAAGTTTGATGATGCTGTGGGTAGCTTGTTGGCTGAGGAGATTAGATGGAAGTCTATGGATGGCAACAAGTAGGATGCAGCCTTAAGATCATAGTTCAGGGGAAAGTCCCAAGAAAGAGGGTAGTCTCGTAATCTAAGGCACATAACATTGAGTGTTACCACTGTGAGGGAGAGGGGCGGGAAGAGGGCAGAAGAGTAGAGGGACAACTGCGGTGGGAGGGGGGGAAACCGAAGCGCAGAAGGGCAACCCTGCAAATAGGTGAGGGAGAGAGGGGGGGGGAGACGATTAGGTTAGGTTAATTGCATTAATTTAAGTATTAGGGGCGATTAGATTAGGTTAATTTAGGTAGTTGGGAGAGGTTGATTAATTAAATAGGAGAGGTGAAACAAGAGAGGTGGAGCGTATGGAGGGGGGGCATAAGTTTAGTGATAGGAATTTTGTGCATAAAATTAGAAGCGATTGCCATTGATTTGGGTTATAGATAGTTAGTAGAATAGATGTTATGAATAGATTTGCAAGATTCTTCTAATAGAAGGAATAATTGCTATTGCACTAACGATGAAAGAAAATTATCGAAAGGCTGACATAAGGCTCAAAATTACACTGGTGCTACTAGGCTTAATAGTCATAGGCTAGTAGTACTAGTGTATTTACTAAGTACTATGCGTGCCTCTCCTCATTAAAATTCATATTCTTCAAAAATATATAATACATAAGTTAAAATATTCTAATTAGTTTTATCATCCTAATGTTGAAACTGACTTAAATTCATAGTCTTCAAAAAGGTATAATACATAAGTCAAAATATTCCAATTAGTTTTATTGTCCTCATGTTGAAACTGACTTTCTCTTCCTTCGTCTCCTATGAGCCTCAAACCTTCAATCCATTAATCTCTCAAATAGTAAGAATGGTCTTGTATTAAGAGGTGATGATACCTAAAGTGATCTGTAAATACTAAGAATGGTCTTGTATTAAGAGGTGATGATATCTCAAGTGTTCTACAAATCGTAAGAATGGTTTTGTATTAAGAGGTGATGATATCTTAAGTGTTCTACAAATAGTAAGAATGATTCAAGTGTACTACAAAAGTACTAGGTACCTCTTAGTGGTTGAAGGGAAGGAGTGATGATATCTCAAGTGTTCTACAAATAGTAAGAATGGTCTTGTATTAAGAGGTGATGATATCTCACGTGTTCTACAAATAGTAATAATGGTTTTGTATTAGGAGGTGATGATATCTCAAGTGTTCCACAAAACTATTAGGTACCTCTTAATGGTTGAAGGGAAGGGGTTGGAAGTACATGCAAAATCTCTAGGAACTACAGGATAGTTAAATGACACTTGGGTTTTTCAACATATAGGTGAACTATTTTTAAACATTTACTTCTTTCATGGTTGATAACACTTTTAATAAGAACAACCATTTTGAATGTCATAAGTGTTGATGCAATCCCATGCTATGAAGTCTACAGACAGTTTTTTTTCCCCGCATATGGGTGAAGTGATGTTTACATTACTAAGATCAACATATCAAGCAATGCATTTGTTTTGATTATTGAAGGAGTTGTGATAATAAGACCCATTTCAAATGCAAAAGAATTGTTGTATCAATAATGGAATCCTGTGCTTTGGAGTGGAAATTTGGTTTCTTTTAAACCCACATACTATTGTTGCATAATGTGAGTATGGCTCCAATTGGAAGTTAAGGTAGACTATAATTCATAATGTTGGTATACTTACACATAGTAAGATAAGTTTTATTTTTGAGAATCTTCCCAAATAGTAGTTTCCACAAAGCTATGTTGAGTACCTCGATAAGGAAATTGTAGAAAAGCTCGCTCGCTTTTTTGGGCCTTGCTCGCTTTTCCTCGCTCGCTCTATCAATTGCCTCACCACTTGTGAGAGACTCCACTATTTGTTCTTCATCCTGTTTAATGATATTCTTTAGGGCCTGGCTTCGGAGTGACCATCGCATTGCCCAGCGATGATTTTGTAGTCTACAGCCACTATCCTCTGACTCTCAAAAATATATTAAATGTGCTCACACATTTATCTTGTATGATCAACCTTGGACTGTGCTACGGCTACAGCTCAAAGTGAACTACTGCGAGGACTTAATAAGAACAAAAACGATCAGAATCGATAGGACATTACTAGAACAAAAACAATCTGAATTGATATGGTGATGTTCGGTGTGAAATAACCAAATTAAGGATTTAATAAGAACGAAAACAATAAGAATCAATAGGCCATTCAATGGCTCAAATCTGCACACAAATTACAATGTGCTCCCAACTCTTATGCATTCTAGCTCCCCATGTTTGACAAGAATGCAAACGATAATGAAATCACATTGTCTTTACTTTCAAAGCAAGCAAAGCACCAAAAATAAATGCAAATGTATTGGATGAGAATTAAATAGGTATAGATCTAGATAGACCTATATATATGCATTCATAGATCTAATTGATGATTTAAGTTGGACGGTCATAATAATAGTATCTGTACTATCATTGGGATTAGGACTACTATTGGTAATATGGTATGTAGTAGTAAGAGAACTACCATTAAGGAACACTCCAATAAAATTACTAATGGTAGTGACAAAACTACCACTAGTAGTTTGGTAATTACCCCTAACATCTACAACAAATATTTGATGGGTAGCTAGTATTAGGTCAAAAGGCCCAAATTGTGCTATAATAATGGACCAGAAAAGGGAGTGCTATAGCATCTCCTAAGGGTCACTTTTTATCCATGAAAGAAACAAGTCGGTGCAACCTAGGTCATATAGATCTAGGTCATGTGGAGTGGTTCGTGTCTCTTTCTTTGATAAAAAAGTTGCACTACCTTTGATAGTAACTACAAAGGTTGTTGCGATATTACTGTAGAGTAGCCCCCAGGTTGCACCATCATCCTTTTTTGCCCTTGAGCCATTAAGTTTGATCCATTGATTTTAATGTAGAATTATTCTACTATATGTTCACATGTTCTTAATGGGATCTTCGATATAATCCCTTCCATTGTAAGTACTTTTACTATAAGTTTCACATATCCTTAACAAACCACTAGGCTTCAACACAGATTCATTCTTATGTTTCAACCTCAAACTCAAATACCCTTGTAAAAGGAATAATGTATTAAAGCTACATTCAATCCATCAAATCTTTTGAATGACAGTTCTATTAAAAATTCATGTATCATCACGAGGATCTCATCCATTATATGTTCATTTGTCTTTTATAGTATGTCTAAAAATGCATGTATCTTTAATATTATTTCTCTCATGTGTTCCAATATCTTCAAAAGGATACCTTTATTTATGTCCAAACTTGAGCATTGATTTATATTTCTCAAACACAATTTCACTCCACCAGTTCTTTAGAATGAAATTTTTTTGCCATAAGTGGGCCAAACATAAGGTCTTTCCACATATTATTAAGAATGCAAATTTTGGCCTTACATTGGCAAGTCTATGGAACAAGGGTAAGGCCAAAGTCTGGTATGGTGCATTAGGTCTTGATTAATACTTCTTTAGGCTTGAATATTTAATGTATTAACTTCACAACTATTATTTATGCTTGAACATTTAATGTATTAAGTTCATGAATTAGGATTTTATGAAGTTATATCTAACATGTCCCACATTTAATGGAAATTAATATCCTACATAACACAACAAAGTATCATCATATCCCTTCCCAGAATCATTGCTACCTAGCAACTCTTCTAGCATTTTCACTGCCTTGCATTTGAGTTAGCTATGATGAAGAATGTTGCCTAACTTTGCACCTTCTTAGAGTTACCGTCAGCATGATCTAATTTCATGGACCCTAAAACTTGAGACTTGGAGATTCCCATATCACACTAGCGGTAGCTGTCTTGTCCATCTCAATGCGAGTAAGAGCCGGTCCCCATAGACCGGTAAAAGAAGTCTTTTTGGAGGTTCAATTTTTTCTTTTTGATATCACACCAATGGTAGCTGTCTTGTCCACTCTCGTTGCTAGTAAGAGCTAGTCCCCATAGACTAGTAAAAGAAGTCTTTTTGAAGGTTCAAATTTTTTCCTCCATCTTCTCCAAGCCCCATGATGGAATAGGATATATTCACCACCCTACGTTTAATGCAAGAAGTGACACAACTTTTTTTTATATGACTATGCAGCTTACATCCCAAAATTGGTGCTAAAATTATAGACTGGGCATCTCCATTTGCCGGAGAGTGTCCCTAGTGACCCCTTGGACTTGCTCTATTTGTCTAGTTGGGTCTCTCCACAAAAATCAGAGTGGGGCCTATTCTCCCCATCTAGTAAAACTGTATGCATCAAATATGTATGTATGTATGTATGTATGTATGTATCTATATATATATATATATATATATATATATGTATGTATGTATGTATGTATGTATGTATGTATGTATGTATATATTGATGCATACAATTTTGATATATGGAGAAAATGGACATGAAAATCATCTAACTTGGCTCTTGCCATTTTATTTGATATATGACATTACCCCATTTGGATTTGTAAGTCCAAAGATATGGGGTGCTATGCCAATGGGGTCCTACTTTTGAGGCCTAAATGCATGAAATAGGCAAACAATGGGGTCCTAATTTTGCTATATATACATACATATATATCTATATGTGTACATATATGTACGTATATATATATATATATATATATATGTATGTATGTATGTATGCATGCATGCATATATATATATATATTATATATATATACATACATACATACATACATACATATATATGTATATATTGATGCATATATTGATGTATATATTCATGCATACAGTTTTGATTGATGGAGAAAATAGGCATGAAAACCATCTAAATTGGCTCTTGCCATTAAATTTGATATAGAACATGATCCCATTGGGATTTGTAAGTCCAAAGATACGGGGTCCTACGTTTAGAGCCTGAATTCTTGAAATAGGTAGTGTGTCAACGCGCTGCCTATTTCATGCATTTAGGCCTCAAAATTAGGACCTCATGTGGTCCTACATAGGGTCCTACTTTTAAGGCCTAAATGTATGAAATAGGCAATGCATTGACACACTGCCTATTTCAGGCATTCAAGCCCTAAAAGTAGGACCCTATATCTTTGGACTTACAAATCCAAATGGGGTCATGTCATACATCAAATTGAATGGCAAGAGTCAATTTAGATGGTTTTCATGCCTATTTTATCTATTTAATAAAATGTTATGCATCAAATAATGTTGTTTATCAATTTTTGGCATACGTCCCCCAAAATCAAGACCCCCATTGAAAAGAAAGGTAAGGAACACAGAGGGAACACAAGTGCTTGTTCTTATGCTCGTGAGACATAAAAAAAGAGGCCTGGTATCCCAAAAATGGTAGCACGTCAATGCGCTCTCATTTTTGGGTTATGAGGTCTCTTTTTTATTGTCTCATGAGCATACATATGGAGGTTATTATACAATATAACTAAGTAGTAGTATTGAAATAGTTCTACAATTTGGATGCATTAAGAGCATTCATATAGCAAGGAAGAATATAATAATTGAATACTTTTTTTTTTAAATACATATTGCTAGTGAGGCTACCGAAAAGTGGCTCTACCCCTCATGATGTCTCTAGATACAGAATATGAGATTGCTTGATGCTTGGATTACAGGTAGCAACGTTGCATGGGTGAAGCCACTATATGCCTCAAGTGTTGGAAATTGATGTATGGCTCAAGTGCTAGAATGTGCAAATCATCGCCAAAATCAAGACCCCTTAGAGATTCCATGAGGACTATCATATCCACATTTTTTCCCTTTTACTACTACTTACATATCACCTTCAGTCAAGGGCAGAACCATTCATCACCTCATCATAGGCAAGAGGTTCATGGGACCCCATCCTATGATCCAAGGTATTATTCAAAGACAAAGTATTTCTGACTATTCTCGAATCGAGTTTGCCAATTCCTAATCTGATTGATTTCATTTACTGGACTTGCAATGCTTGCAAAGCCCTTGCAATAATAGTATTACATCGAAATTAAAACAAAATAAATTACATTCAAAGCAAACATTTAACAAAATAGATTACATCCAAAGATGCTAGCACTTTGTCTTTGTGACACTTCTTTAAACACTTTTAGCACTTGTCAACACCATTGCTGTGGCACAACTTGGTGTAACTTTTTTCCCTTGTTAGCACTTTCTTACACTTTTGGCCTGGTGCCTCGTATGAAGGGGACAATATGAGCACCTCTGATGCTATCATAGTAGTCAAGAATTTCTTACCATTTCTCCTCAAGGGACAATACGAGCACCTCGTAATTGAACATAACCTTATTCATAGCAACTTCTTTCAAGGCACTGGTAGAGAGAACTCAACTTGGCAATGAGCTCAATCGAGCACAACATTAGATAGTGGACAAGGAACTCAAATCTGGTGGTGAGCTCTAGCACACTGACGCATGCTTTCAGTGTGTTACCGCTTATCACCAAGTTGAGTCTCCTTCCCCAGTGCCAAAGGTTGTGCTCAATTACGAGAGTCTCATCACCACGTTGAGTTCTCTGCTAGTACTTGACAGAACAATGAGGACCCGTTTCCCTTGGCTCCCCATCCTACAACTCCCTTGTTCATGGTAATGATTGGTGTGTTGGGATATCTCAAGGTGTATGCCTGAGGCACACCTTATGCTTCTATGTGTGAGTGCTAGAGGCACAGTTAGGTGCCCACAAGCACAGTTAGGTGGTGGAAGAGCCACATAGGATGATTGAGAGAATCTAGGAGCAGATTGAGGAGATGATTGTGGAGCTCTGAAGTCATCAGTGATGTTAGTGAGCATGTATGAGGTGCCTACTTAAGGACCTCACTCTTCTTCATTCTACAAGCAAGTAATGCAAGTATTCTGAGTTTGTGTCCACTCTTTCCTTTCCTTTCAGCTTACCAACATGGTATCACACCCCTTTGATCCCCCTTGAGCCCATTTCTGCCACATCATCTTCTTCTTCTTCATCTTCTTCTTCTCCATTTTCCTCTTTCTTCCCAAAATCTTTGAGAGCTTGGTTCTCCACCTACAAACGACCATTGCCCAAACCCTCTGAGCTGGAAACTCCTCTAGTATGGGCAAACTTCCACCTACAAGAAATTGAAGAAAAAACTTCTGTGATGGCTGCCATTCCCCAGCCATTCCCCAAACAGTGCATTTTTTGCCATTTCTTCTACTGCTTAATACTCCCTGTCTGCTTTGCCATTTCTTGAGCCCTTATAGGAGTAGATGGGCGACCTCAAGACGAAGATTTTGAGCCATTTTTCAGCTCATTTGGTTGAGTAACGAGGGAGAAATCGTCAAAACTCAGGTTTAGCCTATATCAACTCTCCCGGGCAAAAGTGCGCACCATTTCGTCCAACCTCTATGCTGGACCCTCTCTGGTATATGAGCTTTCTTTTGCTTCAGAAATCCCTCTTTTCCTTGCTTTGAAGAGTGAGCTACAAGCCCTCCAAGTTTAGCCTTTTGGTTTTGACAGTTTTGGACAAGTTTTTGAAGATGATGCTACATAAAATGCTACTCTAGCATTTTTGGTTTTTTGAATCTTTTAATAACTTTAGTACAAGTGTGGCTTCAGTTTTGTTTTGAATTGCTAGACCTAGTTTTGATTGGAAAGTATTCATTTTAGCCACTTCTATGAAGCATGTAAGAAGAAGTATCATTGATTGAATATTGGTCACTAGTCTTTGCTACATCAAGTGCTCATATTTTGGAAGTCTTTCAGTTATTTTTTTGCCTTGTAAGAGAGATAGACACTGCCCAATATCTGGGTTGGACCCTCTCATGGCTACCCTATTGAATCTAGAGAAGTTCAATGGAAAGGGCTTCCACACATGGCAGATGAAGGTTAAATTTGCATTGATGAGGGAGATCTTATGGGGACTTGTCAAACCTACTCCTACCGCTTCTTCTACGGCCTCCAATGCTGGAGAATCCTCAACTCCGACATGACCGGCAAGGGATCCAACTAGAGAAGAAAAAGCATATGGTATCATTGCTCTTGCTTTAGGAAATGTTTATATTCACCATATCTCTGACTTGGAGTCTCCTTCAGAAGCTTGTTAGAATCTTGACATGATTTTTGGTGCTAGCTCTCACATCTCTAAACTATCACTTAAAATCTCTTTCTTTGAATTGAAGATGGCTAGTGGTACTACTTTAGCAGCTCATGTCAACTATATGCGGAGTCTTATGACTCAATTAGCTTCTATCAACTCTCCTATTACTCCAGATGATGCTATGGCAGTGTTACTTAAGAGTATGCCTGAAGATTATGATCACATAGTTAGCACTTTGAAAAATCTTCCGAATCCTAATCTTGAAGGTATTATCTCTGCCCTACAAGAAGAAGAAAGGCATATGGAGCTCAGGAAAGGCAATGACACTGTTTATGCTGTAAAAGTCCAGAAGAGCAAGTATACCCCTTGCAATCACTGTGGAAAGACAAATCACCTTTCAAAGGACTGCTTCAAAATTAATCCATGCAAGCACTGTGGCAAGAACAACCATAATGAGAAGTTTTGCAGAGCCAAAGCAAAGACAGAAAATGCAAATCTACTTTCAGTTGATAAGCCTCCACAAGATGAGGCATCCTTTGAAGATTATGCATTTTAAAACATCTCTATGTATGCTCCAGATCTCTCTTTTTATGTCAAGGTACTCAGCCTGGATAGTCCTCCAAAATGAATGAAATAAACTATTGTGTTTTGTGTGTTTTGTAAACACCTCTGGTCACCTTATGATGTAGGCCATGTGTATGTTTTCTCCATGGTACCTCCTGCAGACATTGTGTGCATGTACATGCAGGGGAGATAACCATTGGAAGGTCTTTTTGTATCCCTTTTTGTTTACCTTACACCCAAGGGAACCCTTGCTAGCATGAGAACCTAGCCATAGATTAATCCTTGACCACCATGAGATGGCATGAGAAACTATGAGACTAGATGTATCCTTGACATAGTCTGAGGCATTCCCTTGAGGGGGGGTTTGTTGGGATATCTCAAGGTGTATGCCTGAGGCACACCTTATGTTTTTATGTGTGAGTGCTAGAGGCACAGTTAGGTGCCCACAAGCACAGTTAGGTGGTGGAAGAGCCACATAGGATGATTGAGAGAATCTAGGAGCAGATTGAGGAGATGATTGTGGAGCTCTGAAGTCATCAGTGATGTCAGTGAGCATGTATGAGGTGCCTACTTAAGGACCTCACTCTTCTTCATTCTACAAGCAAGTAATGCAAGTATTCTGAGTTTGTGTCCACTCTTTCCTTTCCTTTCAGCTTACCAACATGGTGGAGTGTTGGAAGATGGAGAGCCAAAGTAAACAATGGATTACATGACTTGGTCAGCATTATGAAGGGGCATCGAGGTTGCAGTAGAAGACTCATAACGAGGGGGGAAGGGGGTTTAGAGAGAGAGTCAAAGGGAGTAGGAGAGGGATTTCCTGGGTACGGTGAATTATTTCTATGCCCTTAAGGCATTTATTTCTCTACCTTAAGGCCTTTATATAGCTAGACTTACCGCCCTTCCCTTCGTTTCTTATGTCAGTTTGTGTGACTCAGGGTGCTTATCGCTGCTAAGAGCACACAATCCACCCACTGGATTTTGTTGGTAGCCCAACCTAGCGTAGGTGGTCATATACATCATCGTCTAGCGATGATGTGTGATTAGATGGTTGCCATGGGAGAATGTTCTTATAGTATATCTCTAGCCTAATGCTAATATGAGCATGCAAATTAGATGGTCCATCATGAAAAGTCATTGTTATTATAATCTGATTCCAATTCAATGCTAATTTGAGCCTGTGAACTAGATGGCCCCTCATGCAAAGTCATTGTTATTACAGTCAACTGAAGAAAGGAAAGATCAAAATGGGACATCACATTAGCATTGAGTCAATTCATCAGACTATAATAACAATAGTTCTCAGTCATAAGAATGAGAACTATTATTATTACAACTTGATGAACAGACTGAATGCTAATCTAAGCTTGTGAACTAGATGGTCCCCCATGCAAAGTCATTTTTATTATAGTCTAATTCCAACTCAATGCTAATCTGAGCGTGTGAATTAGATGGTCACTCATGCATAATAATTGTTATTACAGTCTGATTCTGACTGAATGCTAATCTAAACCTATGAATTAGATGGTCCCTCATGCACAGTCATTGTCACTAAAACAAGCTCGGTGGTTGTTTGGGATTAGTATACTATTTGGGATTTATTGATTGGGATTTACTGAAACAAGCATGGTGGTTCTTTGGGATTTACTAGAGGTTATATTTTTTGGGGGTTGCAATTAATCTTAAACCAACAAAAATGCATTTCCTTGCTATTGCCTACCTCCTCTAGCCAGTTCCTTCCTCCTCTAGCCTTAACTATCATACAACTAACCTGTCATATTCATCAATGTAATGTGTGGGGAAAGATGGCAAAGATCTCACTAGATTACATCATTGAGCATGTTAAGACGGATTGATTTGACAGATTAGAATATCTGAGCAATTACAACTTGGATAGCAGGAGAGCAAACTAGTTTAAAAACCTGACAGGACTCGAGTGAAGGAACGATGGAGGAACAGAGATGGAAAGACATAGAGGCAATGACATTTTTTCTGCCGCTTGTCCTGAGCTTGATGAAAGCATTTTGCAAGGGGTCCCTTGGCAACCCAAGATTTTCATAGATGAGATTGATCACTTGGAGGAGGAACATAGAGTTCCCAAGAGTGTCATTTACAAGATGGTCATAAGCAAGGGAGGGATGGAGATTGTTTGCAGGAAATGCTTGGATTAATGCTACAAATGCCATTTTTTTGTGTGTGTTTTGCAGCATGAAATTTTTATGGCACTTTTCTTTCAAAAAATACAACATTGTTGTGATTAATTGCACTACAAACAACTCAAGCCATAAAGCACCATGGATTAGTACAATAATATACATCCCAGATGGATGCATACACTCATATACATCACCGATGGATGCATACACTCATACTCACATCAATTTCCAATATTGCATTAGATGGACCCTTAGCATACCTGTGTGTATAGAAGACCATTTCCTACATTGATCCCTGATTTCATAGTAAAATTATTCCCTTTCTCACATTCTAATGTGTGAAGATTTAATGTACATCACTATGGGCACATTATATTGCATTTTTATGACTAACTTTTTTTACAAATGCATGATACTTGTATATGGTCAAAGAAGGTATATTATCATTTTTGAATGACAATGTTACTCTATGCTCCATTTTATCCTATATTAGAAACTATGATCACTAGATATTACATAAATATATTGCTCCATTATATCCTATACTAAAACCTATTCTGACCCAAATACATAATGCCAATTGAGGTTAGTACTTATGATAAGTCATGAAAACATTCTAATGGTATGAATGAGATCTTGTAAATTTTGGATATATAATATCGGTACTATGTGATTGAGCTATGACCCTTTTCTAAGGGAACATTTTTAACTTAATTACTAAATACATACTTACAATAGTGACCTAGTTCCCATCTATATGTATAATCAAGTTTTACTTTGTGTTTAAAAAAAAAGCTTTTGCATAAGGTTAAAATTTGAATAGTATTTATATTTGTTTAAGACTACCCATTGAGCTGGCTCATATCCTTATATTGAACATGATAATGTTCATAAAGATTTTATGAATACAAATAAATAGCATTGACTCCCTTTTTAGTGGTTGGGAATGAACCCTAAAAGTACCCTAAAACGACTATGTATTCCCTTATTTGTAGCATGAAGTGATCATGGTAGAGTGGCATAATCCCTATTTTGATTTTTTCATAGGTTCTTTTGCTACTCATGGTTGGCGGATACACCACAGCATAGATCCAAATAGATATTTGGTTTTTTGCTTCAACTTTCTTGACTAGACTTTCCTTGATGATTGTTCGATTGTGCCTGATGAGTGGTCACTGGCTTAATTGATGCATTAAGTGCAATGTTTTTCCTTAAAGTTTTTCATACTACAAGATACGAGTTTGCTTATAGGGGTGGAAATAGAAGCTTGTCAACAGCTAGTGTATATTTCCATTAGATGTAGCAGGATGCTAGTTACAGAGTGTCTGCCCGTAAAAGATTGAAAGATTCAATGAAAAATTTATTTGGTGATCTAATTAGCATAAGTTTAAAACCGCTAGTGTAAAATTGTCTAAATTAATTAATCTGGATTAATTCTCCCCGTGGCCCTCCCCTCCACCTAGGCAACCCCCCCCCTTGCATCACTCATCGCTCAGTACTATCGCTCAGCGCTATCTCCCCTCCTCACCCTCTTCCCTCCCCTGCCCCTTCCCCCCCTCCCCCAGGCCACTTTTCCTCCCTATGGCTCCCGATTCAACAGTTTAAAGCATCCAAGCTGCCCCGCATAATTCAACCGACAGTTCAAAGACCCCTCCAACCAAAGCATCTGATCTTGGATGGACTGCTGTGGCATGGCCCGAAACCCACCACGAGGAAGCAAGCATGCCCACATCCAATTAGGCAAATCCATAAAATCATGCAGGAGTGTGGGAAGGAATTTGGTGGCATCGTCTGCGGAGCTCGATATGGGCGGGGTGTGGGGGAAGAATGCAGATTACAGGAGTGAGCCAGCCGCAAGATGTGTTGTGAGATGGAAATCTACAGAAGCAGAAGAAGGAAGAGGACGAGCAGGAGCAGAAGGAAAGAAAGAAAGAAGAAAGAAAGTTTTTTAATGTCCATTGGAGACCTAATAAAGGTCTATGGGACAAAAGAGACCTGCTTATACATCAGTACAGAGAGGGCCATAGGCAACCTCCCTGGGAGTATCATCAGATTCCTCCAAAAAACAAAACACATAGAACCTAAAAACATAGAACATAAAACATAAAAAGAACTAGGTACTAGGCTATGGGATGGCCATTACATCTCTTAAATTCTCTAATCACTGCAAGACCGTCATGATAGACTGCCCATTTTCCTGCTTCCCTGGCTGCCCGAACCTTAGCAAGCTCGGTAGCTTTGTTCTTCAGTTGGGTTCTTGTAAGCTCCTCAGCAATCCATATCTTTGTCCCCTTCAGCTAAATGAATTGTTGTAGAATCCTCTTCTTGAGTGTCTTCGAGTTGAAGGTAATGACAACGTGTCCATTCCTAGGTGATAAATAAACTGGGGAAGACTCCTCTTCATCATCATTATTGTCATCAGTTGGGCTTGCTGACCAATCAATGGCCAGGACTGCTGCCTTGATTCTTTTGATGGCCTCATTGAAAGTGTCATTCTCGTGATGCCAATCGGATATTCCCCCTATTTGACTCTTCATAGCATTCTCTTTTCGAAGGTGATGTTCTTGGATCTCTACTTGGATGTCAACCTTGGGTTCAGCTGTCACTTTCACTTGGATGAGCTCTCTAACCATGGAAATCAGCTGTGATGTTGGGGGCTCAGCTTTACATGTCTGTACGGCTGCTGCAATAATCTCCTGCTTCCTTGGGCCTTCCAAATCTGCGATATGAGCCAGGGCTTGGGTGAGCTGGGACCTCAGGTCTCGCACTTCTTGTTGGAGATCGTAAATTTGCTCTTGCGGCTTGGTCGGCGTCGGGGGAGGTTGAATCTTATACCTAGAGTATGTCTTGTCGAAGGGAGTAGGGGTTGTGGCTGCCATGGTGGAGTAGAGCTTGGGGGGATGAGGGGAGGGTGGGTTGGCCATATCGACTATCCCCCCTTTTTGGCTAGACTAACCCCTTGGCTGGGCCTGGGGTACAGCCCAGCCAAGAGTGGGGAGAGGAAGAAGAAGAGTCTCGACGATGACCTGAGTGACTTGAGCGGTGATGACGACGGAGGGGCCTGAAGCGACGATGACTTGAAGTGACAACGATGACCTGAGCGACCTGAACGGTGACGACGATGACTTGAGCGATGACAATGACGACCTGAGAGAGAGAGAGAGAGAGAGAGAGAGAGAGAGAGAGGGAGTGGAAGGAGAGGCAAGGAGGGGACGGGCTGAGAGGCAGGGAGGGAGAGAGGAGATGAGAAAGAGGAGAGAGAGAGAGAGAGAGAGAGAGAGAGAGAGAGAGAGAGGGAGGGAGGGAGAGACAGGGGGAGAAAGATGGAGGGAGAGAAGGGAGGAGAAAGGAGAGGGAGAGGGGAAGGGAAAGGGGAAGGGGTGTGCAACACGAGGAAGAGGGAGAGGGAGCACAACGCAATGCAAGGGAGAGGGAGAGGGAGAGAGGAAGAAGGTGGAGCGGGGACAATGGATAGTGACAAGAGGTAGAGATGGCAAAGGTGACTATGGCGGAGGCTTTTTAACAAGCTTTTCACCTCCATCTAGAAATATCTCTAATTTTTGTTGTACCTTATATTATTAGTGTTTCCTTTTCACCCCTCTTACTTGCCACATCGTATTTTTCACCAATAGGGGGCCCCTATTTGCCTCTACCCTCCGTGGTCACATTATACAACATAATAATCAAAGTACGTGGGTTTTGTGCATTCATCGTCTATACATGCTCTCAAGTAAGAATACATGTGCCTTGTCACTCGTATACTATTGTGTGGAAGAATCACGAACAAAGAGAGCGTGAGTTTCTTGAGTCCCTTAGAGAGGAAGGTAGCGATGATCCTGCTCCAATTGGTGGAGTTAGGGTCAAGCATCTTCGGGTGGCCGCAAGGAAAGTGTTGGCTCGGCCTTTTAGGCGTGCTTGTTGTGCCAAATCCAATGTTTGAAGGTCTTGAGAGTGTTCAACCACTGACAAGGAGATGTCAGAGGCACAGCAATCTTCACTAATTTCTATGAGGAGGTTGGAGTCTTCTCTTTTTTTTGGGAGGGGTGCGCTTTGGTTTGAGTGCTAGCTAATCACTTAGGATTGTTTCTTGTTGAGTTGTGTTTAGGAAGCTATTTTTTCTTGGGTATCTAGGAGTGTTCTATATGTTATGGAGACATACTGGGTGGTCTTTCTTAATCTTCCTATGTGGGTTGGGGATGCCTTGGAATATCTTGCATGTGCTCTTCCAAATAATTATCTAAATAAAATCCCCATGTAACTATTTTATTACAAACAATGCAAACATAACATAACGTTTACATTTCAAAAGTGGGTTTACGTCGCCAAAAACTCCCTTTTTCACCAAGTGTTATGCACACTTGACAAAAAGACGAACGTGCATACCTGATGGGAATGATCCTTTGTACACAAATCAATCCAGACTATTTTGAAGCATGTGCTAATTATCATGCATATTAGATATGATTTGGACAATCGAAGTCACCAGAAATGTCATTTTTCACCAAGTGTTATGCAAACCCATCAAAAAACACGCTCTGAGGTGTATTATTCGAATGTGCACATACTCGATGGGCATGATACTTTGCACATGCATGAATATCACCTATGTTGAGGGTCCCCCATCAAATCATTCAAGTTGAGTTTGGGGCATCTCCATTCTAGTTAGATGTGGCATTCCACACCATCACTTACTGTACTGCATGTGAGACTTTGGCTCTTACACCGTAGGGTGATGCAGACTACCATGGTTGGCGTAGCCCTCTTCTATGGCCTTAGCGACTAAGAGTGATCAGAGATGTTGGTATATGCACACACATGCATGTTGTTCAAGAGACTCGGATTCCACATAGACCAAGCTACCACCCTTCCAATACAGCATCGGCGTTGCATGTGTCTGGTGTTGGGGCGATGAGTTCAGCCAAGTCATTCGAGAGGGTCTTCTACAGCTACACACATTCAGGATCTAGTTGGCACCCTGTGAAGCTCAGCTTCTAGAGGGACAATTGCTTAGCATCTAAAAGGAGGGTTTCCTTGATCCGCCATGGTGAACTCATATCCACCTACCACACTCGCTGAGGATTGTTATTAGATAGTTTTGTGTTTCATCACACCGAGTCTCAAGAGTGGATGAGCTGAGGAGATACCTAGGGAGGATTGTATCTGCATACTCTGTGACCCGGATGAGATTGAGCTAGAGAAGCACTTCACCTTCCGTTGCCTAGTTTACTATTAGATCTGTGGATGGTACCACTGCCTCTTCAGAGATGGTTTTGAGCCCCTTTCCATACTTCTGTCATACCAGACCAGAGGTGCCTTGCTGCATTCATTCATGAGGCTATTTTTGACATAAAGAGCGCCTCATTAGATTGTAAAGATAGGGACATGGAGCTTTATCAAACCCATCTCAAGTATGATCACGGAGTCCTCCTAGCTAGAGCATAATGCCCACATGATCACAGATAGTAGCCAAGGCATGAGGGACCTCAAGACCAAGATGCGACATGTTCGTGGTGGGTAGAGGATGGATGTGCAAATCACACTAGTAGCTGACATCTCATCCATGTTCAAACTTGGGGCATGGCTAACAAGGATCACTGTGGCACTTGTCAAACGTCATTTCCAGGATGTCACAATAGACTACGATCTATCATGAGCTTCATGCCGATGCAACCTCGCTCGCCATCAAGCCTACCTTGACATCTCAGGCTGTGTATGTATTGTATGTACTCAACTAGACTATATCTACTAGGATGATGATGATGTTGATGAGGATTATGATTATGATTATGATGATATTGATGATGATATTGCTGAGGATTGTGATTATGATTATGATGATATTGATGATGATGTTGCTGACTATGTGCTACCTAGTTTTCTAGCATGGGTTAGGATGCTCGTTCAGTAGCTCCACCTTTTTGGCTCATTGTATTAGGTTCTCTATCAGTCTCATAGACCCATCAGTTTTCAGTAGACGTTAATAAACTCTCTCTCTCTCTCTCTCTCTCTCTCTCACACACACACACACACACACACACACACACACACACACACACACACACACTTTTTGGGGGGGGGTGAATATTGATGCTTTATATTACAAAGTAGCTTCCTGAATGGGGAACTCAAGAGTATATCAATAGAAGATCTCAGTATATGACAAGTATACAGTCTATATAATGAGTTTGCAGACAATCAAAGAAAAAATTGCTTCAGGGAGCATTAAAAAAAAGGGAAAGTGGTAAAAGTAGGATCACTTAAGACTATGATTTCTATCCTTCCATAGAGTTCAGAGTGCCGAATAACAAACCAGGTAAAGAATAATTCAAAACAATGTCTACATGGGTTATCCCAAAAACCCATAAGAGCTTCCCAAAGCTAGCATTTTGGAAAGCGAGCACTCAAATGTTGGCAAAGGAAACCCAAGAAATCACGAGTGTGTGGACAAAGCCAAAGGAGATGAGGCACAGATTCTAGTGGAGCCAAACATCTATGACAAATAGGAATAAGCACAATCAATATTAGCCATGATTGGCTTTGGATTTAAATAAGAAAGCAATAAAAAGTGTGACTTGCAAATGTTGCCTATAATAAGGTAAAGACAAAGTGCAGGGTTTGTTAGTGGAACAATCATGTTTGTTGATACATTACATTCTAAAGAGTATGACCATCCAAAGCATATCCAATGGGCGTGATACTTGGAACACACCGTAACATAGATGGGATTCATGCATGGGCAAAGTATCACTTCCATCGGGTATGTGCACGCCAAAGATGTGTTTATTGAAGCTATGCTTATATATTAATATAAAAACTTGGCGAAAGTTTTTAAGCTCATTTTTTTAGTTTCAAAATATTCATAGAATATAATACTTTTTAATATATTTTCTTTTTGAATTTGAAGGAATAAATTTAAATACTGATGAAATTTTATTTTTTTTCAAATAAAAGTTTTGAATCCTTGCGAATGTTTCAGACATCTATTTTTATTAAGGCATACAAACTTTCAACGCCAATATAAAATTTTAGCTTCTTAATGAAACTAACTTGAAAAAATCATCCATGATGCGCACTCAAATAACACACCTCAGAGTGTGTTTTTGGAGGCGTGTGTATAATACTTCATGAAAAACAAGGTGTATGGCAACTTTGACCATCCAAAGCATATCGGACGAGCACAATACTTAGAGGGTGCCTCATCATAGATGGGATTGATGCACGTGCAAAGCATATTTTTTGTCGAGTATGTGAGTGTTTGAATAACACACCTCAAAGAGTGTTTGTTGATGGGTGAGCATAACACTTGGTGAAAAACAGGGTTTATTGCAACTTCGACCATCCAAAGCATATTCTATGGGCATGATACTTGACACGCAACTCAAAATATGTGGGATTTAAAACTTCAAAAGTATCTTTCCCATCATGTATGTGCACGTGGGAAAAACACGCCTCAAAGTGTGTTTTTTGATGGGTGTGCATAACACTTGGTGGAAAACGTGGTTTATGGCAATGTCGACCATCCCAAAGCATATCCAATGGGCACATTACTTTGCACACACCTCAAAATAAGTGTTATTCATACACGTAGAAAGTATAGTGTTGATCAAGTATGAGGGCGTTTGAATAACACAACTCAGAGCATGGGCTTATGTGTCAACTACGACCATCCAAAGCATATTCAATGAGCATGATACTTTTCACGCACCTCAACATAGGTGATATTCACACATCTGAGCTTGTTTTTTGACGGTTGTGTATAAGACTTGGTGAAAAATGGGCTTTGTGGCAACTTCGACCATCCACAAAGCATATCCAATAGACATGATATTTTGAACACACCTCAACATAGATAGGATTGACACACATGCAAAGTATCATTCCCATAGGTTATGTGCACATCCACATAACACACCTCAGAGTGTGTTTTTTGAGGGTTGTGCCTAACAAACGGGGTTTATGGGGACTTAGACCATCCAAAGCATATCCGATGGACACAATACTTTTCAAATGTCTCAAAATGGGTGGGATTCATATGTGTGCAAAGGACCGTGCTAATCAAGGATGTGTGCATTTGAATAACACACATCATAGTGTGTTTTTTGGAGGTTTTTTGATAGTTGTGCATAACATTAGGTGAAAAAAGAGGTTTATGGGCGACTTCGACCATCCAAAGCATATCTGATGGGCATGATACTTTGCACATTCCTCAACATAGGTCCTATTAACACACATGCAAAGTATAGTTCCAATTGGGTATGATTATGTTCGAATAACATACCTCAGAGTGTGTTCTTTGACAGTTGTGCATGACTGGGTGAAAAATGTGGTTTATGGGGACTTAAACCATCCAAAGCATATCTGATGGGCATTATACTTTGCACATGCCTCAACAATGGTGGTATATATTTGTGTAAATTATCATTCCCATCAAGTATGTGCGTATGAATAACACATCTCAAAGCATTGTTTTAACGATTGTATGTAAGACTTCTTTGCAATAACGTTAACATATGTGGTATTCATTCATGTGCAAATAATTGTGCCCATCGGGTATGTGCACATTTGAATAACACACCTTAGAGCATGTTTTTGACCGTTGTGTTAACACTTGATGAAAAATGGGGTTTATGGTGGCGACTTCGACCATCCAAATGGGCCCTATACTTTGCACGTGCCTAAACATAACTAAGATTAATTCGTGTGAAAAGTAGCATTCCCATTGGATATACGTGTGTTCAAATAAAACACCTCGGAGTATGTTTTTTGATAGCTCTGCATAACACTTGGTGAAAAATGGGGTTTATGGGTACTTCAACATCCAAAGCATATCTGATGAACACGATAATTGGCACATTCCTTTCATGCTTCAGATGGTCAAAGTTGCCATAAACCATGTCTTTCACAACGTGTTATGCACACACATAATAAAATATGCTCTGAGGTGTGTTATTTGAACACGCACATACCCGATCAAAAAGACACTTTGCATAAACATAAATCCCAACTATATTGAGGCATGTGCCAAGTATTGCGCCCTCTCTCTCTCTCTCTCTCTCTCTCTCTCTCTCTCTCTCTCTCTCTCTCTCTCTCTCTCTCTCTCTCCTTCCCCCTCCCCTTCCCTTTCCCCTTCCTTTCCCCCTCACTTTCTCTCTCTTTTCCCCCTCCCTCCCCTCCGTCTCAACAGCTGCCACCGAGCGTGAGTCCCACACCGACACAGATGAACTAAAAGCCTCGGAGGTATGCCCATGCCACATGAGCAAGTGCAGCATACCCGTCCCACCATATGTACCAATAACCTTCCATCATCGATATGCCACATCGACAAGTGCCATGCACCCGTTCCATCATATGTACCAATGGACTTTCATAAATGAACCAAAGGCATGTTCCTGCCATGCATGCATGTGCAATGTCCTATGATGCCATATCTTCTAGATGTTAGACTTTTGAAACTCTCAAAAGGTGTTCATCAATACCGTTATGATATCTTGAAGATTTTAGAGGACTTATGGTAAATTAATGTCATGCATGGGTTATGCATACATACATATATGCATTTAAATTATTTTTATTGATTTAAATTGTTAATAAGTTAAGAAAATGTTAGGACTCAGTCTCTATAACATGTTAACATTAAATTTTACAATTTTCATTTTTTACAAACTTACCAAATTATCTTTCTTGTTTTAATTTGTTTCTTTAAGAGTGTATTTTTCCAGAAATTACATCTTAAAGTACTCCGAAATATGTACAAATGATTTTGAAGAGTACACTTTCAAAAGTACTTACCCAAAAAATATTGTACATTGCATAGTCCAAAATTAATGAAATGTGTCTTTATAGAAGCTTGCACCCATCACTCTTGAGTGCCGAGGCTATTTGCTGCTCTATTGAAATTTCTATGCCCACCAAGGTACCTCGTTGTCTGACCCCTTGAGATCCACTAGAAGCTAAAAGTATCCCCCCACTGATTGACCTCTTAGATCGCCTCATCTCTCGACAAGAAGCCAATAGATTTGGTCGAGTTAATTCTAGCCCCCAAGGCATAGATGGTTAGTGCATCCTTAACCACCTCAAGCTAGTGGCAGACCACTCAATGTACAAGGCCATGTCATTTGCAAACTCTGAGTCCATCAGCTCCTCCTCCTATTGGATTAGGAGGCGCATCCCTATAAGACTTGCAACCTGAGAGCACAACGTACGAATATGTGAAAATGATGTGGCGATTTATATAAAAAACGTGATGTGTCACCGTTTTTTAAACCGATTTTTTCTTCCATTTGAATCATTCGAGCGATTTTCTCGATTTTTTTGAATCACGAATTCGAATTTTTCTACTTTTAGGAAGATAACTGAACCTAAAGAGAAACAATATCCACAAACTGATTTCTTGGAATCAACATCTCTAGCCCAATCTGAGTCACAATGACCAGCCAAGGAAGTGCCCGTACCATAAGTGATGCCATAATCAAGAGTGCCCTTCACATACCTGAGCACCTACATCCCTGCATTCCAATGATTCTCCCAGGCTTATTGGAGAACCTGCTCAAAACGCCAACAGCAAAAGTGATGTCTGGTTTGGTGTTGCATAAAAGTATCCTAGTGCCTCTGCTATGAAGAGAAAGTGGAAAGGGGCTAAGAGGACACCCTTGACATACAAAGTGAGAAAGATGGCCACCAATGATCATCTAGATGGATCTCCCTACATAGAGAGATGATACCCCCTGATCCACCTCTCAAAGAATCCCATTCTCTATATGGCGCCCTCTAGAAATGACCACTCCACATTGTCATACATAGGCCTTCTCAAAATCCAAGAGAAGGATGGCTAAGGGATGTGACTCCTCCTTGGCCCAAAGATACAAAAGAAAGTCAGAGTCGGTCCATCCTACCTCAGGAACATTTGAGGGGGGAGAGCCATGAGAGTCTCTCTAAGCCCTCATCAATGAAGGGGGCCTCTAAACTTCCTAAAACTTTGAGACATGGCTGTAGTAACCTGTGTCCAAACTGCCTCACGGGCAATGAAAGATGCAGAGGACTCCTTCTCCGACTGGAACAAGCACCGATAAAAGTCTGTGGTCATCTCCTTGATCTCCTATAGGTCATTTTTCATCTATCCCTACATGTCCCTCAATCGTTGAAGTTGCATCCCTACTGATCATGGGCCTGTAGTCTAGAAGAACTGTCTAGTCATCCTATCGCCCTATTGGTCCCATCTAGCCCTAGAGGGGTGATAAGGGAACTCATCTCAGTAGACCTCCATGTACTGTAAGCCCAACCTCACACTCTCATATCTATCTTTGAGCCATTGAGAACCTGGATTGTACTCCCTAAGTCCTCAATAGACACAAGCTCCTGTCTCAACACTCTCCCCTGGTCCTTAGGGAATGCCTCCTCCTCAGGGCCTAAGACTGAAGCTCCTCGCTGCTCCACTAAATCGCCCGTTAACTACCCAGGATGCCCAACCATCCCTAGGATACAACCAAATCACAATAACCACCCACTGAACCTCCTCATCCTGTAGTAGACAGCGGTTTGGGATTCTGACCCCTTTCTAGGGAGTCCACGTCGGGGCTGCTCTAGGTGAAATACAATCGTAAAGTAGTCCGACATGGTGGTATCTGCTAGAATCCTATGGATCCTACTCTATGAAGTGTCCAATCTCCCAGTAAAATCTATCCAGGTGCTCCAATAGCCTATCTTGCCTCCTGGCCAAAGGAAGAGTGCAGACTACCTATAGTCCTAGTGAAATCATCCTCCCTCCAAGGGTCTCCTGCCCCTAATTCACAAAGATGAATTGCTCCCAACTGTTCCATTTGGTTGTGGCCATCTCCCCAAATGATGCACCTCCCTACTTGTCCTCTTCGAACTTGAGATTGTTGAAGTCTCCTCCCATAATCCATGAGTCGATGTCGAGGAGGCTCTCTATGAGCTGCCTCCACAAGGTAGGATAGTGCTATCTACATGCCCATAAACATTTAGGATCCCAATCCTGGTCTCCCTCGCTAGGATGCCCATCTAGATTTCCCTCCCTAGGATGAGCTCTCCCTCATCAAAGACCTCCGAAGGTGACCACGTGAGAGACTGAAATGCAAACTCCACCACTCCTACCCACTATTGGGAACTAAACCTTTGGGCCCCTCCTAGGGAGAAGGTGGTGACATTGATTGATGTCCGCTATCAAAAACATGTGCTATTGATTCAAGTGGAAGTCCACTAGGTGGCCTACCATTGGTGTCTTTAAGTCCTCTCTAAGTATTAAATACTACGGTTGGCTACATACACGATCATGGAGTCTGTGCACATTCCAACTTACCATAGTTCAATTCTTGAGGAAGGAGGTGAAGATAATAGTGCTCACCTATGCATGGGTTCTTGTAAAATGCCCTCATTTTTTTGAGCCTTTGAGTGGGGCTTGGAGGGAAAGTAGTCAGTATCCATGCGACAACTCACCAAAGCTCCCATCGGCTCTATACCAACCTTCTTTGCCTAAAGCATCATAAAAGAGACGTCCACCCTAAGCATGTCCACACATCTCTGAATTGACCACCAGTATAGCAGCTAAAGGATCCTACCACCAGTGGGAGGTGAATCACCCTTATCTCTACACGCGGATCCTGGGTAAAGTCAAGTTGGAAGTAGGTTGAATGTCTCTGTAAAACACATATTTCATAAATTTTGGACTCATATGTCTAGATGTGGACTAATCCTAAAATTTCTTCCCAAATGGAAAGTTTACTTTATGAAAATGTCATTTAAGAATTAAAAGTTTACTTTTTGCCACTCTCATTTCCACAATATAAATTTCACAATATCTCTCTATTATGTTGCACTAATAATGCAAAAACTACTATTAAATCGCAATTTTGTATTTCTTATTGTTAAGAATCCTATTCATTTTTTAAAAAATGAGTTATTAAATTAAATCCATGAAAAACCACTTACAAAATAAACAATTGTTCATTTCAATTAATCCATGCAAATGCACTTAAAATTCAATGCTAAAAACTATAACACTCTTTAAGATTTAAAAAATTAAAAGATTTATATAGAAAAGAGACATGGAAGAATCTTTTGTACTAAAAAAAATAGCAACAGATATGCTTGCAATTTTACATTATCATATCTTTACAAGAAATATTGCTTTATATGAGTCTTTGTACAAAAGAGTCTATCTCAGCCTTTTCAATAATTAAATTCTACATTTACAATGAGTTAAGTACAAATGGTTTGATCCTAACATTTGCTTGTTTGAATGTTCGATTCGTCGTCACTTGTCACTTGGGTGCCATCTTCATTCACTCTCATCTAACCACCGTCATCTTCAATCTTTAATGATGCTTGAATGGTATTATCATGGGCATTCTTCATTTGTGCTATCTCCTTCTATTTCCTCCATAGCGAGCATCTTTAAGAACTCCGTAATGTGCAAAATAATTGGTTTGTAGTAGTTTTATTTTTCTTCTACATCATACCACATGTGCTTCTTTGTTTTCTTCGTTCTTGATTTCCAGGATACTATGATTGTCTCTGTGGAAAGCTTTGAAACTGCTTCATGGTTTGGGATCCATTCCTTTTTTAGACAATGAGTATATAATGTATTGTTATCTTGGTTCTCCTTCCTACCCCTTGGCTCATACCATACTGTTGTAAATGTTGTAGCTCTCCCCAGGTCATCCATGCTCACGTCCACCACTTTTGCAACCCAAAAGTTCACGAAACAAAAAAATGTAACAAAAAAATGGACGATTGTGTCTGTTTGTGGCATAAACTCTCTCTTCTTTGGTCCATAATATGGATGTGAGAGCAGCGATTCAAACTCATTTTCAAAGAGACCACAAGCTGGGCGCAAGTCATGACCAACATTTGGCCAAAATAAAGGTTGTTCTGCCTTAAAATCATCTTCTCTCATTTTCTCAAGGTCCTTTATCAATTGGTAGGTCTTGCTAATTGCAATTCAATAGCAGTGTGCTCCTTCTAAGAGGGGTTTCAATCAAAAAATATATGAATCATTTCCTCTTTGTATGTAATAAAAGCTTTTAAGCCTTCTATTTCACCTTTGGATTTCTCTCTAAATTCCTTTATAGGAGCCCATGTTTGATGCATTTCTTTGCTCAGAATTGAAGTTAAGAGACTGTAATGTTCTTCAGTTTCCTATATTGTATCATGAGAATAGTGTTGCCAATACATCATTGGTTTTTTATCCTCTAAGACAAAGCAAAAGTAGTATAGAGTGCTATGACCTATTAGGGCATCACCACCTTTTTGTATGAAAGGTAGAATAAAGCTCTTCCAATCTTACATTCTTTTGACCATAGAGCATACTATACCTTCTTTGTGGCCATCATCTTGCCTCCCACATTTTCTTATCAAATCATCCATCATCTCCATGTCCTTGTGTTTTAGCTTTCTTGAGACTGTGCTAAAAACCTAATCGAGATCTTCATGTGTATGCCCACCCAACAAAAACCCAACTTCAATCTCATTGAAAATTCTATGAGTGAGTAGCATTAAGCAAAATGCAAAGAAGAGTGAATTCTTATTCTCTCACTCATAATTTTCTGCATGTATTCTCAAATTTGCTGGTAGGTGACCTTTTTTTGCATGTACACTATAAATTGCCTTCATAAAGGAGGCTACAACTTTATTGCTATCATATAGATGCAATGAATCAATCCATATGTCTACCAAAAACTTAAATCCATGCACCAACACTCCACATAAATGTGTCTTCAAAAAGTATTTTCCTGTTACAGTAGAATGGGTGGAGTATTAATGAATCGAAGTAATGTTGTTATATTTAATCCATACTATCTACAATAATGGACATGTACTGATTTGGATGAGAAATAGCTTGCTCCTTCCATAATACATATTTTAGTCTAGAATGCCAAACAAGTCTATGATGAATTTCTCTCTTTTTTTTGTATGATTCTCTTTGTTATGAAGATGTTGCACTCTCAAGTGCTTGCTTTAGATCATCATCACGGTGATTGCACTTTGACATTTTTTGCCTCTTTGGGATTTTAACATGTCCAAAGCTCTTCTTCCAAATAGTACAAAGTATGAAAAGATGCTAGAGCATGACCTCTTTGCCTTTGTGTTTCTTCAATAGAGTTAAATACTTCTTTTTTTGTCAAACCTATCAGGAGATGCATTTCAGATAGATGGGGTTGAGGTAAAGCATTTTCATGAATGTAGTCTTTCAAAATTCTTGTTACCATAGCCGTTGAGGCTCTTGTTTTGGGCCTTCTTGTGTTTCCATGAATGCTAAATTTTACTCCATACTTTGCTTTATTAGCCAAATCCCAATATATGCCATGTGATAATCTTGTAATAATGCAACATACATTATTGCAAATACTTTTTCCATTTATAAGAGTATTTATCTGTTGTCCTAAACTTCACCATTTTGTGTTATTTACAAGAAAGAAAGAGAGTCTTGTGAGTAGATATTCACTCATTTTGCTCCCTCTCCTTTGCCACACATGTTATCTCTATGGCCCTTGATGTCATGTAAGTTAATGGAGCACATACATCTACACTTACAACATGTAGATGGCATTGCTTTTAGCATAACATCTTCATTCATTACTCTTATTCTCTTTGGTTGCTTTTTTGGGTTCGCTTTCATTTCATGCATCTATATGTCCATTTATGTTTCTTTTGTACATCCTTATTTGGATTTGTGCACTTCTCCCCATCAAAGTATTTGTCAATGTGTTTTCATGGTATGTTGCATCCTTGATCTTATCACAATCAAAGTCAAATACCGAATAGTCCTTTATTGGTCTCATCCCTACTTTTGATACAACTATAGGACCATTTGCATTAACTGTTGTAGTGGTGATAGAGTGTCCAAAATCTTCAAGCTCATCTATTCCTGAGAGGACATCACTCATTAATGCACTTTCTACAGATTTCATAGCTCCATAGTCTTGAAACTCCTCTACTCCTAAGAGAGCATTGCTCATTGAAAATTCATGCATCATTTCCACAATTTCACAACTTTGTTTGACTCCAATAACTTTATCATCCATGCTTGATAAGATATCAGTTGTTTCAAAATCTTTGCCCAAATTCTCAATGTGCATGAATTCATCCACTCCGGAGAAGGCATCACTTGTGAAATATTTTTATTTCTTGGTACCAATGAACTCATTGAACCTTGATAAGATGTCAGTGCTATAGTTGAGCACATTGGAATCATCTATCTCTGAAGGAATAGAGCTTGGCACGTTGGCATATTCTTTCAGTTCTTTGATATTGTAGTATATATTATGTTTATCATTGAAAACCACATGCCTCTTTCCAATCTTCAAATCTTATGCTCTATCTCAAATCCTTACCTCATAGTAGGGACCATCCAATGAGACTGAGTTAACATCCATACCATCATCGGTAACTTTTTGAATCCTCATTTGTGCAAATGTCCACTGTTCCACTTGTGCAAATCCCAAGACTTGACCTTCTGCTACGTTCTTATTTGCAAATGATATCATTTGTAAAATATCTCCAACTCTAAAATACAAAGATATGCATTTCCAAAGATTTCCATATCCCCACACTTATGCTTTAGCTCAACATGTGGTGAGCATGTGCACTAAGAATCTTTAATACAATAACTGCCACCTTATCTTCGCCAAGTCTTCTAAAGGGACAAATAGGAATTCGGATCACTTTCATGGATTGTGGCAAATGCAACTACTTCTCTTTTGCAACATAAATAACCTCCATCCTCGAAATTAAATTTATAGCCATCTCCTTTGTAAGCTTCCTTTGCAAGCAAGCTGTAGCAACAATTATAAAGAACATTAGTCTCTTTTCGATAATCTACTTTATTAATTATTTAGAAATCTCGATCTTATTTAGAAATATGGGTTTCTAATAAATGATTTAGGATTTAGCAATTAGCAATTTCCTAAACCCAAACCCTCTAAACCCTAAACCCTTAAGCCTAGATCCTAAACTAAACCCTAAATCCTAAATCCTTAACCCTAAACTCTAAACCCTTAATGCTAAATCCTAAACCCTGTATCCTTAATCCTAAACTCTAACCCTTAACCCTACACCCTAATCCTAAGCCCTAAACCCTAAACCCTAAACCCTCATCCCTAAATCCTAAACTCTAAGTCCAAAAATCCTAAACCTTAAACCCCAAACTCTAAGCCTTAACCATAAAGTACAAACTCAAAATTATAACTCCTAAAGCAACCGTAAGCCTTAATACTATCTCGTAAACCTATAAATCCAAAATGCTTAAATCCCCTAGATCATAAACCAGAAACCTTAAACCCTAACCCTAAAACCTAAACTCTAAATCATAAACTTGTAGCCCCTAAACCCTAAGTTCTAACCCAAACCCCCTAAATCCTAAACCCTAAACCCTCATCCCTAAATCCTAAACTCTAAGTCCAAAAATCCTAAACCTTAAACCCCAAACTCTACACCCTTAACCATAAACCATAAACTCTAATTTTAACTCCTAAACCTTAAACCCTAAATCCTAAGCCTTAACCCTATCCCCTAAACCTATAAATCCTAAATCCTAAAACCACCTAAATCTTAACCCTTAAACCATAAACCCTAAATCAAAAATATTAAACCCTAAATCCTAAACCCTTAACCCTCATCCCTTAACCCTAAATCATTAACCCTAGCTCTTAAACCCTAAATATGTAACCCAAACCATAATCCCTAAACCTCTAAGCCCTAACCCTATCTCCTAAACCTATAGATCCTAAAACCTAAATCATAACCTAAACCCTCCAAAATCCTTAACTTGTAAATTGTAACCCTAAACCCTAAACCCCAACCCTGGCTCTCTAAACCCTAAACTCTCAATCGTAAATCCTAAACCCTAAACTCTATACCTCTAAACCCTATACTTAAACCCTAAATCCTACCTTAATTGTTAAGTCCTAAACCCTAACCCTAAACTAATCTCCAAACCCTAAACCCTTAACCCTAAACTCTCATCCCTAAACCCTAACCCTTAAGCCCTAACCCCTAAACCCTTAACCCTAAACCATAAACCCTAAGCCTAACCCATAAACCTCTAACCGTAATCCTATCCCGTAAACCTGTATACCCTAAACCTTCAACTCTAACCCAAACCCCCTAAACTCTAAACCGTAAACCATAGACCCTAACCCTTACCCTAACTCATAAACCTCTAAACCCTAAACCCTCATCCTAAACCCTAACCCTTAAACCCTTAACCCTAAACACTAAATTCTAACCCTAATCCCTAAACCTCTAAGCCCTAAATCTTAAAACCCTAACCCTATCCATTAAACCTATAGACCCTAAACCCTAACCCAAACCCAAATCCATAAACCTCGAAACCCTATATCTTAAACCCTAAACATATTCCCTAAACTTGTAGACCCTAAACCCTAAACCTTGACTCAAATCGCTTAGACCCTAATCCTAAATCCTAAACCCTAACCATAAACCTCCAAACCCTAAACTCTAACCTCTAAATCCTAAACCCTTAATCGTAAATCATAAACCCTAAATATCTAAACCCTAAACCCCAAACCCTTGACTCCAAACCCTCATCCCCAAACCCTAATTAAATCCATAAAACCTAAATGCTAACCCTAACCCTATCCCCTAAAGTTATAGAACATCCATCTCGAATCTCGACACAAACCTCCTAAACTCTAAACCCATAAAGCCTAAACCCTTACCCTAACTCTATCCCCTAAACCTATAGGCACCTACTTGGGAGCCCGAGATGATTTTGAAGACTTGATCAAGTACATGCAAGACAAGCAAGCTATCAGATGCTCTTATCAAAGACTAGAATAAGTCCTCCTCTCTATCAACTAATGGAATACAGGAGATGAAATCATGGAAGGAAGACCTAGCAGAATTCATGGTAGTTTGGTAGCTAGGAGAACTATGGCTATGATAGTGAAACTTTGAAACTAAAGTAACTTTATAACCTATATATACCCAAATGTTCTAAATATAAATAATAAAAAGAATTATAATTTTTTTAGGCAAAACTTGACATTGACATTAAATAAAACCATTCAAAACATCAAAATTAATTGCCACTATTAATTGGAGAATGTCAAAATCCACAATTGTTCCACCCCACATTGTTTACAATCTTCAATATTGCAGGAGGGATAAAAGTGGCACTATGCATGCGCTTCTCTACATGCTTTCCTACCTTTTCACCATTTAAGGTAAAGTGAAAGGACTCAGACATGCCATCCTTCATGACCAATAGGTGTTCGCGCACATCCTTGAGAGTCCACTGTGACGTGACAGTCATATTCTTGACATGTCCTAAATGAGAACCAATACATAAACTTACCCCTGTATTATCATTGTCGTTAGAGTCAAGGGGGAGCCAATTGCCACCTGTTTTCTTCCAGTGCCTATATTGGAAAGCAAAATATAACATTTGGTGGGAGATGTGGTACTTGACAACCACATTGTCCTTACATACATGGCATTGAAACAGATCACCCTTTTGTTCACCTGACCTACTTTCCCAATTCACCCAAGCAATTCCTCAAGGGCATTCTCATGTAGGCACTTGCATGACCACATGGTTTTTGTTTTATGCATCTGGATATTCTGAAAACAAGAAGCAAAAATGTGCAGAGGCATAAACCAAGACAACCTTACCCATTTAGAGCCAAATGTAAACTTCATGGCCATGCCCACATCCTTTGCAATCTTTTCCTTGAATGATTGCACTGTTCTTGTGTTCACCATGCTGCAATCCATGTCTTTAAGTTGTGGTGTTGCAATGCATTGAAGATGGCCATAACCTGATGCCGTCCTTGGAGTAATTTACTTGGCATTATACCAATAGATATTTCTTTGTTTCAAAGCAGATGACTTCTCTCCAGCATGCATTTGCCTTCCTAAATCCTCATGAATGGCAGTAAACTTACCTAAGAAGCACTCGACTGGTTCCCACTCCTCAAAGTCTGAAGGAAATACATCTGCTATGCTTAAGTGCTATTTGAATACAATTTCAAACTAACTCATTACACTGGTGCTATTTCAAGATACAATTTCAAACTGACTCATTACACTTTGAAATCTTACACAAAATGTAGACTTACAATGCGATGGAATTATCGATTGATTGCTTGATGGAGGAAGGCGCATGTCCTTCCCCATGTAGATGTGTTGCACCATTGCAAGCCATCCTTTCTTCCCAAGCTTGAACTTCATGATGCGGCCCTTCCATTCATGCAAAAGATCACCTCTTTTGCTCTTGGGAAGCTTATGTGGACCCTTGGCAAATCCTCTCATGATGACTATCCAATCATTCAAGCTGTAGGTGCAAGACACCCATTCACCCAGTGCATTTTTACTCCTGTGGGACACAAAGTACATGTATGGACTCCTCACCATGCTTGTACAGAGGTCACAACAGCAATAGTGGACTAGAAAGTGTAGCTTGGAGGGAGAGAGCAGCTTTGATAGAGGGAGAGAGAGGGAGAAGGTATAGAGGGTACAACTGAAGGTTGAGAGAAGCTCCAAGAGGTGCTGTAGCTAGGAATGGAGGGACAAAGAGCAGAAGGGGATGAGCAACTGCTCCAGGAGGTGTTGTAGCTAGGAATGGAGGGAGAAAGAGCAGAGGGGGATGAGCAACCACTACAGGAGGTACTGTATTTGACTTGGGGTGGCCATAAGGTTGATGAAGATGAGAAACAAGGGCATCAAAAGAAGAACATGTGAAATGGGAGTAAGCCAAGAAAGATCTAATTTTGATACTTTGCTCGGCCACTTTGGTCTATTTTATCCATAAACAATCTCATAGTTATGACGGACAAGATGTTGCTAGGCTCAATTGCACTGGGGATCCATTTCATTTGTGAGCAGTCCGTAGGTTGAGTCATTTACTTCCACAGCAAAGCTCGGGTTGCATTCTTTTATAAACCATTGTCTTTTTCATTCATAGCACCAATGCATGTAACAAACTCCCTTTTCTAGATTGGTATCATTCAAATAATTATATTAATTAACAAGTCAAAGTGTTTTAAATCAATGCTCTTTTATATATGAGTGTCTTTTACACAGCAACAACCCATTAATCATGTATCATGTTTTGCCGCGTTGCTGGGGGTTGTATACGAACAAAGGAAGGACCCTTCTGTGCCTTACCCTTACCTTAATTGCTCTGGGTGAAACTTCATTTCTTTGCTCCACTTCCAGCTTGACTTGCATGTCTCCGCTTTGCATAGCACTTTCTTGATCTGTTTGAACATCTGTCCTCTTTCTGTCTCGCTTGGGGCTTCCTGCATCTGCTTGACTGTCGGGGCGGTGCTGTCTTGTGTGGCCACCCATGGTAGAGCTTGCATGGTAGCGCTCGGCATGGGTTCCTCATGCATGTTGGTTTTCACGCCTGTAGGGTCTCAAGAGTGCTCTTTCGGGTGCACCTGTGGGAGATTTCTGGTCTCGTCTCTTTCATTTCAGGGCACTCTCTTGCGAAGTGACCGCTCTTCCTGCAAAAGTAGCATGCGTCAGGGAAGATGCCAAAACGTACCTCCACGAAGAGGTTCCAGCCATTAGGAAGATCCAGTTTGAGCGATTCTGGCACCTCCTTCTCCTATCCGACAGAATGCAAACTTTTGGTGACGCCCTCTTTGGCGGAACTGATGGCATGTAGAGAACTCTCGCCAAGGCAGACACAATCGTACACAGCTCTGGTAGGAGTATCTCGTTAAGACCCGGAAAAAGGATCCATACCGGACATTCATACTCCAATATCTCCTTCGGTGTGAAAGAATCGCTCCATGGTATACCAGATTTTCACGATATCTAATTGAGCTTGACCCTTTCACTGGCAGAAGACACTGTTGCTTGAAAAAATCCGCGCCTAACGAATCGAAAATCCACAAGGGTTGCCACAAGAAACCACTTGGGGAAGTCTTCTTCAGACGGAACCCGTCCCCTGAAAAGCATAAACACCCCGCAGTCCAGTAGTCTGTTGTACTCCCTCCACAGCGAGCGACTCCGCCTGAATGTTGACCTGCATGCGAAGGATCTTCCTTGCCTCTCCAATCTGGAAACCTTCCCTCTTCCTAATATTAATTCTCTGCAAGTCGTGCTCCAGACATGCAAGGTCGATAGCATGCGAACCATCTTGTCCCGTCTTATCTGCTTCTGCAAACGAAATCGACGGCTCACCTACCGAATCTTCAGTCCTCTGCAACTTCCTCGGCGAACTTTGCGGTGGTTACGAACGCTTGGCATCAGGTTGACCTCTATTGGCGGCAGACATCCCGAGGATGGACTGGAGCTGAGAAGAGCTCACATTCCGGAGGATTGCGGAATTGCAGTTCTTAATCAAGCATCTTAACATGTAAACAAATTGAATACGTGTCTCTCGCTTCGTGTGAATTTTGTCCTCTGAGGAGATACGAATATGAAGGTTGTAAGTATAAGACGTTTGATGTAAAACTGCCTCGATGCGTTGATGCTCTCTGTTGTCGTTGTACTGTTTGCCTCTGTGCGTTGATGCTCCTTCTGTTTGCCAGTCGTTTGCATCTCGTGTGAGTTCTCGAATTTCCTAAAGCAATGGCAGCAGCTCTCGGAAGTGGAAAGCTGGATGTGCGTGAGAAAGTGAAAGTCGCTCACCAGGAGGTTTGTGGGGGAGATGCATTACGATTTGTTTTCTCGTAACATGTTTGTCTTTCTTGATTCACGGCGTTTTCAAGAAATCGTCCGGAAGAAAAGCATCTCGGTTTTTTTAATTCACATTGTTGAGGCTCTTCAGTCTTCACAGTTCAGAGATCGTCCTGAATTCAAGATACATGATACTTTTGGGGATAAAAGCGTAGATAGATGATACTTTTTTTGGATTGAGCTGCTTTTCTATAAGATAGATGACACTTTTTTGAATTGAGCTGCTTTTCTTCTATTTATTTCACCGATAGTACGCAGTGCTGTTTTGGCTCCTTATTACATGTTTGATTCTGAAGGTGAAGTCTCATCACTGAAGGTAAGCTCGGGCTCACTGCGATCGTTGTCTGTATTCTTTCCCGTGGTTGTCTGGAATTTTATTCCTGTGCTTAGTGTACCTTTCTTTCGTCTCTTTATTTTGCTTTTCATCTATTCTCTGTTTTTTCTTTTAGAAATTTTGCATTCTTTATTCTTGCAAGCTATTACAAGATATTATGCAAGGGAGAACGGGCCTTTGATAGTCGTACCGTATTTGAAAGATGGTGGGGAAACGTTGAGAGCAGATGGAAGGTAGGATTCTTGTTTGATAAAGGACAAGACACGGAAATAGTAACTTGAGAATCCACAAAGCTTGTGGAAATTGGTTCATTGAACTAGGAGCTTAGGTGAGAAATACTAAATTAAGCGAAAATATAACTAAATTTAGAGAAAAGATAATCCTTATAGGATCAACCTCATGCTAGTTGAGTGATAGAGTGAAAGAGCCCGACTTTAGCATGGAGAATGTAGAGCAAGAAGAACATTGTCCAACACTAGTGGGAGAGATAGCATTTAGGAATGAAAATATGGAGCAACTACGTGACAGTATGATTTCGTGGACATCAGGTTCAAGGTATGCAAGAGTTGCCATCGGTGTTAAAATTGAGATTTCAAAGGGAGAAATCAGTTTGATCTACTTAGAAAGGTGGAGAGGAGAGCAAGTTATGAAGGAGATTGATTTTAGTCCTAGGTTGTAGTAGGAAAGCCGATCAACAGTTTATTTTCATTCCTAAATGCTATCTCTCCCCCTACTGTTGGACAATGTCCTTCTTGCTCTATATTCTCCATGCTAAAGTCAGGCTCTTTGACTCTATCAATCAGCTAGCCTGGCGTTGATCCTACAAGGATTATCTTTTCTCTTAATTTGATGTTTCTTGTAAAGCTTCCAATCAAAATGATTTTTGAGGTAGAGGAATATAAGGACGAGGATGTGCTGCGCTTGGATCTGTATCGATTGTAGAAAATAATACTAAAGGTTCATGAAAAGGAAATTCGGTAGAATGGAGAAGTCAAGGAAGGCAAAGCAGGAGGCAGGGCACTACGGGGAGGAGACAGACCATTCCAGGGAGGGGAGGTGGAGCGAAAAGCAAAAGGACGATTGATTGGACTATTTTGTCCCTCTTGCGAGACCTCTCTGCTTCCACGATTAGTTGTGTGGAAGGACTGAGAGGACCCCTGATTGTGCTTGGATCCTTCATCGTGCTAGGATTCCTCATGGTGCTGAGATCACTGGGATCTCCCATGAGAGTTGGATGGTGGGGACTCGCATTGTTGGGACTCCTGATGATGATAATCGCCTTCAGATCCCTGCTGATCGCTCTCTTGGCCACTGGGGCTTGCAATGTGTTCAGAGGCCATGGAGTTGTGAGGAGGAGAGCAAGTAGCTTCTAAACGGCGTCCAGTGGGTCTAGCAGTTTGTTTAGCTTGTGCCATAGAAATGAGGGATTTTAGGATTTTGAAGTGCTTTATATAGTCTTTTTTCAAGCACTTTAGGGTTTTTCTTTTAAATTAGGGTTTTTTTAGTGCACCCCCTCCCCCCCTATCCCCTGTTCGGTAATACTTAATCTTCACCACCCTCCCTCTTTCGACCACCCTCCCTCCGAAAGAGGGAGGGAGATTCAAAATTTGAAATTCAAATTTTAAAAAGTGGCCCCCTCCCCTCATTGATGAGGGGAGAGATAGGCTCAAATGTGAGCTTAACCCACCTAGGTTGGGCTGGTTAGGCCTCTTTGGGACCCTCCAAGCCCCTTGTATTAGCCTACTAAGCATTCCCTAATCCATTCCTTATGAGGTCCTTTTGAGAGCCCAATTCTCCCCTAATGACTTGGCACAACAGACATGCAGGTGAGACATGGCGCACTGCGAGACTCGATAGGATTTACCTTTCTAAGAATGGTGAGTGGATAAAGCCATGTGTTCAAGGAAGGGTCATGAGAGAACACTTTGAATCAGATCACTTTCCTCTTATGTTTCAGTTTGACTTACTATCTGACATGACATCTCATAAATAGATATATTACTCTCATAAAATATATGTAATATTTAATACTATAGATGCAAGATTTTTCAAAATATAACCTCATAGATGTCCTCAAATGGGGTTTTTTGATCAATTTGAGTGGCTGGATGACTATATTTGGACATTGGATTTGAAAGTTATGCCACTTTTAAAAGTGTTGTCCATGGTAGTTTCGCTAGCGAAACTACTTTGGAAGACCTACTTCAAAGGGGTTTCGCTGGCGAAACTACCTTGATGGCTTACTTTAATAAGGTTTCTTTGGATAAACCCTTTCATAGGCTAGGTTGAGAGAGGATTTTCAATGCCACAACGTACGGTGAGTTGGTCCTCTTCTTTCACCTAATTTCAGAGTCCTTTCAAATATGCATGTATGCACATGCTATAGCCTCATCATGAATGGGTTGTTGCAGGCAAAGCCTAGACCTACCTATATCTCTGTTGTCAATTGAGTTCTCTCTTGCAAAGCTTAGAACTTGCGTATATCTGACAAAGTATTTATCAGGTGTGTGCTGTGATACTTGAACCTTTCATCTTTTTTGGTGCATTATGCTAGCAGCTCTTTCCTCTTATCTGTTCAATGTTGTCACTCTTAGTGATTGGAGCTATATGTACTATGCACAGTCAGGTCACAGCCTCACAGAAGGATCATAAGGGAATTTTCATAGAGAAATCTACTCTACATGTGGGTTTCTTAAAAAGCCATCCCTTTATGTTACTCACCATTCCCAAAGATTCATATAAATATTTGTGTATAAAATAGGCATTGCTATAATACTTTGCATATTTCTAAGTGAAATTGGGTTTTGTTCTTATCTATTTTTGCCATATTTTTACATAGTTAGAAGCTTTTTTTTTCCTTCACTCAGACGCTCGGAAGATTTTGCTTGAAAAATGCTCATCCCCTTAGAGACAAAAGGAAGAGAGATTGCATGACAATAATTCAAGATGAATCAAGAAATCTAGTAACAGGGGAAAAAGAAATTGCAGGTGTCTTTGCAGTACACCTAAGCCATATAGCTCGCTCCAGGCCTATTATGCTGGCCCATTATGATAATAGAATGAAAGACTTCCTAGCAGATATGCCAAGGAGAGTAAACATGTTTAAGGATATCATGTTGCAGAGACCCTTCTCTGAGGAGGAAATCAAATTTATAGTCATGTAGCTTCCCAGGGAAAAGTCACCAAGCCCTGACGGGATACCAGCAGAATTTAATCATCATTTCTTGGTGCTCTGCAAAAACAAGTTATCATTGGTTGTGTAAGAAGAGAGAGATGCCTCCATGCCTTAACACTTGGATCATTAAATTAATTCCCAAGAGCCATAATAAGCTATCTCGAAGTCAGTGGAGACCACTGGCAATGCTCAATACAACCTACAAGATTGTGACCAAATTGCTAGCTAATCGAATCAAGTTCATATTGGGGAGAATCATTCACCAAAACCATTATGGCTTTATTATAGGAAGGAACATCAAAGACTTAATGCAATGATTGCAATTTACTATACTATGCTACAAAAAAAACAGTTTATGATGCTAAACATGGACTTTGAGAAAGCATATGATCGTATTTCCTGGGACTTTATAATCCACACAATGCAGGCAATGGGATTTGGAAAGAATTTTTACAGCATCGGTAGGATGCTTTTCTCAAATTCGTGGGCTAAGATAGCTATTAATGGCTACCACTATCAAAGTTTTGAGTTGCAGAGATCAGTGAGACAGGGATGCCTACTAGCACCTCTCCTCTTTGCCATAGTAACAGAGCCACTCTTCTGTCAAATTGACTGGCATCAGAACAGAGGAGCATTGAAGGGTCTGTTGCTCCTAGATGGCACAACCTACTAGTAGCACATAGTTCTTTGCTGACGATAACACTAGTTTTCTTGAGGGGTCTGAAGAGAATATTGATAAGTTCTTGGAAGTTTTCAATGAGTTCGCAAAAATGTCAGGATCAAAAATCAACAATAACAAAAGTGAGGCCCTATGGCTCTCTTGGTCAAATAAGCCTCGATGGACATATAGATTTGACTTCAATTGGGTCCCAGAAGGTCAAATCATTAGATACCTTGGATGCTCGATTGGGGTAGGAGTTAAGTTGAAAGACCAGTTTGATTGGGCCTTCCAAAGAATCAAAGCAAAATTTGATATATGGGCGGATAAGACACTCTCTCTCATAGCAAGGATAACAGTAGCCAAACACATGCTAGAGTTAGTGTTAGTTTATGTTTTGTCATTTCCCAAAAGATGGAGGGATAGGCCTAATGAGAATGAAAGAAAAGAACGATGCTTTGTGTATGAAGACGCTAATGCAACTGGGAATCAATCATCCTTAGGCAAAAACGGCACTTAATCTGATCTACAGGAATGCACCGTGAGGAATCAACACTTCTTGGTAGGATTTGATACTAGCTGACATGATTTTTTAGAGTTCCTTCCTCAAAAACTCTATCAAAACTGCTAATACTGTGGAAAGCTAAAGCAAAGGGATGCACATGGGGGGGTTGCCGAAGATTACAAGGCAATGGATCGCTAGGGAGATCCCTCTTGCTAAATAATTGGGCTTTTGAGGACTCACCAGCCTATATCACAGTCTACCCAAGAATGGTTGCTCAGTTGTTTAGGAAAGGACTAATCTCCTTTAGACAATATGGGATCCAAGAGGAGCCAAATGGGCCAAAGTGAGCCAGTTAACCAGAAGGTATGGACTTACCAGAGCAGAGGAGTGGTTCATGCAAGAGATGATAAACAAATTGAAAACTGACTGGCCAATGAGTCACGTCGTGTACACAGAGGGTAAGGATGTTAAAGGCTTCCTATGGAAATCAAGAAAAGATTTCTCTAAATTATCACTGTAGGACTTTAAAGTGAGACAAGGAAATGGTACTGCACTAGTGGTGGCAAAGACTCAATGGATATATCATGCACCGATGGACAAGGGGCCCACTTGGGAGATGAGATTATGGAGGGTCTAGAAAGCAACTCCTTTGTTCAAGCTAAACTTCCTATTATGGAGAGTGATAGTGGGTAAACTCCCTACTAGAGCAAGGTTAACCCAAGGGTCCAACCACACTACCCCTTCTGCAACAGCTTCAAGGAGACACACATGCACATACTGTGGGAATGCCTTGTATTGAGATGCACATACAAGTGAAGTTCAGGTGGAAGACTATCCTATCGGGCAATAAGAAAGGCCACAATGAGTTGATTAATCAGATGCTTCATCTCAGTTTGGGCTTAGGATTGATCTTATACACCATGTTTGTACGGTGGCGCGATGTTATATGTGAATCTGTATATGTGGAAACATTGGAATGACATAGTCTTTCACATAGTACCAAGAACTAGAATTCCAATTAGAAGAAATTCCGACTATTACTGCCTTTTTTGGCTCGAAAAATGAAGCTTGTAAATCCCTTGCAAGGGTATGGGTTTGATGTTTTGACCTTTCTATAGAAAGGAGACTTGTATATTTCTTTCCTTTAATACATAGTTCTACTTTTCGCAAGAAAAAAAAAAACATGTTTGATTAACCTAAGTTAGTACTTAAATGGGTCGGCAGAAGGTAGCTTGAAGATGTACCACGTGGCAATCGGGCATTGAAATTGCCATGTGGCACACAAATGAAGTTCTTTGCCCAACAAGAAAGCTTTGGAGCTTGCATTTGAATGCAGGGGAAGGAGAAGGCTAAAGGTGGCTGAAGAAACATTGAGTAAAGTGTGGTGGAAGTGCGAGCCAATACGCATGGAAATGCCAACAATAGCTGAGTCGGTCCACCATGCATGGAGGTGGGTAGCACCATTGGCGTGAAACAAGGCTGCATCCTATTCCCTACCACCGGCTGATTTCCTCCATAAGATGATCACACAAATGCCCACGTTCTATCTTTGGGGTGTAGCATCTATTCTAATTATGAGTGTGTCCAAGCTATTCTTAGTAGTATGTCCACACTGAGGCAGATAAAGAAAGCTTGGGGGATCGGTTCGACTTCCTTCCTTGCCTGGTTGTTCTCCTTCAAAATTGAGAAGGGCAGCCACATAGTTGTGAAAAGAAGAATAAGGATTGATGGGATGCGAGGGGTAAATGTGGAGGAGAAAGGATGAAAAGGAAGATGTGGAGAAATGGTAATGGAGGAAGTGTTGGTCCTTAACGCATCCTATTGAGGCCTTAAGTAGAAAAGAATTGCAAGAAGAAGAGCATGAGAAAAGACAAGTTGAATCGATTATTATATATTTTATTTATTTATTTATTTATATAGAGAGAGGGAGGGAGGGAGAGATATGGATATATATAAAAATATAAATATAAATATAAGAGCTTCATTATAATGAATCATAATAGTGAGAGTGGAACTTCAGAGATGAACTTAATGGATATAATCAAATTTTGAAAAAGGGGACAGAGTACTAGAAGTAATTAACAAATCCAACTAGCAAAAACTTTATCTTCTTCCCTGTGATGGCCATCTATGTGAGGTTTGGAAATTCATAGAGAACTTGAAGACTAGCGATGACTCCTTTGGAGCTAAGATTGAGGTATTGCAAGCCGTCCTATTTGTCAAAGTTGTTGGGCATTACCCATAAATTTGTTGGTTGACAAGGAAACTCACATCAGTAGACTATTCAGCATCTTGAGCTAAGATTGAGGTATTGCAAGCCATCCTATTTATCAAAGTTGTTGGGCATTACCCATAAATTTGTTGGTTGACAAGGAAACTCACACCAGTAGACTATTCAGCATGTTGAGCTAAGATGGGATGCTACTAGAGAGATGATGCATGGATAAATTAACATGTTGTAGAGCTAAGCAGCTAGCCAAGGCAATTGGTTCATCACCTATTATATTATTTCTAACAAGAGCAAGCCACCACACTTTGTTCATCATATCAAGATCCTATTGAATGATGGCTTTGAAGAGCTGCTTCAATTAGAGATGAAGTTGTGTTACGTTAGTCTGTTACTCTATAAATAAATCCTTTGGAGTCCACCGAGCTTGGGTGGGAGGTTGTTGAAAAGATTTTTGCATCATACACCATACCTGGAATTTTCCATCATTGGTTCATTGTCTACTAAAACATACCAAGAATCCACCCACTTAGAGAGAGAGAGAGAGAAAGAGGGAATGTTTCCACAAACTTAGATGCAATAGGACTCAAAATCAGTTGTCACCATTGAGTCATTTGTTATGTGTGTGTTTGTACATGCGTACTTTATATAAACATACCACATAATACACACATGTGTATATAACAGACACACACACACCCCAAAAAAAAAACTTTATCTTCTTCTATGCGATGGCCTAAGAGCAGAGGATGTGTATTATCTCAAGGTTGGAATTCATATAACACTTGAAGACTATTGATGACTCTATTGGAGCTAAAATTAAGGTATTGCAAAGCCATCCTATTTGTCAAAGTTGTTGGGCATTGCCTATAGATTTGTTCTTTGACAAGGAAACTCATGCCAAACTATTTAGCGTGTTGAGATAAGATAGGATGTTGTTGGAGAGATGATGCATGCAAAATATGTTGTAGATCTAAGTAACTAGCTAAGGTAGTTGTTACATCAACCATTAAATTATTTCTAACAAGAGCAAGCCACCACACTTTGTTCATAGCTCCTATTGAATGGCTTTGAAGAGCTGAAAGTAGAGATTAAGTTTTGTTAGGGCCAAGAAGCTTCCCAAGGTCATAGAGATATCCCCCATTATTCTATTACTCTATTGTTGAAAAGAGTTTGCATCTTGGATTTTTCCCTCATTACTTCATTGTCTACTAAAACATAGAAAGAATCCACTCACTTAAAGAGAGAGAGAGAGAGAGAGAGATTCCACATAATTAGATGAATTAGGACTTATAATTAGTGGTCACCATTGAGTCATCTGCTATGTGTACACATGTACATACATGCGTAATATATATAAAAATATCACATAATACATACATTTATATATATCACACACACACACACACGTGTGCAAGCCATGACAAAGCTTATCCAACTTTGAAACTCCCTGAGAAGCATTTAGATATTGGAATATATAAATAAAATCTCAAACTATTTTCCTTGAAATGGAAGGGAGCCTACAACCCTAACCTTGAGACCCAATGAAGCGGGTCTCTAACCGGTCGTAGATGGTTCATGCTACTCGTATTCTAAAATTCATAGCTACTAACCTACAAACAATTCTCAACCCAGATCAATTCCAATGTATTCATACTTCTGAAGAAATTTCATGCACCTCTCTTGCTCTCAACCCAATTTGAGAATACGAGTAGCATGTCCCGTACGGGTCATGCTACTTTTTTTCTTAAAGTCATAGCTACTAACCTACTAATAATTCTCAACCCGGATCAATTCCAATGTATTCCCAATTCTGGAGAAAGCTCATGTGGCTCTCCCGCTCTCTCTCCCTCTCCTTGGCTCCACCTCTCTTGCTCCTGCATCTCACTCAATTTCAAGGAAGAAGTTTGAAAACATGATAGCCAGGCAATTAACGATGTCGCTTTTTTCTTTGGTGGAATGAATTCATAAGTTTTAACTAATGTGAACAATTGTTTTCTTTTTACCATTTGCTAATTGTGTATAGCTATCCCTATTAAGTTTAAAGGAAAACTATATAAAAAGAGAGCCTACATTCTACATGCTCATGCATTGCTACTAATGGAATTACATACGGCATCTCGCATTGATGTCACCTCACGATGGTCCTTATGTGCTTTGCTTAGACATCATTCATATGAAGCTTCAAAGGCTCGCTCTACTCATCATAACCTAGTATTAAGTTTTATAGAAGGCAATAGCCAAGTCAAGCTCATTCAAAAGAATACTCCATGTGTCCTTTAGCCAACCAAATGCTCGCTCCACCATAATGCTATGGATGATAAAGAAATTGGGCTTTGATTGCTTAAGATTGAATGGTATTATGAACCATGATACAACAAGTACATGCTACTTTATGAACACATGATGGAACTACGAGTTTTGTGATAAAAATTGAGCTAAGAGTTGTTCTATCCTTTAGCATATTCACAAAATTTAATGTGGATGACACAAATTATAGTTAAAACCTAGCCAAACTCACTAAGACATTCATGAGCCTCGAATTATGTCCATGACACATTGCATCTAGGTCATTGCACTTTATTAAACAAGCACAAATTATTTACAAGAGATGAATCAAAGGACACATACATTGTTTTTCTTAACATTGCTAAGGGTCCATGGGTCATGATGCATTTAACATAAGTTTTTATTTCCCATCATAGTCAAGGATTTCTACTTCCTTGACCTCTTAAAATGGCCCACATGAGCTTTTTTTTAAATCTCCCATATGTGACTTATTGCCTCCTATTGTGGAATCAACTTAGCTAGCACTCTTAATGGCTAGCATCCTTGTTTTATGCACAAGAAATGGCCCATTGGGAGGACAGGTGGCATGTGTCCATTTCTAGTGATCACTATGTTGCATTGTTTGCATGAATGAGATTCAAGTTCACAAATTTATGTCTCAAATAGAATTACATGATTTAAAGAGCAAGATTTTCTTTGCCACCAAATACTTCTATTAGTTATTACATGGATACATTGGTTGTTTGCTACCAATAGGAGCCATTTCATGAGATATTGGTTTGCATGGAGCTTGATTTGCCTCCCAAAATGAAGCAAGAAATTATGTTGGTAGTGAGGCAAGTTCTATGTCCAAGTATGTTCTTCTTTTGGGTGTTATGCAAGTTTTTTAGAATGTAGATTGTGATTTTTGTTCTTTGGTAAGCATGTATTCAGTGGCAATGAATATTGAAAAGATGTGTGGATTTATATCAGAGTGGGAGGAGAAATTCTATCCACGGTGCTTGAATTTCCTTTGGGCAAGTTTCTAGAAAATGAAAGGGCTCAATATGAGTGTCATGAAAAGAGATTGCTTTTGAATGACTTGGAGAATGATACTAAAGCAAATAACTCCTTCTTCATAAGTTCTAGGGATGTTGAGATGTAACCAGTTGCATCAACTAAGGAAAACATAAGCAGACCACATCTGTAGAAGTTGTGGATGTGAGTGATTTCCATCCTAAAAGAAGAAAATAAGATTTTGATTATAAGAAGGGGAAGGCAATGAGTAATGAGTGACAAGAAAATTTTGGCTATGGATGTGAGTGATTTCTAGCCTAAAGAAGAAAAGAAGATTTTGACTATAGGAAGGGGAAGGCAATAAGTAAAATGTCAAGAAAGGAGAATTGTTAATAAGTGATAATAATTAACGAGGTAGGAAAGTATAGCTATTTGACATCACACAACTATCATTAGATGATGAATTTTTTAAATTGAAAAATGAACATTTTTTTCTCTTCCTCTCTTGTTCTCTTTCTCTTCCTCTTGCGTAGTGTTTCATCATGTATCAGAACCATGGAGATGTCTAATAAGACCAACAAGTTGATTTAAAATCTAGGAATGGCTAGAGTTTTGTATTCAATATTCATGCTCTAAGCATGATATTATAGAGCCTAAAATTGGCCACTTTATTTAAGAATTTAGGTGGTGTTGTGTGTTTTTGCTCGTACATGATGCAAAAGGCAAAAACAACATTTTGTATGGGGAGTGCTGCCATAATTCTTGTATCTCTTCTCTTTCCTCTTCTTGTGTCTATTTTCATTATAGAAGACTTGTTAATTTCCTATCCTCACCTTGCCTAACCTCACTTTTGAAATAGCCTTTGCCTAGCTTCCAATTGTAAGAGAATGGCTCAATACTATTGATCTGTGTCATGTTTTGTAGGTATCTTAAATTATAAACCTACACACAACTTATCTTGTTGCTAAGTAAGATTATGTCTTTCTTTCTTTAATTTTTCTCATTATTATGTGGATGCAACTAAACTCGTCTTATTTATTCTTGTCATTTGTAACCGGCAAATATTCCCCACTTTGGGAGGCTAGGGATAGCCTCCAAATGTGAAAAAGCATGAAATTTTTTACTTGGGAGCACTAGAAAAGTATGTTTTTAGAGGAATTTTGGGAATATTCCCTAAAATCTTGCTAATGTAACCCTTTGAAAAAGGCTGAGGATAGCCAAACCCACCCTAAAAAAAGAAGACGGTAGTTTTATAAAAAAATCATTGAAGCACATATCACACTGAGAGACCTTCCTTCTATGCTCATTGAATAGGGACGCTGCCTTTGGGAGTGACGATCGCCCTCATCAGACAAAGAGCTATAGCTAGACAACCATAGTGGACCACGTCTCTTCTTTTTTATTCCGTAATCTACCCAGGAGGCATGCATGGCAAATCTCTGTCACTCTCTAGTCAAATAATTGAGGCTTTGATAAGTGTAAGGCCTAAACATTTGTGTTGATGCATCTTGTGGGATGCCTTTTGTATCATAGAAAACTTCAAGCATAGGCATTGTTTAACTATTTGAATGTGCACAAGGATCCAAATTTGTTAGTTACAATAATGCATCGAATTATTGCTTCATGGAAAGGTCTTATTTCAAGATCATTGTATGTCCAACTTGACAATACAAGAAGGAGAAATAAAATTAGACATTTCTCATGTACATGTGTAGGCTTGTGGATAAGGGAATTAGTGATAAGTTCTAATTTGGATTCCTCATGGTTGGACATATGCATGATCAAATAGATGTAGTGTTCAGTACATTCCCCAAGAAGCTTAAAAGGAATGATGTGTTCACTTGATAGCTATAATGGTGTTTGTGAAAGAATCCTTTAGTTTGCCATGAGAGGTGTATCACTTGAAAGAGATTTTTTATGTTCAAGAAGCTAATACTATGTGGAAAAGGTGAGGAATGTTGTAACAAAAAAAATCTTACATGCCATAGCTAGAGGTGTATCAGAAAAGACTTATGATGTTCAAGAAGTTTATATTAGGTGGGAAGGGTGAGGAATTTTGTAGCAAAAGTTTTAATGATTTGATATTGTTGCATCATTTTTTCATACGAGAAAGTGAACTCAAAGAACACATCTACAATAGCAAGCCCATGGAAACTCCTATGGAAACAAACTCAAAGAACATATCTATAATAGCAAGCCCATGGAGACTCCTATGGAAACAAACTCAAAATTAAGTAAGTTTGACACTTCAAGAAAAGTGAATGCAAATCTCTATAGGCAACTATATGCAGTCTAATATACTTAACACATACCCGTCATCATGATATTCTACACGCATCAAGTAAGTCTGTTTATATAGAAATCAAGGTAATCTCATTTAAGAATTGCTACCAAGAGAATCTTGCAATGTATCAAAGGTACAATTTCGCATTGGTGAAATGTTATTACATGGACATTTTAATATTAACATGAATGATAGAAGATCAACAACAAGTTATTGTTTCTATTTGGGCACAATAGTGATTGCTTGGTGCAACGAGAAACAATCACATAATCCATGGAATATAAACAGAGGGCACTTTGTAATGGTTGTTGGGAGTATATTTGGATAAATGATTATTGAAAATATACAAGTAGGATTATAACCATTTCTTGTGACAACAAGAGATCTTCAAGTTGATCTATTATTTTGTGATCTAATCTCCATCTACCCTTGTTCTCCTAGCTAGACTTTATGTGCAGCTTTAGGTCATTTTTTAGATCTGACATAGGAATGCTTTGTTAGTTTATGGGGCAGTCCACAATCCTACATGCATATGGATTTAGACATTGACCCATTTGAAGCCTTGGTGCTATAAGATGGGAAGTTCTTGTAAAAGATTTTCCTAAAATATGTCCTTAACTCCCATTTCCTTTGTGGGTTATGGGGGCATTTCATCTAAGATCATCCTCAGAGAGCAAGCTGAAGAAATATGAGAAATAAAAGTGAAGGAGAGAAAGTAGAATGGAAAGCAAAAGCACATGTTAATGACCCCCTATAAGCACTAAGATAGAGATCCCTAGGTTGAATTTTTGGCTCATGTAGATCCTACTCTTGTCCAAGCTTGGAAGGGAAAGGAGGGCTTAGGCTGATCCTCAAGAGCTAATTGGATATTCATCAAGACCCATCACTGAGTTGGATTCTAATTATCATTCTAGCATTCCCATACACATCTTAGCAAAGTGAGAGAATATTCATAAAAGTGGAAAGGTTAAACCATTTTGAGTTATGCAAAAACTAGCGTTCTTGCCTAACTCGATAAGTGTTTAACAAGCAACGTGGCATGTGGCATGGGAAATGTGGTAGCCCAGCCCATCCAGTAGCCTAGCCTCCGAGGTCGGGGTCCACTTACCTATCACCATCCATAGAAAACCATTTGTTAGAACAAATTTGGCATCATGTGGGAAGATAGGTGATTCTTGTGTTCCCCAGCTTGTTATCGCTTATACCAAGGAGACTTAGAACTATAGACAGATTCTAAACGTATACCAAAAAAGAACTAGATGCCATAAGTTCTCTATTATCTCTTGCATTTTGCTTTTCGATACAAAAATGGCCTAGTTCTATTATTTGGTCCAATTGTTTCCATTTCCCTTCGTGCATCCTCCAACTTTTTAGAGATAAAGGCCATTTTGGTAGGGTCTATGCTTGCAGATATCCTAGCGGTCCTACAAAATTTGGTTGAGAGAATCGAGCCGGGACAAGAAACCACGATGTTCATTGTTCTTGTAGCCAAGGCAAAGGGATAACCAGAAGAGGACCAAAAAACATGCAAGTAGAGTTTGGATGCCTTGCGCTAAAGGGGAACAAGTGTCATCCTTGAATCCTAGATGCCATAGAAAATCATTCCAGCATTCTTGTACACATCTTAGCAAAGTGAGAGAATATTCATAAACGTGGAAAGGTTAAACCATTTTGAGTTATGCAAAAACTAGCGGTCTTACCTAACTCAATAAGTGTTTAAGGAGCAACGTGCCACATGCATGGGAAATGTAGCAGCCCAGCCAAGGGTTACCAACATGACTAATGGTTAACCTCACCAAAGGTTAACAAGGTTTGGGTGTATGTATGTTTAAAAAATAGAAACCTATTAACAACATGGCACACGATGCTCTGATAAAGGTGGATAAAAACTATTTTATTATATGGATACTCATAATGTATGAGTACAATTGGTACAAAAAATGTCGAATCCATCGAGTAGCCTAGGCTCTGAGGTTGGGGTCCACTTACCTAGCACCATCCACAAAAATCCTTTTGTTATAACAAATTTGGCATCATGTGGGAAGACAAGTAATTCCTGTGTTCCCCAGCTTGTTATCACTTATACCAAGGAGACTTAGAACTATAAACAGATTCTAAATGTAAACCAAAAAAGAACAGGATGCCATAAGCTCTCTAATATTTGTTGCATTTTGCTTTTCGATACAAAAATGGTCTAGTTCTATTCTTTGCTCCAATTGTTTTCATTTCCCTTCATGCATCCTCCAGCTTTTTAGAGATAAAGGCCATTTTGGTAGGGTGTGTTCTTGCTGACATCCTAGCTATCCTATGAAATTTGTTTGAGTTTATCACCGGAATTTCCTACCAAATTCAATTATCAACCAAATGAGGGGAGTGGTCCTTCTCCAAGGTAAAAACGATTATAAAAAAGAGGGGTTTAGTTCATAAGCAAGAGTGAGAAACCAAATAAGTATAAGTGAGTGTGTGTAGGATGGGGGGTTAAAAATGAGCAAATATATATGAATTCATGTAGGGGGGTCGCCCACACCCTTGTGAGAAAAAAGGATACATAAGAAAACTCCCCTTGAGTCTAAGTGAAGTATTCTAAGTGAAGCACACATCTTGGGGGCTAGTCTGTGTCATTGTATGAAAAGAAACAATCTTAGGGGGGAAACCCACTCCCTTATTTGAGAACAATAAATTTTTAATATTGGGGGGTATTCCACACCCATGCATTAAAAATAGAATTTAAATCATCAAGAAAATAAAGAACAAAGAGTGACATAATTGAAATAATTGGCGGGGGGTAATCTACACCCTTCTCAAGATTCTTTTATTTTATGTTTAAGAAATAATTGGAAAGAGGGAGGTAGAGACCACGACCTCAAAAGAGTCACCACCATAGGTTGATAATGCATGTTTTTATTCATCCAGGATGAGTTAATAATTAATCATTTGCTTGAGTTTAAACAAATTTTGTTAGTTTAAACAAATTTTGTTGAAAGCAACACCATACCTAACTAAGTGTAAATCAAAACAAGTTATATAGGTCCTTAGAGCATCATAATTATAAGCAAAAAATAACAATGTACCTAGATATATATATAGATTAGAGTCTTCAAGGCAATCATTACTTATAAAGAAGAAAGAAGGAAATAAGATGGAAAGTTTTGAGACAATTTATAAATGAATAAATAGAAGAAAATTATGACCAAGATCTTTAAAGGTTAGCCAAAATTAAAAGAATAACATTTAATACACTTAATCAAAGCTTTAAATTAGAGGAAGCTATAAGTAAATTGAAGTATCTTTTTTCAAAAAAAGATAAAAGAAATTTAAAGTGGTTTTAAAGTAAGTAAAATTTAGGTATATAGATATATACGTAAAGAGCCACATGATAGAGGAAGTACAACGAGATCCATCCCGAGGAGAACAGTGACACTTGATATAGGGCCTATGTATGTTTTGAAGGGTCTTGAGGTACTTCTTGCCTTACTTCTCAATAGGGACAACTTTGGTACGGAAGCAAACACCATGGCTTGAACATTTGGATTAGTCAAAGGTTTGGAGGGAAAATAAAGGGAGGGTAAAATTGAGGTTAGCTGAGAGGAAATGCTTGCCTTGCTCCAGAGAGATACATTACAATGGTCAACTGCATGAGAAGAAAGACTACATAATGTAATGAGCAACTAAAGGAGGGTGAAGGGAGCATGGTGCTTAATGGTCTCAAAAGCCCAAAGTTTGTCAATAAGGCCAATGGAATCCAACTCAAGTTGTCTAGGGGGAAGAAGAGAAATGAAGGAGGCAAACTCTGCAAGAACCTTGTCAAAAGAATTCTCAAAGGAGGCAAAGTCTTGGGTTAGTCTTGCTAAGGCTTCTTTCTTGACTAGATCACGACCATCAACATCCGCCACGGGGTTAAGGGAAATGTAGACAAATCAAGAAGGAAAAGGAATCAAGGGTAAGTTTTTTACCAGTAGGAGTTTGTTCACAATGGCCAGGAGAGCCTTGTGGTAAAACTCTAAATCTTGCTCATCAAAAGCATTGACATCACTGAGAGGTAGAAGGAAATAATCAAACACCACATTAGCCGTGTGGGGTTACTTGTAGAAGATTAAGAGTAATTACAACCAATGCTTATAGCTGAAGATGTCTCCTTACTTTTTGCCTCTTCCTCGAACTTGATCAGTTTCTGATCAAATCCGTTATTCAAAAAACATGGAAGTATAGTTTGGATGCCTTGGCCCGGAGGAGAACAAGTGTCATCTTTGAATCCAAGATGCCATAGGAAATCATTCCACCATTCTTGTACACATCTTAGCAAACTGAGAGAATATTCATAAACATGGAAAGGTTAAACCATTTTGAGTTATGCAAAAACTAGCATTTTTGCCTAACCCGATAAGTACCAAATTCAATTATTAACCAAATCAGGGGGGTGGTCCTTCTCCATGGTAAAAAAGATTATAAAAAAGAGGGGTTTAGTTCATAAGCAAGAGTGAGAATCCAAATGAATATGTGTGTGTGTGTAGGATGGGGGGTTAAAAGTGAGCAAAGATATATGAATTCATGTAGGGGGTCGTCCACACCCTTGTGAGAAAAAAGCATACCATAAGAAAAATCCCCTTGAGTCTAAGTGAAGTATTCTAAATGAAGCACACATCTTGGGGGGTAGTCTAAGTCATTGTATAAAAAGAAACAATCATAGGGGGGTAACCCGCTCCCTTATAATGAACATTAAATTTTTAAAATTGGGGGGTATTCCACACCCATGCATTAAACACAGAATTTAAATCATCGAAAATGAAGAACAAAGAGTGGCATAATCAAAATAATTGGCGGGGGGTAATCCACACCCTTCTCAAGATTCTTTTATTTTATGTTTAAGAAATAATTAGAAAGAGGGGGATAGTCCACGCCCTCAACAGAATCACCATAGGTTGATAATGCATGTTTTTATCCATCTAGGATGAGTTAATAATTAGTCCTTTGCTTGAGTTTAAACAAATTTTGTTGAAAGTAGCACCATACCTAACTAAGTGAAATAAAAAAGATTATATAGGTTCTTATAGCATCATAATTATAAGCAACAAATAACAATGTACCTAGATATATATATATATATATATATAGATTGGAGTCACATAGGTTGATAATGCATGTTTTTATCCATCTAGGATGAGTTAATAATTAATCATTTGCTTGAGTTTAAACAAATTTTGTTGAAAGCAGCACCATACCTAAGTAAGTGTAAAACAAAAAAGGTTATATAGGTTCTTATAGCATCATAATTATAAGCAACAAATAACAATGTACCTAGATATATATATAGATTAGAGTCTTCAAGGAAATCATTACTTATAAAGAAGAAAGAAGGAAATAAGATGGAAAGTTTTGAGACAATTTATTAATGAATAAATAGAAGAAAATTTTGACGAAGATCTTTAAAGGTTAGCCAAAATTGGAAGAATAACATTTAATACACTTAATGAAATCTTTAAAATGAAGGAAGCTATAAGTAAATTGAAGTATCGTTTTTCAAAAAAAGATAAAGGAAACTTAAACTAGTTTTAAAGTAAGTAAAATTTAGGTATATATATATATACATAAAGAGCCACATAATAAGATAGCCAAAGAGTTATAAAGATATAAATACATAAAGTGACACCCAAAACAACACGAGTTGGCCGAGGAACCAAAGACAAGCTAAAAGAAAAACTCATGCAGTTAAGAGATGCCACAAGGGGACGAGAGTGGGCAAACGAGACCCTGAGAGTGCGACGCAACTATGAGAAAAGCATGCATGAAGGAGAAGGTTGCAATAGTAAGCAATATTAAGCTAAGATGCTGAGAAGGGAACTCAAGCTATGAGGAAGGTGGTCATAGAGGAGTAGGAGCTATGGGTAATGAAGTAAGTCTAGCACTCACAAGTGGATACATTGAGAGAATCGAGCTAGGACAAGAGACACAACGTTCATTGTTCTTGGAGCCAAGGCAAGGGATAACCAGAAGAGGACTAGAATAGTGGTGGAAGAGGAGTTTGGGTGAGACCGAAATCATGCTGGTGATATCATCGAGATCCATCCAGTTGAGAAACAAGCATGTAGTCAGCCAAGGCCCAGGTCATCCAAGCAGGCAAGTCAAAAAAATAGCATATAGACATTGTCATGAGCATGTCACCAATATTGGATCTGGGCTATGACGGCGAAGTGTGCAACTACAAGAGAAGATCATGCCAACCAACAAGCATGGGGTTGCAATAATCAAACAAAAGCCAAGGGAGGTAGCAAAAGCTTCTTTAATGTGAACTAAAAGCTTCATGCCAGTAAACATGAGTTACCAAAATGAAAGCGGGTAACTACAAGCAGGTTGTGCGATGCAACTACACCAATAGTGGAGCACGTAGCAGCACTAATACAGAGGTACAAAGGAGGAAACATAGTAAAGGGAAGGTTGCAATGAACCACTAACCAAACAAGAACACAATCCATGAAATGCCAGCTAGTAGAGCGAGAGAAGGACCACAAAGTTGCAACAAAAACGAGTGCCATTGAAGCAAGAGGAACATAGGTGTTAAGAACAAGACAAGATGGAACCACCACACTAACTAGTAGAGTGAACAGTGAGGTGTTAATCAAAACAAGAATTCATAGCTAGGAAGGAAATATGAAGTACATTAGCTATCGATGGGTGAGGAGAAAGAAAACATGCAAGCCCGAGGAAGTGGTACCTCTAGACTCGATGAAGTCATGCTAAAGGAAGTAAAAAGTATGTATCAAGCAGAGTTTCCAACAGAATCAAGGTCACAAGAGAAGGAGAGAAGTAAGTAGGCAAAGTTCACAAGGTTGGGAGAGTTTCATAGTTAAATAGGTTAGTAAACCATTACAAGAAGAAAGGAAAATACGTGGGGCAGTGGAGGGTAGCTAGGTACAAGGGTAGTTAATAATGTCACAGAAGCATGATAACTTGGGTTAGTAACAAAGGGCATTTAAATTTTCCAAATATACTATAATATACAAGTATGTATTAAGTATTTGCTGTCTTAGATTAAGGCTAATAGCTTTAATTATGTGATGAACACACTAAAACATTAAAGGGGGTTTTCTTTAAACAATTCAAACACTAAGTTTTGTATGTGAACATTATTAATGATAAAATTATCATCATGGAGGGACATGGGAAAGATTTATTATCCCCGATTTAGAGTGGTTTGGGGGCAATGTAGATAGACTAGTTATAAAGGATCAGTTAGAGGGTGGGTAGCCGCATCCATACCTCAATTAGTTTTTAAAATAAGGTTTCACACTTATACAAATTAATGACATATACTCCAATAAGTGTGACATATTCAAAAAGGAAGGGGAAACTTTATTATAACGGTCCATACATGAACCATCATCATGTTCCAATATAGAAGAGGTCAGTGCATAAAGAATGGGGGGTGTGTGTGTGTGTGTGTACCCACGCTGACCAAGGGGATACCATATGATTGGGGCACGATACCCATCATATGTTATCCTGACCCCCACCAAGAAGTGTTATTAGGGAAGTAGTGTTGATTCAACCACCAAGAAAATGATTCTCAAATATGAATTTGATAATTAGACTTTCAATCTTACGTTGCAGAAAACCATTGTCACCAAATAGTTTTATGAGTTTAGTCAAATCCAACCAAGCCACCTCAAGGTTGGATACAACATAAATGATGGGGACGACCTGAGATAGACATACCTTGTAGTAGGAGTTATTCTTGGGTCTATTTCTATGAAGATGAATGAAGGCAACATTGGGGACAGATAGCTTGTCTTTCTTCCATGCAATTGATGATATATAATTTTTGATGAAATGTTTTTTTTTAAATACAGTAGTATTGATAAAATTAGTATCCCGAGTAGCCGACCCAACAAAGTTCAAAATAGGTTTGAAGGAAATGACATTAAGAGGATAAATCCACCAGGGTATATTGGGTGATGTATCTGAAGATGGATCAAGGCATCTTAAAATAAACTTATTATTGCAAAAGTTATGATCATCTATGTATCTAAAAGAGTATAAAAAGTCTTCTATCACATTCCACAAATTAAGGCACATTTGTCTTTTCATAAAAGCAATCTCGAATTTGAAAAAATAAAATTTGCATCATGAGTGTGAACACGAGTACCCCATCGATATTCCAAGTATCTATTTGCATTGTTCTTTCCAATTTTCACAAAAGCATTAGTCAAAACATAGAGAATTAGTCCTAAAATTTTGTCTTGGATTTTTTTATCTTAGTAAAAACTAACATATGATTATGTGTTTTAAAGCCTAAATAGCCTTTTTTCTTGAGTAAGTCCAAGTTAAATTTCAAGGAAAACATGAAGCTATCCTCCCTCATATGCGGAATAGCTTCATAGCAAGTAGTAATATTAAAGGTGTGCATGGAGACAATGGATGGAGGGAGATTAATCAAAAAGTCACAAGAGCTATTAATCAGCTAGAAGGCATTAATCTTCTTATGATAAAATTTCCATGCATCATTATGCATATCAGCAACAACCACTTCCTTGAGTCCATCAATTATACTAGCAAGGCTAGAGTTAATAATTGTGCAGTAATATGTGAGAAAACACATCCATGAGCATTAGTAATCCATTGGAATTTCTTTTTGTGAAATTTATAGCTACATATAAGGTAAGGTAAAGTCAAAACATCCATTTCCCCTAACTCAAATAAGCTTAGTCTTTCTTTAATACATGACGTAATGTTATCCTCATCCCCACAAGTAGCCTCAAATTCATTCCCAGATATCCTACCAATAGCTAGTAGTTGGCATAACCTTTTGCATATGAAAGTAGAATTCTGTGGTGATTTCTCCAATCCTACTACAAACAAATGTGTGGTAAGATATTGGACTTCATCCATTATGCATTTATCTCTATACCATGGTTGGGAAGCATTCTTATTCAAACACCATTTATCAATAATCTTAAGACATAGCATCCCAATCTTGTCTTTGCTAGGCATGATCTTCAAAATCTTACAAACCTTACACCATGCCTTAAATAAATCTTCAATTGCTATGAAAGGGTTAGGCGGAAGTGGGGGAATATGATTAAGACCTTTAGAAAGAAATTCTTTAATCTTGGGATGATGACATATAGATATGTCCCTAGTAAGCACATGTGACTCATCTAAGAATCCATCATTTAAAAAGGGCTCAAAGCATTTGCTTTCATGACATATGCATGAAGTTTTTTGAGAAGTGGTAAATGTGTCCATAGGACGATAAAACCATTTTGAGATATTTGGAGTATAAGACCATGCAAAGCCGATGTTTTCAAACATGTATACCTTAGAGGGATCAAAACTCTTAATGACTTCCAAAAAGATCCATCTTGGTGTAATAAAGTCAAAAACTTCTGAGGAAAAACAAACATGGATAAACTTTTTGGAGATCTTCCTTTCAACAAGGGACCTTGTACGATTAACCTAGGTAGCCAATGATCATTGGGGGCCATTACTTGAATGTGATTTGTTTAGCAATGTCTAAAGTGTCACTGTTAGGAAATGGAGTTAATTTGAGTGATTTTTAGTGTGTTCTAGAGTGGTACTATACTAGTTTATATCCTAGAGTGCCATGTGTCACTATGGGACTTATCCCATATACATTTGACACTTAGAGTGTGTGTGCCTATCCTATAAAGGCACTTGTACTTTCTTTCCTTTCCATTCTGCCTTTCATTATGCTTTCCATATTTCCATTCTGTTCCTAGCTAACTTCCATGTCTCTTCATATGGTATCAGAGCCTTCCTTCCTAGCCCTTCCCTTCCTCCTTGCTTCTCCATGAGGTAAAGGATGGCCGGAAAGAGAAGCTGCCCTCTCTTCTCTTAGAGGAGCTCCCTGTCCCTACTCCTCTCCATTGAAGACTTCATCAACATTGGGATACTCCTCCAATGTTGTCTTCTCCAACTTGATCTTCTACCACCTCTCTTCCCTTTCCTTGGTGAGCTCTTCTCCTTCCTTCAGCTACAAAGACGTCTTGAGTGGTGCTGTTTCTATTGCTCTCTCTATGACCTGTGGATGATTTGATGCTTATATATGGATCTAGAAGTAGAATCACGACTTTATGTCTTCAAGAAAGTTGTAGAGGATCTTGAGTACTACAATTTTTTTTTTTACATCATTGCAATCCAAGTTTCCTATGAAAAGATATAGCTCCTGCAAAAAGTGATGAAAATTATTCATGCGCACGGATTTTGTTCTTTAGTTCACAGGATGATAGTTTCCAGCCTACTATCATTATCTTCATCTCCATCTCCATCTTTTGCTACTCCAGTTGGTGTTACCAGAAGCTTGCTAAAAAACAATCGAAGGATCATGCCAGTTGGGTGGCATTCGCTACTAGTGATGATGCAGATGAAGATGACCCTCCGACACAAGATCATGATCTTACAGTCTGTCTCCCGATCTAGAGGATGATGATCATGATTTTGCTTTCTAAAGCATAATATATTTAGGTACTCTGCCCTAGGGGTGTTTCCCAAAAATGAATGCAATAAATCATGTGTGTTGAGTCAATAAAGGTGACCTGCATTGTATCAAGCATGTGTATCATGTGCTCGTCAAACATCTTTTTTCCCGTCTGCTTTCTACAGATGTCCTTGCCACTCCAAATTTTGTTAAATATGATGGTAAGTGTGATTATTCATCAATTTTGCAATTTATTCATCAGTTTGTAGCTCATTTTCCGTTAGCATGGATTCAAGATGAGCAAGATAAAGTCCACCTTGCAGCCCCTCATCTTACAGGTGAGGCGGTGACTTGGTGGCAGCATTGGGCTAGTAAGCATATTGACCCAAAAATGTTTAAGATGAATTTCATTTGGGCAACGTTTGTGGCTGACCTAAAAGCCCATTTTCTCCCACCAAAATATATGCTTAACCTGGAGGATGAGTTCGCTCATCTCTCCCAGAATGGTTTGCATGTGTTGACATACAGTAATAAGGTCATCACACTAGCGCAATAGTTGGGCGTGACGGAGAGCGCCAAGATGAAGCAATTCATTCGAGGTTTGGACACGAACATACATTTTACCATTCGAAACTTTGACTTATCAGATTACGAGCGGGCGCTGACTCTCGCACAGAATCAGGAGATGATGCTGAACGGGGGAAAGCCCAAGTAGGTCAGAAAGATTCCAAAGCCCCGCAGTAGTCAAACAACACAGCGGGTAAGGATCAGAAGAAGGACAACTAGTTCCAAAAGAAAGACGGCCAGGCATCTGGTCAAAAGAGGGAATCCAAGCCAAAGATGACTCCAAATGAAAAGGCTAAAGTGGGTATTACAGGAGGCTATCTACCGACAAGCAGAAGCGATACCACCAAGAACATTGCTACTTTCATTGCCACCACATCGCTGGGCATGGCAGGAAGAATTGTCCAAAGTGGCTTGCCGAAAAGGATGCAAAAGCACCTACTTTGTCCATCACTAATGTATTGGCTCTTCCAGCTCCGCCTCCATCCTCAGCTACGAATGCCATCTTCCCTGCTTTCAATGCCATTCCCACGGTGGTCTTTCAAGGTAAGAAGGAGGGTGACTTCTCACATCAAAAGAAGGCACTCATTCGAGCGTATGGCATAGCTGACGAGCATCAGTTTATTGTCTTGTTCGATATGGGGAGTTCAGAAGATGCCATCTCCCCTCACCTTGCCAAGATAGTTGGGTGCACCTTGGTGCCTCACGAGCTTGTAGTGGATGGGTTCACGCCCGGCTTGCACACATCACGCATAAGGCCATCCAGTTAACTTTTTCAGTTCAGAAGGCCATGTTTACACGGGATTTTATATTGACTCCTTGGATGGGGTGCGACATGATCCTCGGGATTTAGTGGTTCCGTGAGCATGTTCCGATGCCTAATTGGTGGCAGGACACCTTCATGATTGTGGTTACCTGAGCCTGCTATGATATGCGGTGATCGGAGCATACCAAGGATTCCATTAATCTCTCATATTCAAGTAGGTCGCACTATCTGCAAGGGTGCCATGTGTGCACTTGTCTATGTCCAGTGCCAGATCACTGCAGTTCAAGTCGCTCCTCCGATGGGGCAAGCAATGGAAAAGTATAATGGTATGGCATTTGATATTTTGAAATCATATTGTCATGATGCTCAGGGAAAGTGGGAGCAATTTCTTCCGCTTGTGCAGGCCATTTTGAACGATACCTATTCTTCAAGTATTGGTTGCACACCTTATGAAGCAGCGTTTGGATGGCGATTTACCTCACTCCTCACCCGGATGGTGTCTCCATCTCTTGAAGCCAACAAAAACACCGAATCCATGACAGAGACTACGGAGTCCATGAAAAGTCGCATCGCCAAAGCTCAAGCATCGTATACACGCCAAGCTAATAAATCCAGACGAGATGTCTAGTATAAAGAGGGCCAATGGGTGTATTTACGCATTATCAAGCAACGATTGAAGCAGGTAGGCAAGCGATGCCCTAAGCTGTCCTTTAGGAGCTTTGGACCATTCCCTATTATTCAAAATTTCAACGATGTCTCAATGAAGTTATGCCTACCAGATAGTCGGACTATGCACAACGTGTTCCATGTAGGTTGGTTGAAGCCATATTTTGGGCCTCCTCTTTCAGAGATTTTCGACGAGAGCAACAACCTGATGTTCTTGATGAAGCCGATGTTTTGCAGCCAGAACAGAGATCCTTCTTCATAAATTCAAGCATGGGTCAAGACGTAGGATCCGGGAGTTTTACACCAAGTTCCGGATCGAGGTACCCATGAAGCAGTGTGGTTGGACGAAGATTTTTTCCAGGAGATTCCCCAGATATTGGCAGACTACTTGGAAGCAATGAACCTACCGCCAAGTTAAGAAGGAGGGAATGTCACAGGCACCCCTGCACTTGGGTGCAAGGTGACACACTGGCTACATCGACAAGTGTATTATAATTCCTAGATAGGAGATTTTGTCGTATGCTGTGACCCCTTTGTGAGCCCTTGGATAGTCAGGCACAAGCTACGTAGGTCAGTCTCTCAGCCTTAGGTCAAGTCAGTAGTCAGTTCTTGCTCACTAGTACCCACTGGAGAATAGTAGGTTAAGTGTTTCCATCTTATAGTTTAGGTCTTAGCCTAGGTTAGGAGTCCCTTTAGGGTCCCCAAAGGCTAGCTAGGTAAGCAGGGAAGGCAGCCTGCAAAGGCTGCCCAAAAACTCCCCTGGCAAATGAGCCATGGAGGGCTTTTTATAGGCTGGTTGTAGGCCAGCCAGTCTGTAAAACAGATTGAGTCAGTCTGTTTACAGACTAGGTTGGCTCAGTCCAGTGCTATAAAAGGGCCCCTTGGCTGCCCTGTTTTCTCATTCAGTTTGCTCTTGCCTTCAGTCCTCCTACAGCTCCACTTTAGCCTCCTGTGCAGCCCCTGAGATCCTCAGATCTGGCCCTGCTCTAGCCTCAGTCCCTTGGCCATCAGTTTAGCCTGATTTGAAGGTGACCATGCAGCACAACAGTCGGAGGTTTGGACTAGCAAATGGACAGAGGTTTGGACAGTGTTTCCTAAGCTTTCTTAGCTCTCTTTTATAGTTTTACAGTTTACACAGCTCACTCTTAGCTCTATACTTCCGTCATCTCTCAGTTCTCTCATAGGATCCACCACTTCTAGCTTTTCACTCTCTCACTCACGCAGTAACCCTGCATTCCGCTAGATAGCACAAGCCTCTTCCTTGCCTTGCAGAAGCATCCTACATCGTCAGTGTGGATAGCATCAAGGTCTCGGTATTGGTCGGCATTGCCTCTCAGGTCTTTGGGTCTGCTATACGTGTGCACAGTGAGCTCTTCAGAAGCGTGTTCCATGCTCTCTTGAAGAGTGTTCTTTGTATTTCTCAATTCTCCAAGTATAAAGCAAATTCTCCCCTGATTGGGGGAGGGGGCCCTCAATGGGTATAGGGACCCAATCGGTTGTTGACTCTACTCTCTCTCTACCCTCATCTCCTTCCTCTCTCTATGGTAAACAATGCTCATTCCTCGCTAAACGTTGAAAGAAGGTCTTGCTGTGAATTACACGATCAGATAACCGTTGCACGTTACAAATGACGATCATCCTTAGCTACTTTTACAGCATAGAGTTATACTTCTACGGCTGAACTTTTCTTAATATGTTCCGTCGACTGCATAGACTAGTCACATTGCACTAATAGGGCAGTGGTGTTGGAATTTTTTCCTTTCTGAGTCACGTAATAACTCTTAAGAGATTCAAAACATGAGGCTTGTTTCCATGAACGATATGTGCTCGTCTTTGCAATGCATATTAAGTGTGCAACATTTGCCTTTGCAATGTTTGATAGATTTTGGTTACTATTCAATTATATGACCTTTTGGAAAGCTCACGACTGTCGAGTGTAGATACTAGGATTGCCTATATCTTCTCTCTTCATGCTAATAATGCACTGCTTCCCGAATCCATGCATCAGTTGCTGATTCCATGCAAGTAGTAGACATTGCAATAAATGTCTTACTGTTTTAGTTAGCCTGGACCACAAAGCAAGCATTGACATAGTTCAATGAGGAACTATAGCTGTGCAACAATTATCTATTGGTCTCTAAATGGAGACTCTACATACTTCGGTAGATTCATAGATATGAGCAATGTTAATGCCCCACTTATCAACTAAACTGCCAACACTATCGATTGTCTTGAGATTGAGATTGCCTTGTCAATGTGTGCAGTCATTACAGCTTTGGGATGCTCCAGAATTCATTAATCTGGCTCATCAGTCAGCTGCAACGTTGCTAGGGAATGGTCTCCATATGTAGGAGTTCTTCTACTATGGCTTGGTCCCTTATCCATGACCTCTTTAATCTATTGAAGATGAGCTCAACATACTTTGGACTCAAGAATGCACTAGCTAGAATATAGTAGGCAAGCCTGCCATTGGTTGGTATGCTTGTGAGCAAGATGCTTATAAATTTGAAGTCTCAAGAATTTCTTGATGTACTCTTAGTGATTCAAAAGAAACTAAACACGATTTGTCTATTGCATTCTTTAGAAATGATTATTAGAGAAACATGACTATTTGACTATATGGTTGGGAACGTATATGCATTGTTTGGAAATGATTATTTGTATATTAGCATAGATAATGACAGAGCTTCTCACTTGCTTTGTGAGCCTAAAACTTAGGATATCCATTTCCTGCTCTTAGTACTATATAATTGCTTCTTAAGGATCACTTACAAGCTACCCGGGCCATGCAAATATGAGGAAACTACCTCTATGACAGCAAAATACTTTAATAGAACGTCTCTTTAACATTAGTCGTATAAAGATTGATTATGTCCCATGCTCATTATGTCCCATGTTTTGGATTCAAAGATTGATTTGGGAAGACATTTTCACCACACTCGGTATGTAGATGCAGTTTACAATCCTCAAGTGGACTGCACTTATGCAATAGAAAAGGAGCTCTCTATTTAGTTACATGTGATTTGTTTTTTATTTCATTATTGGCATTTAAATGCAGTTCATATTGACTTGTCTATATATGGAGGTCTATTTCTACCTTGGTGGACCAAGGGATATGTGTAATTGGAATATGCATATTCTGATTTCTTATGGGATAAGGCTTAAAAGCCTCCTCAGGAGACACATAAGTTAGGGTTCCTTCAATGCCAATTCTTTTATATATTTGACATTGGCTCATACAGATAAGTCTTAGTAGTATATACATAAACTAGATGAGAGCCAGATTGTGGTATGGGCACAATATAGGAATATGTTTGAGAAGTAGTATTTAATCCCCTTAGGTTCTTGGAAAAGGCTTTTGGAGTGGGACCTCCTTTGGAACAATCAAACCTGCTGAAATTATAGTTTAGACTGGATGGGATTATAGGTTGACGTGCTGAAATTACAATTTTGACTTGCAGAAGTTACAGTTTTGACTTGCTCGAATTATAGTTTGACTTGAAAATTTACAGATTTGAGTTACTGAAATTACAATTTTGACTAGCTAGAATTACAAATTGACTTGCTGTAATTACACCTTTGACTTGCTAGAATTAAAGTCTGACTTGCTAAAATTACAGTTTTGATTTGCTGAAATTACAGTCAAACTTGCTGAAATTATAGTTTTGACTTACTGAAGTTACAGTTTCATCTGCTAAAATTATTGTGACTTATTGAAACTATAGGTTTGACTTGCTAAAATTATAGTCAAAACATGTTGAAAGTATAATAGAAGTTGCTGAATTACAGCTTTGACTATTCATCTATACCATGTGGGACAAAATTTGAATAGTCCAAGGTTTCTTTATTACTTCAACATTTCTATAAACTTTAGGGAAGCAAGTTTTTTAATCTTATATCACTTTCCATAGTGAAAAGACTTTTAGAAGAGTGAGATTCCATAACCAATGGCATAAGAGACTTGACTCATAATGAAGATACTTGAGTCTATGTATTGGTTATGTGTCTCATGATCTTTCTCTTTACTATAGATAGAAAAGAAAAGAAAAAAGGAATTTGATATTGGAATTTTTTACAGTATGCTACACTTGGGATGTTCTTGGGCAATCTCCTTATGGTTTGAGGTTGCTTCTTTGGGGAGCGAAGAAAATTCTCTAGGAGAAATCATTTTAGATCCCATGTTTATGGATTTTTCATATATTTCGTTGGAAGTTATCTAGCACTTTATAAGAACTTCATTAACATTATAGATGCCAACTGCTTTAAGATTGCCAAGATTTTATTAATGCTAATCTAGATTGAGTGATAGGGATAACAACTGTGTGTCAGCATTGAAGCCTGGCTTGCACATCAAAAATGTATTGTCCTAACTTTCATTTTTGTTGTGATGGTGCCAGGTGAGTCGGCATACCTCTCCATCAGATTTGCAATTGTAAAATCTTTGGTGTGTTTTGATGGACTTAAGATATGGCATTGGCAATTACAACAAGTACTCTGCAACGGATTTTCTCCAGCTACTGTAGAACAAGATAGAATGTATTGTTGGAGAATAATCTTGAATACCTTTTGTGTAATTTAGAAACTTTATTAATATGATTGGGAGAATTTATGTTGATTATCACTTTGATGCTCTATCTAAAGTGGTTGAATAAGAATGGATCACTCTTATTTGTTGTTTAAAAAGGGCGCATCTGATATACTTGAACATTTGAAGCTGGTCCAGTAGTGTAGTAGTTTAGATTTTTTGATAGGAAAAACACACACACACTTGCACATCATTCTTTATGCACTTACCTCCTGTGTATAGGAACATGATGATGGTTCATGTATGGATCGTTATAATAAAAGTTTCCCCTTACTTTTTGAATACGTCACACTTATTGGAGCATATGTCTTTAATTTGTATAAGTGTGAAACCTTCTTTTAGTAACTAATTGAGGTATGGATGCCGTTATTCACCCTCTAGCTGATCCTTTGTAACTAGTCTATCTACATTTCTCCCAAACCATGTTTAATCGGGGATTATAAATCTTTTCCCATGCCCCTCCATGATGATGATAATTTTATCATCAATAATGTTCACATATGACACTTAACGTTTGAATTCTTTAAAGAAAACCCCCTTTAATGTTTTAGTGTATTCATCACATAATTAAAGCTATTAGCCTTAATCTAAGTCAATAAATACTTAATACTTTAAATGCCCTTTGTTACTAACCCAAGTTATCATGCTCCATGAAAAATTAACTATCCCTATACCTAGTTACCCTCCACCACCCCACATGTTTTCCTTGCTTCTTGTAACGGTTTACTAACCTATTTAAGTGTGAAACTCTCTCAATGTTGTGAACTTTGCATGCTTACTTCTCTCCTTCTCTTGTGACCTTGATTCTGTTGGAATCTCTGGTTGACACATACTTTTTACCTCCTTTCGCATGACTTCGTCGAGTTCAGAGGTATCCGATACACAACCTCACCACTTCTTAGATTCCTCAGACTTGCATGTTTGCTTTCTCCTCACCCATCGATAGCTACTATACCTCATATTTTCTTCCAAGCTATGACTTCTTATTTTGATTAACACTTCACTGTTCACTACTAGTCAGTGTGGTGGTCCCTTCTTGTTCTTCACAACACTATTTCTCTTGCTACAATGGTGCTTGTTTTTGTTACAACTTTGTGGTCCTTCTCTTGCTCTACTGGCTGGCCTTTCATGGATTGTGTTCTTGTTCGGTTAGTGGTTCATTGTGACCTTCCCTTTACTACATTTCCTTGCCTCTGTATTGGCACTACCAAGTGCTCCACTATCAATGGACTTACCTGGTGCAACCTGCTTGTAGTTGCCCACTTTCATTTTGGTAACTCATGTTTATTGGTGTGAAGCTTTTAGTTCACGTTGAAGAATCTTTTGCTACCTCCCTTAGCTTATGCTGATTATTAAAACCGTCGTGGTTATTGCTCGGTGTGATCTTCTCTTGTACTTGCACACTTTGCACTCTTAGCCCTCATCCAATATTGGTGACCTGATCATGATAGTGTCTACATGCTATTTTTTTTACCTGCCTACTTAGATGACCTGTGCCTTGGCCGACTATGTGCTTGTTAATAAACTAGATGGATCCTGGTGATATCACCAGCATGATTTCAGTCTCACACAAACTCCTCTTCCAACTCTACTCTAGTCCTCTTCTACTTATCCCCTACACTTATCCCCTACCTTGGCTCCAAGAACAATGAACATCGTGGTCTCTTGTCCCGGCTCAATTCTCTCAATATATCCACTTGTGCATGCTACTCCTACTTTACCTTCTAGTGTCTCTACGATGCTAGTCTCTCCTCTACGACCACTTTCCTCATAGCTTGAGTTCCCTTCTTGGCTTCATGGTTTAATATTGCTTACTACTACGACCTTCTTCTTCTTGCATGCTTTTCTCATAGTTGTGTGGCACTCTCAGGGTCTCGTTTGCCCACTCTTGTGTCCTTCTGGCATCTCTTAATTGCACGAGTTTTTGTTTTATCTCATCTTTGGTTCCCTAGCCAGCCCATGTTGTTTTGGGTGTCACTTTATGTATTTATATCTTTATAACAGTTTGGCCATCTTATTATGTGTCTCTTTATGTATATATCTATATACCTAAAATTTTATTACTTTAAAACCACTTTAAATTTCTTTTATCTTTTTTTGAAAAAAGATACTTCAATTTACTTATAGCTTCCTCCATTTTTAAGTGTATTAAATCTTATTCTTTTAATTTTGGCTAACCTTTAAAGATCTTGGTCATAATTTTCTTCTATTTATTCATTAATAAATTATCTCCAAACTTTCCCTCTTATTTCCTTCTTTATTCTTTATAAGTAATGATTTGCTTGAAGACTCTAATCTATATATATATCTAGATATAATTATGATGCTATAAGAACCTATATAACCTGTTTTGTTTTACACTTAGTTAGGTATGGTGCTGCTTTCAAAAAAATTTGTTTAAACTCAAGCAAATGATTAATTATTAACTCATCCTAGATGGATAAAAACATGCATTATCAATCTATGGTGACTTTGTTGAGGGCATGGACTACCCCCCTTTTTCTAATTATTTCCTAAACATAAAATAAAAAAGGGTGTGGATTACCCCCTGCCAATTATTTCAATTATGTCACTCTTTGTTCTTTATCTTTGCAACGATTTAAATTCTGTGTTTAATGCATGGGTGTGGAATACCCCCCAATTTTAAAAATTTAATGTTCTCAAATAAGGGAGCGAGCTACCCCCTAAGATTGTTTCTTTTCATACAATGATGTAGATTACCCCCCAAGATGTGTGCTTCACTTAGAATACTTCACTTAGAGTCAAGGGGAGTTTTCTTATGGTATCCTTTTTTCTCACAAGGGTGTGGATGACCACCCTACATGAATTCATATATTTTTGCTCATTTTTTACCCTTGTTGAGGTTGACCTCTCCACCCATGTGGACCCTTACTGAGGAGGGTTTTGTAACTATATGGACAGTTATAACTATCCCTAATAGCTAGTAGTAGTGGCCTTATCCACCGCATTATTTTTGTAACTTTGTCTATTTGTGACTGTTACCTAACTGACGTCGGATCACTATCAGATGTTGTTATAAGCTGATTATCATCTCTTGCATCAGGGTGGTTGTTTCCATCTACTGAAATGCAAACTATTTGCAAAATTTCTACTCTATAAACAGTTGTCTCAGTTCTTTATATGTTTTGTACTATCTTTTTCTTTTTCTGACATTAGTCAAATTTAAGTACGACACTGGCATTTCCATTGCCAAGAGTAGATATGTGTAGATGTTTTTTAGTCTTTTAGAGACACCACTAACACTATTGGTGATCCTCTATTATGTTTGAGCTTCGACTGTCAGTTACTGCTACATAGCAATTCTGCAAAAGAGTGAAAGCCATATGATCTACAATGACTACATGAAAAATAGACTAGCAGATGCAACAACTCCCAAGAAATCCAATCAACAACAACGTATTGTCGCAAAGACAACTTCTAGCAAAGCAGAAATGGCATACAACCACATTCAATGAGCGAAGTCATTCAAAAATCTCTTGAAGCCGGACAACTTTTAGAATTCCTTCAAGACTTTTATAAATGACTTCCTCACAATGAAAATCAACTAGATAGCTGCCACAACACTCCAAACAAGTGAACACACACTGTGACGAGTGAGGTGTCTATGAAGCTGTGGCTCAGAGTTAGCAATTAGCAAGAAGCGAATTGTACTCCCACTCCTTTCTGACCATACAAGTGTGCAACAATAGTAAGACAAGCCAGCACATAATCATTGGATTACCAGTGGAGATTTGTTCGACTATGTAACAAGCACAATCAAATACTCAAGGTGACAAGATCCAAAAAAGTGCAAGCAGATTCCTTATCAAACTCCACTATGGGCAACTCAACAGTATAGCCAGTGACTACAGTGCTCTATTTCTTTCTTACATGGTGAGTACCTTGGTCCATGTTAGATAACTTTCAGGAGAAAATGTCACCTCACTGAATTGGCTATGCTTATTTCACAAGAAACTATGCTAGATTGGAAGCGGGCAGACAAACAGATGATCAAGACAAGATTTTCCACAATCCAAATTACACACCAAGTGGAACAAGTTCTTCTGATAATTTTGTGCATGGCACAGACATAAGTGAGGTTCAAATCGAACTTAGCGAATTGATGGTGCACTCACCTACTGTGAAGAATTAAACAAGAGGAGTATTGTAACAAATTTTGGAGCACACTTATTTGTTGAGGCTCAAAGGAAACTCGACTTCAATCCACTACCTCCACCTCCAAAAAAGAAATTACAAGCTCTAGCTCAAAGATAACACCAATCGCCAAGAATGTAGAATCCTTTAGTGAAGTCAGCTAAATTTACCAGCAAGAAAGGACAAGATCCGAACAGTCATGTCGAACAATTTGAAACAAGGTGGGCTGCAAGGGATTTGGACAACTCCCGGACCTTACAAAAAAAGAGCAGTTTGTAGTAACTTTTAATGGTAAGGCAATGATTTGGCTTATGCAATATGGTGTAGGTCATTTTGCCTCTTATGATGGATTGAAAACTGCATTTTAAGCCGTTTTTGTAAAGAAAAATCTCCAAAAGATATACTCAAGAAGCTTTGGAATATGAAGCAAAAACATATTTACTTAAAGACTATGCACAAATGTTGAAAAAGTTTGAACAAGAGGTTGACAAACAATTAACAACCCACTGATGAGTAGTTGGAAGATTATTTTTGTAAGGGACTAAACAAAGAATTATGGACAACAGTAGTAGCTGGCAGAGATCAGCTTGGAGGAGTAAATGACTTTAACAACATGGTTGATGCAGCACAAAGAGTAGAACGAAGACTAGGCACGAAGTCAAGGTCTAAAAAATAAAAGAAAAAAAGGCATTCCGACTCTGACACAGATTTTGAAATAGAGACATACACTGATGCGGAAGACGAGGCAAGTGACAACACAGAAGATGATACATCAGATGAAGAGAGTGAAGAGGAAGAGATCTCAAAGAAAAACAAAAGATAGAGCAGGAACAAATAAAAATCAAAAGGCAAGAAGAAAACAGACAAGCTCTCTAAGTTAGAGCAGATGATTAAGGAGCAATTGGAAACTTTAAAGACACCCCCACCCCTGCCTAAAGTTACTTGTGCATTTTGTGGGAAGAACAATCATGAGAAAGAGAGATATTGGTATAATCCAAATTATAGGGGGAGAGTCCCTCTTCATGTGGAAAATTCAAACAATCAAGCCCCACTCATGGCAGCTAATTAGATTGTAGTAGGGAGGCAAGGACAACAAAGATTCAATAATGCACCACCAAGAAGACCCAATCAGCAAAATTGGGGAAATCATCAAGGACAAAACTAGGATCAAGCATGCACATACTATGGCATGGAAGGCCATAAACAAGATCCTCAATGTGACCTTTGGTGCAAGCACAGAGGAGAAAGAGGAATCCCCATAATCAATTAAAATGCAAGAGGTAACCAAAATCAAGAGCAGTAGCCACCACCAGGTGTTCATATGGTGTACTTGGATCCTATAAAAGAGGATTACAATCAACAAAATCAAAGAAATCACAGTAATATACATGCACTAGCAGTGACTAGATCTAAAGGTATAAAGTCCATGCCTTGCCTTGGAGATGCACCAAGAATGATAGCAAAGCCAATGAACTGGCTTAATCAAGCATAGGTCCGAAATAAAGCTATACAACAAATACTTAAGAGTAATGCAACAACAAAAGCAAGAGCATCACACCTCCAAAATAAGGGTAAGGCTCAACTTGACCTCAGAGGACTCCAAACATAGTTCGACAGTCTTCCGACGGAAAACATCCGACATCAACCTACAGCTAATCAACTTCAGCAAAGCAACATCCAACAACTTAACAAGGTTCCAGGTACACACACAATAGGACAAGATTCTTCCAACCGGAGATATATTCCCAAAGAAAAAAATGATTTGCCGGACAGAGCTCAGACTCAACAAAACAAAAAAACTATGGTGATAGGGTCAAGCTGATGGAAATCAAAGAGGAGCAAGCCATTCCAATTACAGACACCACACTGAAGATTAGAAGTCAGATATAGGAAAAGGCTAAATATGAACATGAAGACCCCACACTCTTCTTTAAAGAGCTTTTGGATTCCAAAGTTCAGATAACATTGGATCAACTTTTGAATCTTGTTCCAACATTCAAGAATCAATTATGTCAGAATTTGCATTTTATTGATGTTCCTCAACCAAGAAATCACACACAGAGTGATGATGAAGAGGAAACACCCAACATTTACACATCTAGCATTGAAGACTCATCAAGTCCCACTCATAGATGTGGATTATAAAAGGCAAAGGATACCAGAAGTATTGGTAGATAGAGGATCAAGAGTGAACATCCTCTCTGAGGATCTTTTTAAGAAATTTTATTGCAATGAACTTGCACCAACACCATTTTAGATCAGAATGGTTGACCAAAGAAGAATACAAGCGCTTGGAATACTAAAAGGACATGAAATTACCATTATGGGACTATCCTTTACAATCACATTTGTAGTATTCAGAGTGGAGGAAAGAGATTGTGCCTATTCCATGTTATTGGGGAGGCCATGGCTGAGAGCTACCAAATTAAAAAAAGACTAGGGATCTGAAAGAATAACGATTAGAAAAGGCAAAAGAATTTTAAAATCAATCTCTCTTCAAAGAGAAGCTTCCCAAAACAAGTTCAACCACTGCAAGCAGAGGGCATCAACATGATAGCTGAATTTGAGGAAGACGAGGAGGAAATTTTCTTTAGGAGAAATCCTAATATTTTCCCCATATTTGAAATTGATGTAATCAAAATCATTGATCAGTATACATGCTCAAATCAACAAACAAAACCACCCGACCTACATCCCACCATGGTACAAGAAAACACAATCATTCTATCCAACTACTATATGACAAGTGACAATCTTGCCCACACAAATGACACCCTACAAGAAGACAATTGGAAATCAACTACACAAGCCATCCTAGATGCTAAAACTCAATTTGAGGAGCATATGCAAAAGAGTGCTAGAGTCTAACATGATGACTTGAAAGAGATGAATCTTGGAGACCCTGACAACCCCAAAATAGTCTTCGTAAGTACAGGTCTTCCTCCACCTTTCAAAATGGCATTTAAAAACTTATTGATAGAGTATAAAGACGTCTTTTCTTGGCATTATACTGATATGAAGGGAGTAGACCCTAACTTCTATCAACACAGGATCAACTTAAAGCAAGATGCTATCCCAGTGATACAAGGAAGATACAAAATGAATCCCAACTATGCAAAGCAAGTCAAAGAGGAAATTTATAAGTTATTGAGAGTTGGTTTTATATATCCTCTCACCCATGTTACATGGCTTTCACCTATTGTCATTGTGCCAAAAAGAATGGAAAACTCAAAATATGTGTGGACTACAGAAAGCTCAATGTTGCCACCATCACTGACCCTTTTCCCATTTTGTGATTCCTTACTAGATGCTGTAGTAGGTCATGAAATCTATAGTTTTCTTGATGGTTTTAGTAGCTACAACTAGATAAGAATGGCACCTGAGGATAAAGACAAAACAATATTTATTAGTGAATGGGAAGTATTTGCTTCTAATGTCATGACATTTGGTCTTAAGAATGCTCTGCCAACCTTTCAAAAGTACATTCAGGAGGTATTTGCTAAGTATCTTACATCTAATATGAAAGTCTTCCTTGATGATTTTTTAGTATTTGGAAAAAGAGTGGAACATCTACAACACTTGAGTTTATGTTTTGCCAAGTGTAGAATGGAGCTTAGACCCAGCCAAATGTGCATTTGCTGTGAGTAGAGGAATTCTCCTAGGACACATTATCTCACAAGACGGAATGGAAATAGATCCAAACAAAGTGTCAGCCATTCAACATGCCAAATCACCCAAAAACATTAAGCAATTCAGAGATTTATAGGCCATATTAAATGGCACTGCAGATTTCTTAGATAACTTGTTGACATATGCTATCATCTCACAAACCTCACATGGGAAACTGAGCCATACATTTGGGGTGATGCACAACAATATGCTTTTAATATCTTGAAGAAAATGTTGATGATAGCACCTATACTACAACCCCCTAACTAGACTCTTCCATTTAAGGTTTTTGTTGATACTTCTGATGCAGTAGTAGGTGCAGTGCTTATGCAGAAAAAAACACCTAAGTGGTTCAGGCCAGTTTACTATGCCAGCAAAATCTTAACAAAGCATGAAAAGAACTATGCAGTCACAGAGAGGGAAGCACTTGGAATGATCTATGCATTGCACAAATTTTGGCATTATTTATTGGGCAACAAAGGGAATTTTCATGTAGATCATCAACTCTCATTTACTTAGTGAATAAATTGTAATTAATAGGAAGATTGGCCAGATGGATGCTCTTGTTGCAGGAGTTTGACTATAGCATTGTGCATAGGCCTAGAAAGCAACATGTCATTGCTGATTTCTTGAGCAGGTTACTATCAGGGGAAGCTCCAATAGGTATACCAGATGAACTTCCTAATGCAGGCATTTTCATGGTGAGAATTGAAGAACCACTAAATTGGTATGATAAAATGCTATTCTTTCTTACTGATGGTTTGATCCCTGAAACATTAACTAGGGATTAGAGAAAGAAACTTGTTTTATAGAGCATACCTTTCCTAGTCATTGCTGGTGTTTTATATAGAAGAGGAATTGCCCAAGTAATTAGAAGATGTGTGCAAGATCATTAAAGAAAGCTGTCCTACTAGCTGAAGCCCATGGAGGACCAGCAAGAGGACACTTCTTTGGAGACATTACTGGTAAGAAGATTTTGGAAGCTGGTTTATGGTGGCCTATGGTTTTAAAAGATGCTCATAATTGGGCCAAAGCATGTTTGCCATGTCAAAAAGATGATAGACCACTTGATAGTGATAGGATGCCCCATCAACCAATTCTCCCCTTGGGACCTTTTTAGAATGGGGACCAGATTTTATTGGACCCATCAAACCTCTAGCCAAGTTTTCAGGTAATCAATATATTTTGGGTGCCATTGACTATTGTACAAAATGGGTTGAAGCTATAGCACTCAAGACATGCAAGGCTAGGACTGTGGCACATTTTCTTTGTCACAACATTGTCACCAGGTTTGGTATTCCTATTGAAATAGTGTCAGATAGAGGGACCTATTTCCTCAACAAAACAATTAGGAACATGACTAAAATGCACGTGATGCTGCATAAAAAGTATACAGCCTATTACCCACGAGCCAATGGGCAGGCTGAGAGCTCCAACAAACTGATGAAAAAGTATACAAAAGAACAGTATCTAATCACCTAAAGAATTGGGATCAGGACTTAGATTCAGTACTATGGGCACTTAGAACAACACACAAGGTTGCAATTGGATTAACATCTTTCAGGTTGGTGTATGGTTGTGAGGCAGTAGTACCTATGGAATTTCTGCTAGGTAGCCTGAGAGTGGCAACAGATAATAGATTGGAAGATTCCATCAATGCAAGATTAGAACAACTTTTACAATTGGATGAGGATAGGCTCACAAGTCCACATACTACTGATATTATTCTAAAAAGGAGGGCAGCATGGATTAATAGAAACATAAAGTTCAAATTGTTCAAGAAAGGTGATTTAGTGTCAATGTTTAACACAAAGTTGAGAAAAATGCTAGGAAAGTTTAAGCTAAGATATGATGGCCCCTTTAAGGTGCTTGAAGTTTTTGATCAAGGTACCTTCCAATTAGTTGACCTTCATGGCCATGCATTTGACAAACCAGTGAATGGTTTTAGGCTAAAACCTTACATTAGACCTAACCCCACTCAAGCAAAGATAAATAAAATCTCTTTGAAGCTCTGCACTGACCTCAATCAAGATGATATATATGTTTCAGCTACTCAAATTGATGGGTTTGTGTCTAATAGACTCCAACAAAAGTTCGACACCAGTCCGACATACACAAATGAAACGTGTTGTTTCATCTCCGACAACATTTAGGTATGCTCTAACCCTCCTGGTCCAATCCCATAAGTGGTGCAGGTGCACTCAACTTAACTGACATGCCCACAGTGGAGAGCCTAGCCCCAATGACCACCTAATACCAATCCGATGAGGCAGGGTCCAACTTCAAATCCGACTTCAATCCGATGGATACAATGCCAATGACTGAGCACTCTGACTACAATCCAACTCTGACCACTATGTCTAACTCTAACCCCAATGTGACAAGTGTGCGTGAGTGGGTGAATGACTCCGAATTCGATCCACCCAACACGTGTGACATTAATCATCCCATCCGACCACACTCCGACTCACATCCAACAAGTATTTCCAAGTTTGCTTTGCCAACATAGTCCGATTCTGATCTGACTCTGACATCCGCTTTTGATCCGTTTAGTGCAAAAGGAAACGCTGCGCCTATGATCCGACTACTATTTTGCCATTCGACATAATTTCGATGTACAAACAAGTCTCCGACAGTGCCCCATGCTCCAACAACAATGCAATATGTGCCACGTGTGATTGATCCTCCGTACTGATAGGATAGCCCAAGGATGTACACGGTATGAGCCCGACCCTTATCGACAAGCTTGTTCGCTTGATGAGGATCACACCCCCACAATGGCCATTCTTGCCAACCCCTCCCTGGCGAACTCCATCATCAAGAATACCTCCCGTAGTGCCAAATGAAAGATGATAAGTAGTCCCTTACACCCGTTGAAAACCACTGCCAATTTATTGCATGTGGTAATGACAAACCGTCCATTGCAACAACAGATTGACACAAGCTTTTCCCATGAGCCTCCTCTACATATGGCACCCAAAAGAGGCCAGCGCCTCACATTTCCCAACCCAACCGAAGAGCCAGAGCCAAACCTCCAACTCTTAAGCATTGTAGTGCTCCTTGACATAGCCATGGCTCCTAAGAAATCCCTCACTCCTGCTCGGAAAAGCCCATGCCAAAGTCCGGCCGTGGAGAAGACTGTACACATCCCAGATCTAGAGGAGACAAAATCAGATGACGAACCACCACTTTCACCACGAAAGAAGTAGATGCTCACAGAAAACTTCACAAATTTCAAGGTATCATTAGACTTGTCCAAGCATCAAAAATAGCTCAAGAAGATCAGCTTATTGCAATACTCTAGCTTGCCTTGGGCGTCATGGAAGGCTTCCACACATGCTCTAACACAATACAAGAGTTTCCAATGCAGCAGAGGTATGCTTGCTGAGAATATCATGCTTTCACATGATATTATAGCACATGTTTTTCAGCTTCCTATCATCAACGAGGAGGTTGTGTACAAAAAAGATGTCGATTCCGACATGCAAAAGGAGTTTGACCCACCGGAGACACAAACGAACTACTTTTTAATCAATAATGTACAGGATTTGAGGAGACGACAACAATTTGTTTGGTATCTTGAAAGGATGCAGTTGCTCGTCAAAACTAATACTATGAGCAAAGATTTATATGCTATGCTCAGTGCACCCGAGAAGGGAACCAAGATATCATGGGCACATCTGCTGCACTCACACCTGATGAGCGAGATCACTAGAAAGGACTTGAGCACCCATTCAAAGATAGGGCCATTCATTGCTGCATTATTTGAATTTGCTAGTCAGATGGGTACAAAGGCCCCAGAGGTAGTCCATCACTACAGTGAAGAGCACACAAAAACAAAGCAAGACAAACAACATGAGGAGGAAAAGGCAAAGAGAGATATGCTACAAGTGTTGGAAGATGACCAATACTCTAAGGAGGAAGCCACTATGGCTGTCTATGGCCAACTTGGCAGAATGTCTGTGGGATATGCCCTTCGCAGGAGAAGAGCTGCTAGCCACACCTGTAGAGCCCAAATCTTCCAAGAAGATCAAGTTAAATCCTTGGTCAAAATCTATGCTTCAAAAGCCAGAGTCCTGGAGCAAACCAGAAGATAACATTGCTAGCATACTACTTACAATGCCTTCCAAAAGCTCCTTCAAAACATTCTCCCCTGTCCACAACATGACAGACTTACAGGCATCCCCAAAATGGAATCTGAATAGTCCAACTACAAAAGGATACATGCTAGCATGGAGGCAGAACGTGCACTCTGAGTTTTGCAGGACTATGTTGATCAGCAGAGAAAAATACAGCTGCAGCTGAAGCAGCAAGTGAAGAATTAATAGAGGATAAGAAGGCTGGACATGAATACATGCTAAAGCAGGCCGACATGCAGAAAAAACTCCATGCCACATAGTTGGAGCTAGAGGAAATTAAGAGGGAATATGCTCAGTACATAGCTATGTAAGAGAAGCAAGTCTCCAAACTCAATGCCTAGGTCAGAGTCCAAAAAGAATGCCTACCAACTATGACTACTTGGTTGGAAGAAATGAAGGCATAATTTTTTTTGCAATTGGATAGAATGGGAGCAACCCACACTGACTTGAACATTGAGAATCTTATACTAAAGGAACAGATAAATGCCTTGGAAGGAGTTGATCAACAACTCAAAGAAATGGCAGAGGAAGTTGATGGGGTATTTTTCGACTCCTCCGATCTCACAGATATGTAGACACAACTGGCAAAGATATCTCAGAACCTATGGTCCAATCATAAAAAAGGTTGTTTGTTATTGCGTAAAGACCTTATGACACCTTTGCATCTACTGCTTACGCATATAAAATCGTGGCACAGGAATTGGAAACACTCAAAGCTATAGCACAGGGTGCAAAATAGAGCCAGATGCCAATGGATGTTGAGACATAATTATCTGAGTTAAAAATAGAGAGAAGAGACAGTCCACACAGTTGTCTACAAAGCATGCAAAATACCAGGATACATAAATCATAACTACCCCCAACCTAGCCTTAGCCCATAGTGCAAATCATAACCTAGCCTTAGCCCATAGTGCAAATTTTGAAGAGGCACAAACGACACTTGAGGAGGAACCAGAACTGAATGAAACCTGCAGAGAAGATATAGATTAAGCAGACCCAATTGCTACTAAGGGAGCACTAATAGATCCAAACTCAACCCACACCATCAAGCTCCATCTGATGGACTACTTCCAGTGAAGGGTTCGAGTCTTCCACTTTTTTTTGCAAAAAGTTTTACCACTCAGTGTGCCAGGTGTTGAGGATGACCTCTACACCCACCTGTACCTCAACTAAGGAGGGCTAGTTGACCTCTAGTAAAGGGGACTTACATTAGTAAGTATTGGATAATTTTGTAATTGTAGGGATAGTTATAACTATCCCTAACAGCCAGTAGTAGCAACCTTATCCCCACCACATCATTTTTGCAACTATGTCTATTTCTCATTGTTGCCCGACAAAAGTCGGATCACCATCAGATGTTGTTATAAGCTGATCATCATCTCCTGCATCAGAGTTGTTGTTGCCATCTGCTGAAATACAAACTATTTGCAACATTTTTACTCTATAAACAGTTGTCTCAGTTCTTTGAATGTTTTGTACTATCTTTGTCTTTTTTCGACATTAGTCAGATTTAAGTCTATCCCTATCATTTCCATTCCAGGAGTGGATATGTGTAGGCGTTTTTCAGCCTTTTGGAGACACCACTAACAACCCCCCATCCTACACACACTCACACATACTCATTTGGTTTCTCACTCTTGGTTATGAACTAAACCCCTCTTTTTTATAATCTTTACCTTGGAGAAGGACCACCCCCTGATTTGGTTGATAATTGAATTTGGTAGGAAATTCTGATGACGAACTCAAACAGATTCCGTAGGACAGCTATGATGTCCGCAAGCAGAGACCCTACCAAAATGGCCTTTATCTCTAAAAAGCTGGAGGATGCACGAAGGGAAATTAAAACAATTGGACCACATAATAGAACTAGACCATTTTTATATCGAAAAAGCAAAATGCAAGAAATATTAGAGAACTTATGGCATCCGGTTTTTTTTTGGTATACATTTAGAATCTATCTATACTTCTAAGTCTCCTTGGTATAAGTGATAACAAGCTGGGGAATACAGGCATTACCTGTCATCCCTCATGATGCCAAATTTGTTCTAACAAATGGTTTTTTATGGATGGTGATAGGTAAGTGGACCCTGACCTTGGAGCCTAGGCTATTAGATGGATCTGACACTTTTTTGTACCAATTTTACTCATACATTATGAGCATCCATAATATAAAACGGTATTTATTAACTTTTATCGGAGCATCGTGTGCCATGTTGTTAATAGGTTTCTATTTTTCAAACACACACACACCCAAACCTTGTTAACATTTGGCTAGGTTAACCATGGGTCAAATTGGTAAGCCTTGGTTGGACTACCACATTTCCCATGCCACATGCCACATTGCTCGTTAAACACTTATCGGGTTAGGCAAGAACTCTAGTTTTTGCATAACTCAAAATTGTTTAAACTTTTCACGTTTATGAATATTCTCTCACTTTGCTAAGATGTGTACAGAAATGCTGGATTTTTGTGGAGCCTCCAGGTAAATAAGATATCATCAAAGATTGTAACTTGTTCCAAAACAACATTGCCAAAAACACAAGCCTGGTCTTTGGAGTTGTATCATGTGCTACCATGTTTCGAGCTATCCATTATGGATGAGCTAACTAGGGTGAATTCCAAGGTATCCCATTTCCTATCGGTATCATTGCTTCTATTGAATCCATAAGAGTCCATGGAACATTGCCCTCTTCCTCTTCCCAAGAATTCTCCTCTCCTTGGTGCACCACCATGTCTCTCGCCACATATCAAATTGTTGCCACCTCTAGAGTTTTTGGGATGTCTGTTGTGCATGATTTTCGCTCATTTTGGATTTATATATCTGACCAGAAAGTTTATTCCTTTTCCATTCAGTCGTTGAAAAGGATCCATGTCTGGATCACTATCTGTTTATTTGACGCCTTCATTGACCAAATCTTGGTAGCACGAAAATACCATAGCTTGCTTAACTAAGAATAAAAGAAAGGAAGAGCACCAATGAATGAAGGAGTACATTTTAACCGCAAGTGTACTGCCATTCATAAACTAGTGTATGTGGTTAAGTATATACCATATTGCATGGTTAAACCACATTACTTTATTTGGAGAGTGTATAGTCATATTGTTACAGTTACATTTCAGATAGGGTTGCATGCAATTCCAAACATCTAATGCCTTTTTTGTGGGTAATAGCGTTTTGTGGCTACAAAAAATTCCTTGTTTTGAACCACAAAAGGACTCCTCAAGTTCATTTAGTGCAAAGATCTTTGGCAAGATGATGTTATCCATATGTGCTGGCCTTCCCTCAATGGCCATGTTCTTGAATTCTTGTCTTACATCATCCAAATTTTCAATAATCCCTGCCAAGTCAGCCCACATCTCAAAGGTGATGGGTGCAAAGATACTTAAGTCATTAAGAGGCAATAGTTTATGGTCTACTTGATGTGAGAATGTTCCTTCTAGTATCCTTCTACAGATTAGAGGATTTACTGAGACATTTTTTAGGGTCATGGTATTAAGTGTGGGAAAATCTTGTGTAAGGATATCCCTATCTTCCTGAGATAAAGTCTCAAATAGAATAAGGGAGTGCATTTTTGAAGAAAAGGGTGTAACAACGGCTTTACGTTTCCTTCCTCCACTATTATCCAATAAGTACTCCGTATTGTGATAGTGGTAAAAAGCTTTGATAACACTGTTATACTTTTTTTTATAGTCGTCGTATTGCGGACTCATCATTGGATATGATTTAACCAATGACTCTAGAAAGCTTCTGTATGGTGGCAAGGGCATTTTCAGAAGCATTTGCTGATAGTTCCCAAATACAACACCAGTTTGTAATGCTTAACTGGATCAATAGAAGTTGTTGGTTTTGTGGATCTAGTGAAAGTAAACCTCCATCATGCTACTGGATGAACATATGAATTTCCTTGGAAGAAATAATGGATAGAAATCCTTGGAGTCCAATGGAAGGACCTGGTAGGGGATCCATATATCCCATTTTCAACAGATCCCTGTCCCATATATAAACCTATGAAATTGGACAACAGAAAAAGAAAAAGAAGTAGTCGTCATATTGTGACTCATCATTGGATATGATTTTACCAATGACTCTGGAAAGTTTTTGTATGGTGGAAAGGGCATTTTCAGAAGAATTTGCTGATAGTTCCCAAATACAACACCAGTTTGTAATGCTTAACTGGATCAATAGAAGTTGTTGGTTTTTTGGATCTAGTGAAAGTAAACCTCCATCATGCTACTGGATGAACATATGAATTTCCTTGCATAAAATAATGGATAGAAATCCTTGGAGTCTAGTGGAAGGAGCTGGTAGGGGATCCATATATCCCATTTTCAATAGATCCCTGTCCCATATATAGTCATGTGAAATTGGACAACAGAAAAAGAAAAAGAAGAAGAATGGATAAATGTTATGGATGGCAATAGATGACGGTTATCCTCCCTTCTCCATCCCCCATCTGTGTGTGTAGACATTTCAAGACAAACAATATGCATCCCAATCTTTTCTTTAAAGCAACACGATAAACTTTTATGAAGAAGGGACAACACTATATTTTACAAAAATTGAACGACTTTTGCCATATAAATACTGAATGATATTGAAGGAGCTCCACTCACTTGCATCCATCCACAATAAGGAAAAGTTAGAACTAGCATCCTTCTATGTGGGACTGCAAGCTTTAAAGCATAGCTCCACTTGTTATCGATGGCACAACATCATAGGCTATTTATACTAGTAAGTTTATCAACCTTTGCTGGTGGTGCATTGTGTGGCACCTCAATATTTGAGTCATAGGCATCCAAATGCTCCATGTGAATGGTGTAAGTTAATTCACCCTTTTTTTGGAACACAAATTTCCAGAATATCCCAAGTAAGGGGTTGATCAAAAATTCCAAGTCATAATTTAGTAAGGTATCTCCCATAAAATAAGGAAGAAGGATAAACATCTATCACCTGTTTCATCAATAAAATGATAGAATCAAACTCCTAAGTGGGAGCCATTATATCATGAATTCAATGAGTTGTAGGTAATAGGCCTTGTTTCCATCACTCTTTAAATTACACACATACTCACTAAAGAAATGGTAGTTTTAATCATATGGCAAGCTCTATAGTCTAGGTATTCTATGAACTAACCCCTTGATAGACCATCAAGCATGGAAGTACCATTAAGCATGGAAGTACCATATCTAAATATGGTATAGAAAGACATATATATCTATTGCATCCAACCATATTAACTGAAGACTTATCCATTGACTAGAGTCTTAGTGTAACCATGTACCAAATTTCAAAGGCTACCAACTTGCTGAAAATGGATCACCTTGACTTAGGGGCAGAGATCAGTTCAGTTGCACGTTAGAGAGTGCCCGTCAATCTGGTAAGCTGTTCCCTGCATCAAAAACCTATCATGGCTCAATTGTTTGCAACCAATCCCATCCAGTTTCCCAACCATAATCAATGTATGAAATAATGATATGAAAATGATACTTGTAGAGGTGCCATTCAAACCAATTGTGGTTTGTCGTATGGGCCAATCTTGATCAAGTGAGATATGCATACCTACCCACAGTAATGAAGGAGATGCACAATACGAGAACTCGAACTATTTGTTACCTATTATGGTTCTCTGGGGTGTCGACCAGCATCTAAGTCATGGCATCAAAACTCCCATCTATGCTCCAAAAGCTCCCCGCGTGCGTTATGAGTTTTGGATTCTTTCATAAGCTATTGTGAATACTAGCGGCCCTTTGTATGAGAGCTTAGGAGCTATGCCGATGGTATCTAGCTGCTTTCAATGATATTGGGGTGTCGTGGTGTGACTAATACCAGCATGAACATGTGGTGGCCAAACTTAAGACCATGGGTGAAACATCCTATTAATTGTGTGCAGCCATAAGGCTCCAGATGTAGCCACGTGAAATGGTACTAGTCTTTCTTGTAGGTAGCGAAAGATTGATGATGAGTTTGCTGCTCCCTGATGGACACTTGTAATATGCTCAAGTATTGGTGCCCAGTCGTCTACATAAGCAATTCAGTGACCGTTTATACGTATGGGAGGGCAGTAGGGTTGCCTCTTCAAAGTAAGAAAAGCCTATTGGATGTGGCTTAGGGCAGAGAGGCAAGTAGGAGCTTAGAAGTATATATCATGCTCTAGCTCAAGAGGAAGAAGCTACACTTTGAGCAACTATGGCATGTATGGGAGCTGTCAGTTGTGATGTTCGGACCTTTGTCATGTACCATGAGCCATAATTGTTGTTTCAAAGCATTTCAAGGATTATCAAATGTTAAATCACCAAAATAAAGTCATGGTCTAACCTTGAGTGCTAGTCCACCATTACGGCTATAAAAAGCATATGGTTGTGTGTGTGCGTGTGTGTGTATCTTTATTTATAATCTCTCTCTCTACTGGTCCCTACACACACACACACACACACACACACACACACACACACACACTTCCCCTTGGGGTCCCTTGTGATTTTTGGAGGTACATTGTCATCCCTTGTGATTTTTGGAGGTACATGTCATCCCTTGTGATGGTTTAATACTTTGATGTAATGAAACATGCTTCCTAAAAAGTATCAAAGTGCTTTTGGCTTATGTTCCTTTTCTCCCTTAGGACACCGTGGGAGCCTATATGATCCTTGTGATCCTTTGGATTAAGCTATGCATAGATTGATTAATCTTTGCCATGAAAAGAGAAATTATTTTTCATGATTGGATGCTAGTAGATATTAGTCATTCAGGTAGTGGTGGAGGTTTCATGATGGGATTGAACCACCATCCTTTGGGGGAGTTTTTATGATAGGATTGAACCACCATGCTTTGGACCACTATATGAAAATGGGGATATGACTTGGAACCACAATTCCCTAGATTGATGGGAGAATTAAAAAGTGGAGAGAGAGGGGACCATACCCTTGTACTTTATTGAAACGTGGGGTTAATGTGAAGGACCAATATTAAAGGATGGACGTGGCACATGCTAAAGGAGGAACATCGTGCAAATATGGCCACATTGAAACAAATAAACTTGGAGAGAAATCCCTTTAGTACTAGAGATGGTACACTCTCCAAGATGCATACTCAATGGGCTTCCACACAACCCAAAGAAAGTCTGAAAGTTCACATTTCCCCATACATTATAGAGCTCATGTTTTGAACAGTCTTGAAGCCTAACTCGTAGGCCGAAGCTCGCACATGGCTCGACCCACTCAAGGGTGCAGTAAGAACACTCGATGACTTGACACTCCAAACGAAGAGGTAGATAGGTGCACAACATGAGACGCATGGCTTGGGTGTCTCCAACAAATCAGGTGAACAAATTTCCCTCTGCGAGCAGCCATAAGGTGCATGGAGCTTATACAAGTTTGGAGAGCAGCACTGGAATTCTCCCTTTATTAAGAGCATGTCGTCTCGTTTCACTTTATGGTCAGGATTCTATGCTTGGAAGCTTGATTGACATGGAATAGGTAGCTAGCACTCATGGGACTCGTAGGTGGTTCCCTCTGCATCTGCAATTTGGCTTTGGTCCCGCCCAGCATCTCCTCGACCCTATGTTCTCTTACCTCTGAGTCCCTTGCACCTCATGCAACCTGGCACTCATCTCCTTGGAAGACAACTCTTCATATGTTAGCAACCTTCCTTGGAATTGCAAGCGAGGAGGCCAATAAGGTAAATGCCCATCCCCTTTCTCCCTTGATTCTGCGCATAGGATAGACAAGCCTACATGCTATGGGCAACCTCGAACTCTGTGGCCATACCTCATTCCTAGCTCCTTCATGGTTTAACATTGCTCATATAAACGGCAACAATTTATCTCGTCTGGGGTAAACAGAGAGAAAGATGATGTCACATGCACCCCTGCACTTGGGTGCAAGGTGACACACTGGCTACATCGACAAGTGTATTATAATTCCCAGATAGGAGATTTTGTCGTATGCTGTGACCCCTTCGTGAGCCCTTGTCCAGGGACAGTCAGACACAAGCTACGTAGGTCAGTCTCTCAGCCTTAGGTCAAGTCAGTAGTCAGTTCTTATTCACTAGTACCCATTGGAGAACAATAGGTTAAGTGTTTCCATCTTATAGTTTAGGTCTTAGCCTAGGTTAGGAGTCCCTTGAGGGTCCTTAAAGGCTGGACAGGTAAGCAGGGAAGGCAGCTTGCAAAGGCTACCCAAAAACTCCCCTAGCAAATGAGCCATGGAGGGCTTTTTATAGGCTAGTTGTAGGCCAGGTAGTTTGTAAAACAGACTGAGTCAGTCTGTTTACAGACTCGATTGGCTCAGTCCAACGCTATAAAAGGGCCCCTTGGCTGCCCTGTTTTCTCATTCAGTTTGCTCCTGCCTTCAGTCCTCCTACAGCTCCACTTTAGCCTCCTGTACAGCCCCTGAGATCCTCAGATCTGGCCCTGCTCTAGCCTCAATCCCTTGGCCATCAGTTCAGCCTGATCTGAAGGTGACCACGCAGCACAACAGTCGGAGGTTCGGACCAGCAAATGGAGAGAGGTTTGGACACTGTTTCCTTAGCTTTCTCAGCTCTCTTTTACAGTTTACACAGCTTACTCTCAGCTCACTCTCAGCTCTATACTTCCGTCATCTCTCAGTTCTCTCATAGGATCTATCACTTCTAGCTTTTCACTCTCTCACTCATGCAGTAACCCTGCATTCCGCTAGACAGCACAAGCCTCTTCCTTGCCTTGCAAAAGCGTCCTACATCATCAGTGTGGACAGCATCAAGGTCTTGCCTCTTAGGTCTTTGGGTCTGCTATATGTGTGCACAGTGAGCTCTTTAGAAGCATGTTCCGTGCTCTCTTGAAGAGTGTTCTTTGTATTTCTCAGTGCTCCAAGTATAAAGCAAATTCTCCCCTGATTGGGGAAGGGGGCTCTTAGTGGGTACAGGGACCCAATCAGTTGTCGACTCTACTCTCTCTCTACCCTCATCTCCTTCCTCTCTCTATGGTAAAAAATGCTCATTCCTCGCTAAAGGTTTAAATAAGGTCTTGCTGTGAATTACACGATCAGATAACCGTTGCACGTTACATTGGTATTAGAGCTTCGGTTTGTATCTAGCTTGACTACCGTGAGTGTATGGTTGTGCTGAGATCCGAAAAGGACACACAATCAAGACAATGGAAGGGTCAGGAAAAGATTTCAACCATGAAGACTTTGAAGAGGAGTAAGACTACCAATAAGATACGCTTTCGCCAAATGCTCAAGAAGTGATGGCGAACCTTCTAGAGCAAAATCGGGTCCTGCTGTAGCAACTCGAAGAACATTCATCCTAGCTGGAAGAAAGTAGAAACAGCTGGACCAGACAAAACAACGTATGGAGGAAAAAGAAGCAGAAGAGCCACTGGAAGAAAGAAGAACCATAGATTTTGAAAAACACCACATCGGCGGTGTGGGGTTCCTTTCGGAAGATTAAGAGTAATTGCAACCAATCATTAATGGAAGCAATGTCGATAGTTGAAGGTGTGTCCTTTCCCTTTGCCTCTTTCTCGAACTTGATCAGGCTTTTATGAAATCCATTGTTCAAAAAACATGCAAGTATAGTTTGGATGCCTTGGGCTGGGGAACAAGTGTCATCCTTGAATCCAAGATGCCATAGGAGAGGGAGTTGCATGTAGAACTCGCATGTAGGAGTTGCATGTAGAACTTGCATGTAGAACATGCAAGTTGGATTTCCAGGGACGAGACCTTTGGTACGCCCATGGCGCAGAGGTGAGCTTCCAGTTGAGCTTTACGCGCAAGGAAGCTCCATATCCTCTACTGCCACAAGTCCAAGTACACATCTAAGTGTGGTAATCTCATCAACCAACTTAGTACACCTCTAGATGATAAGCCATTGCATGCTTGGCTTGCCATAGGAGAGGGTTGTTTATTACCTGAGCTAGGCCTTTTGTACTGATGTTGAGTCACATTGCTTATGTCGTAAGTATGAAAGATTTATCAATAAAAAATGGGGTCATGTGATTACTTGTAATATAGGGGTTGTTGATTATGAACCATTGAGATCAAAACTCATGAAGGGATTAAACCACATCCCTACTAAAAACCCTTGTGTGCTTGATGCTCAAAGAGCTCTAGAGCAAGCTTGGGATGAGTTGTGCCACTTACTTGGCATATCCTCACCTTCTACATTACATGCGTTCATAAAGTTTTCTTATGATTGGCTATGGGACTAGTACAGGAAATTACCCATACATAAGAAATTTAGGAAGGATGTATGGAGTGATCAGTATTTTTGGGATAATTAAAAACTCTCAAACATGATTTTTTATTGCATGGTATTAACAAAGTGTCTAATAATATAGCTTTTGGTTGTCGAAAATTTGCCCATGGCTCAGCTCAAGAGAGGCTCAATGGTGGTGATTTTGTAAAAATCAACATGATGAAATCCAACTTGGATTAAAGTTTGAAAATGAACTTTGTTCATTTTCTATTACACCTTTTTATAATAGACTACCATTTATTGTGGGTATATACAAGGCCCATAAAAATACTTTTAGATGGATTAAAACTCTCACCATGCTGTGCATTTCAATGGGCTTCTTGCCTTTGAACTGCATGCTATGCATCTTTGCCACCTAGCAAAATATTTAGTATATTTTTTGCTGACATAGCACATGCTATGAGACTATTCCTCTTGATGGGATGCATGCTTTGGTTAATGTCATAAGTGAGGTGATCACAATGGCATTCAAGGATAGTAATTTCAATTTTATGTCTTTCTGCAAAATGCCACGTACTTCTTGTGAAGTCCGACTAGTGGGTATGACCTAAACTATGACTTGGAAATTGTTATCAGAAGTAACTCATGGTTGATCTCTAATATGTATGTACAACTTAACAATATGACACAGAGACAAAGAAAAGGGATTCCTACGAGATGTTGATGACCATCTATTTGCTGCTCTTAATCAGAACACCTGCTTGAAAGTATTGTGCACATCAACTTAGATTAAAACCAGGCAATGATGACATGGGCCTTCTAATTTTACATGCAGATTTGGTCTATCTTTCTAATGTGCACAAATCAATCCAACAGAGAGCAAATGAAAATCCAAAGGTATGGAACTTCCATCTCACCTATGGAATGATGAACTTGCTAGGAGTAGGGTAGGAGGAGAGATGTTGGAGCGTAGCAAGCTAGGAGTACTAGAGTGGAGCATAGTAAGGTAGGAGGAGAGTCGTATGAGTAACCATAAGGTAGCAGTGAGCAATGGAGTGGCATAGGTTAGGAGGATCTCAAGTTAGGGAGGGAGCAACATAGCCAGGTAGGTAGGAGGAGCTTAATAAGCAAAGACATCTCCTGCTTGTAGCTTCTATAGATGGTAGAGATATGAACATAGGTAATGGAGATTTAGCCTTGCACGGAGGCTTCTTGGAGGCATTGAGTGTGGACATAAAAGGTGATCGTAGCCTTTAGATGGACCTTTCTTGAGATAGCCTACAACATTGATTCGTCTTAAGATAGCCTCAAATTCATTCCTTCAATGTGGAGATGCAGTCTAAAGAATGGATTTGAGCATGGATATGGCAATAAGCTTAAGTGTGAAGATGGTAGCTTCGAGCGAGATCTCAATTGCAACACTCTTCCAAAATGGGGAAACTTCTCCACAAAGTCAACCACAAGTGAACTTATCACAAAGGTAGGTACATAATCCTGTATAAAGCAACCAAAGCCATGTAGGAAAGATAAGAGGTCCAAAGGACAAAATATTTGTAAGAAACCAAAAAGGATTTAGAAAATTTCATGAGCTCAAAGTCCCTCCAAGGGGACCCTAATACTCCTCGAGATGTGATCCTCCAAATATGTAGGAACTATAAGAAGTTTATGGAAATGTAGAATGTCAGATGATGAAGGCACTTAAGTTGTGAACATGTTACTCGTGTAGGAGATGGGCATACAAGTCTTTTACAATAACACTGTCTAATTTTTTGGACTTTCCCTTTATGATTGTCTTTGGCCTAATGCCTAGACCAAAGACAATCAAAAGTGAAAGTCTTTTAAAAAAGAAAGAAAGAGAGAGAGAGAGGTTTTGTGAATGCTTGAGGGAGATACTCACAAGAAGAGTGAGAGAGAGAGAGAGTCTCTGTGCGGGGTGTGCATGCTTGATATGTATGTGTATTTGGGGGAATATTGTGCAAATGCTTTGCCCCTCTCTCAACATCATATGGCCGCTCATCGAGTTAATGGTGAATAAACCGAGCATAGAGCCAAACCAAGCAGTGTCTACTTGAAATTTTATTTCTTGAAATTAATGACATTTTTAAGATCCCACCCTGAGACCCAACGGAGAGGGTGTCGTAGACCGGTATGAAATGTTAGTGTTTTCTTAACGTTCTATGTGGCACTTGCGCTAGGTAGTTAAGAATTTGTTGTCCACATTTCTAGTAGACCGTTCATGCTCCTCGTGGCTATGAATAGTTTTCTTAACGTTCTATGTAGCACTTGCGCTAAGTAGCTAAGTCCACATTTCTAGTATTCTGTTTTCCTCTGCAGACTCTTGTGCCTCGACACACTCAGACAGATGAGTGCTTCATCACGACAGTATCCCTCCTCTTCATCAGGATCGGGATCCTCCAACGCCAAGGTTGAGGCAACCTCGCCGATTTCCCAAATGGTGGACCGTCTGCGTGAGTCAAAGGTATGCAGCCTTTCCTCTCCTCAGCTTCTTCAAGTCGTCTATACATCTAGAGCGCTACTGCATAGGTACTGCTAAAGACTTCTTTACTGAGCTTGCAGTATGTAGCTACTAGAGAGGAATTGGAAGCGTTGATGAAATGCGGTAACAGAATGCGAAAGTATGGCCTTGAAGGTTTCATAGCAGCAGGGGCTGCCGTTTGGACAGGTTTTTGAGTTATTCAATTTCTAAAGTTTTCTTGAAGCTGAAGTTTGAAGGCACGTAGCAGAAGGCCGTCGAGGTGAAATGAATCTTTGGCTGGAAATGTGTCGTTAGGGGGTTCATGTGTGCATGGGACCGGAGTTTTTAAAGTATATATCCAGTCTCGACGACATATTCGCAAACGTGTACGACTTCCAGCTGCAAATAAAGTGTAGGAGATTTGCAGCAAAATGTCGTAGACGTATCGTTTTGCACAAATGATAGATAACGAAACGGAAAGGAATCTCAAAATGGAAGGTTGCCACTATCCCGCTCGGCCTTTGTCTCAATGCGACGGGTAATAAGGATAAACAATCACAATGTGCTGGCTGCGTACGACGGTTGTTATTGTATGATGCAAGGAAATTGTGCGCTGACCAACACGTCCCTGGGTAGATGAGTCCTCCGTCTAGCATCAGGCAATGTGGGCTTAGAACGTAAAGGGCTATGTATTTTATGCGCTTTTATGGCAATGGTCAGCATCGGCTCTTCGTATAGTGTCTGACTCTCTGTCTTGGGCGATTGGGAGGTGATGCAGTTACCGGGGGTTTGAACCTGCTGCAGAGGCTTACAACTACTGTAGGTGAGCTTACATTCTGAATGGAGTATAAGTGACGTTTATCTGCGCGGTCATATCAGAGAGAAAATGCTGGTTTTGTAGCTTTACGATCCCATCGATTATGCTTAATTTATTGGCAATAAGGTATGTGTTTTTCAAGCGTCTCAAGTTCATAGGAAATGTTCCTTGAACCCAAGATACCCAGGATCTCCATCTCTCCCCATGAAAAGCGTTGCTTTTTACAGACCTTAATGTGACAAGAAAATTCCTTTGATGCTTTGGGTGACCCACTTTGGAGGGTCAATATCTTCGAACTTTAGACTCTAGCTAACTTCCAGAGGTTGCATTCAGGCATAATAGGTTGATGATCTGACTAGCTTGCAGGCTCAACGGCTGAAACAAAATCATCTGTACTTCAGGAGGCTGACATTTGTCTCTGCCAATTTTTGGGGTTTTTTTGGGAAGAGGGGCAGCACCCTCTTTACGGTGGTCACCAAAACCGTGGCCATTTTAAAGAGAACACTTTGCCTGAGGCCCACACTGCTATGCAGTGAAAACAAAACATCCTTAAGGTTATTCCCTAACTCTACCAAGGTAGCATTCAAAATATCATCAAACTTTTCCCTTGACGACATGAGACTCTAAACCACTGCCAACAGGACAAGCCCAGTAGACTATCCATTTCCCTTGCCATTCATTGCCTGAGCTTTTCCTGGTTTTTCCCCAAAAACCACTGGAATCTCTGTTTACCTGGGATGTCCAGTCCCAATTCTACTTATCCATCTAACTAGCAGTTTCGCTGCCCAATCAGGCATCTCATCGCTGGCACTCTAGAAGGCATAATTCTATGCAAGACTACCTCTTACACATCACAAAATTTTGCCATTGCTATCCTTGTCTGCAACCGATAGCGCTGCTGTGTCATCTGCAAATAAAATAAAAACCAATTGCGTACCAGAAGGCAATGTAAGCCTTTTGATGTACTTGCTTTCAATCCCATTTTGATCAAGGCACCATGCAGAGACTAGAAAGCAACAGGGCATCCTTGGTCGCTGATCACCTTAATTCCTGCTTCATTCAGGTATAGATTTGACAATGCATTTGCTAGCAAAATATTAATCATCTGAGAAACACTTTATACCCCTATAATCCCCTCTAAGCCGATCCTAGATAAGCCAATCTAGTCCAAAAAATACACGCTTATTGAAACATTCAGGATATTTCCCTTATTTCAACGAGTCCATTTTGAGCCTTATCTACCAAAACCCATGTAGGCATCTCTACTTGTGAGAGCCAAAGATCCCTTAGAGAAGAGCTTGATGAAGTTTGCATCAACATCCTTTGAGAGAGCACCCTGGTCACATGCAGAGATCAGCTTACTAAGCAAATCATCTTTAGTAACATGCCAAAATACCTTATAAAATCCCACTGTCCACCCATCTGGTTTCATAGATTGCTCTTGACTCCATGCAAATGAAAGCTCCCCATTATTCTTGTTCCGAGAACAACCTTGAAAGTTGAGATGGCACATACTTCTCCCAATAGTACTTGCAAATGGATAATGAGAAAGTACAAAGGGGTGGCCTATATGGCCCCGAAGTCAACCATATGGTTGACCAATGAAGTCAACATAAGGGTTGACTCCTAGGACTAGCCTACAAGGCCTTACCAAGGTGAAGTGCTAACAATTACAAACCCAAAATACGATGCAGTGTCAAGGAGACAGCAATGAGACTAAAGTCCACACACTTGATGTGCAAAAGTCAGTTGGCTAAGAGTTGAAAATAATTCCAAGGTAAAATGGTCAATACATTAAACTCCGATCAGGACCCTCAGGGTACATGCAAGCAAGGTATGGGACAGTCTAGATCCCGCCTTGAGATCTTCAGCAAGGCCTTGGCCAGGCATCTTTGTGCCAAAAGTGATTTGTAACATTGTGGATAACAACCCTGATTGTTTCAACTGCTTTTTATTCCGTGTTTACATGCAGAGTTTGGGCGTGCTCGTTTGATTCCTAAAATTTCTACATCATTCTGGTTCCTACCTTCCATAAAAGCCTTGAATAAAGATCTTCAAAATAGGATCCTTGTGATCATGATGTGTTTTTGATGCCTTGAAGCTTTATTGTTAGGAACTGTACCTGAGCTCTGATGATTTGTGCATGTTTATGCAGTTGGCTCAGCTGCAGGTGCTTATATGACAGCTCAGCTGTCTATCAAGCCTTGCTTGGAGGACATTCTTTCACTTGATGGAAGTCGTTTTCAACAAGAATTACTTGCAATGTGAGCATATTCTTTTGTGTAGCTCAGCTTTTTTACATAGATTGTATTATTTTTGATGATTTGATGGCATGTTCAACAAGAATTGTCTGCATTGTGAGCACTAGGTATCTTCTTTATGTAGTTCAGCTTCTTTGCATAGATTGTATTATCTTTTATAATTTGCATGCTTTCAATGATTGAAAATTTGCAAATAAAGTGTTCTGTTGCAGTCTGCAGAAAGAACAAGCTCACAATACCAGGATAAGGCACCTTTTGCAGAAACATTATTATATTGAGCCACTTTATGATGATCAAGGCCAAGGTATGCCTGGTGTTCTTCTCCGCAAGCGGCAATCAACAGCCGAAGCCTTGGATAACTCTGGTTTTGGAGTATATGGTCCAGAGGAAGATGCACCTTTTTCGGAGCACAAGCCTTCAGAGCCACAATCGGCAACCCTTATCTCAGCTTATGGTTCAAAGATGGAAGCCAGTGATCTGAAAAAGGTGAGGGTTGACAATTTGGGTACTGCTAAGATTATATTGTTTTCCAATATTTCCTTGTTCTCTGTAATTTTTCATGGGTAAAGAATTATGAATGATACTTTGTTATTTTTTGTTTTATTTTTCCTTGTACAAACGTGATAGCAACGAAATGGATCAACCAAAAAAAACTCCATGACCTCCTGAAGCTAGACATATTTTTAAGATTTGAAGCTACGGCATATTGGATGTGTGAGAGAGATGAAAAGACAAAAAGAAAGATGCTAATGTTCCCTGTCGATGAGAGTGAATCATATAGTTGTCATTACTGTCATTTAGACAATAGTTGTGCAATTTCTGCTAACTTTGTTGTAGCTTTCAACACAGCAAAGCAGCATAAGCCTCAAAAGTCTCATGTAAAGGAAAATGTGCTTAAAAGGTCTTGAGTGGAGCTTACACCCTACTCCCATGGTCTATAATGCTTTTGATAGACTATCCTATGCCATGGTGAAGTTATAACTGAATATTTTGACATCAAACTCATGCACGATCAACCCTCAGTGCTGCAATGAAATCCAATGAAGAGCTTACAAGAGACGACTCCTGTAGTATCACAAAATTATTGCTTAATACAGTATACAAGATTTCAATTTAGCACTGTTATCTGTGGCTCTTTTGACTTCTGATCTGATTGGAAATCTGTTCAGAAGTGTCACCAATGATTGCTTTGGAGACTCTGGTGGGCCTCTCTGATAGCTGTTATCTGTTCCAATTAGCTAAACTGCTGTATGATGGTGTTGCTTCCTACAGTAAGGGCTGCTGAACTGAGTTATGTGATGGGGTGGTTCAAGGTTGAATTGACCAAAGTGGGCTGCTCAGAATATGACGAGGCCTGTTTGTGCACTTTCACATTACGTGTAGAGGTCATTTCATTTTATTGAGTTCACGGTGAAGGGCCTTACCTACACACGCACACTATATGAAATTTCCCGCCAACCGCTCCTGACCTCTGGCACTCACCTCGTCCTATCTCCTGCACTCTTTTCACCAAGGTTGGTGGCAAGGACACAATATTGAAGCATCATATTGGCTGAGTGAAAGGATCATGAGGGGTTATGCATTGAGTTCATTGCAAACATGATTGACATCCTAGCCCCGATCGTAACAGAGCTTTTCAATAAGGTAGTTTGTCTTGGCTTTCCACACACTTGGACTCTTTATACCATTGGACCAGGTGGGGGATACCATGAGCCTAGAAAACTTCGGGACCATCATGAGCAGGCATGTCATGTCTATGATATATGCATCTGTACTTGATACCGATTCGCATAGATGCAAGGACTCAAAGTAGAGGAGTAGGCTGGCTTTGGATGTGACCACGGGACCATGGATCACATACTCACACTCAGGAGTGTCATTTAGGAGGCCAAGGCACGGAGACAGAGGGTCTATTGTTGCTTTGTAGACTTTTACAAAGCCTTTGATACAATAATGAGGGCCCGCCTTCTTAGACGGTTACAGGGGTTGGGTTACGGCCAGATCATATGAACTGTTATGGCACTCTTATGAGAGGGCTTCAGGCAGACTCCAGACAGGAGCTGGATGGATGGAGGAGATCATGAGCACTATTGGAGTCAAACAAGGGTGCCCTATCTCACCAACCTTGTCTGGCCTCTACATAGATGAGCTCGAGGCATTTTCTGCAGAGGTTCTCCAAAGATACTTAGATGCATTATAGTCATCCTATGAGTCATATGTTTTGAGGTCAACTTTGGTAGGACCAAGGTCATGATCTTCAACATATCCCAAGAAGCTATGCATAGAGAGCGGCTCACTTTTGATGGACAATTGAGATTGTTTCATCATATACTTATCTAGGGGTTCTCTTTTTTGGCCCTATTTTTCCAATGAAACTGGCGATGCAGGCCCTTTTAAGTAGAGGATATGCCTGGCTAGCCAGGCTGGAGAGACAATACTTCCATCATACTTTCAGGCCCTTGAACCAAGGCTCTCCTCTGCAATCCTTGGTCCGGCCAGCAGTCGTGTACGGTAGCCCTTGTTGGGCACCAGTCTCTCAAATGCAGAGTGGGCTCGGGTAGGGTATCTCCAAGTTCTCATGCTATCGTGGATGATACGCAGTAAGTCGTCTGCTCCCCACCAGATTATTTAGGCTGAGTTTGGGTCGTCTCCGCTGCAGCTTGATTCGGCATTCCAGGTCATCACATTTTTGTACTATGTCAAAGGATAGCACTATCCTCTTCTATGACCCTGCTATCTAGCAACTGAGGGAGGTCAAAGATGCTGGTATTATGCATGCACATGTAGGTGGCTTGAGAGATTGGGGCTCCACATGGATAGTTTTCTCCCCTTTCAATACAACATTAGGTCATACGCGAGGACCTTCTACAGCTACACACCTTCAGCACCTTGTTTGCACCGAGTGAGCTCCTAGTGAAGCTCATCTTCTACAGAGATCATTGTTTGTGCATCTCTGATGAGGCCTTTATGAAACCTCCAGGGTATACTCAGATTCACCTTTCCCATTCATTGAGGATCTCTAGTGGGCTATTTCGGGTTTCATCACATTGACTCTGCATTGAGAGTGGGCGAGTTGAGGGAGCACCCAGGGAGAGGCGCATATGTGCCTTGTGTGATCTACGTGAGATCGGGTCAGAGGAGCATTTCATCTTCTAGTGCCACTACGAGATCCGAGGCTGCTACTATTGTCTCTTTAGAGATAGCTTCGGATTGCTCTCCCACTTCCTTTCTTATCTATATCAAAGATGCTTGGCTGCCTTCATCCATGAGGCAGTTAGGCACCGAGAGCGCTTACTGAGATCACAGAGAGAGGGATGGGACACATAGGCAGACTCATCTGAGAGCATGATTACAAAGTCCTTCCAGCTAGACCATACAGATCACCACTTCACGTGCAGTCGGTTGACAAAGGGCGAACACACAGATTATGCTTGGAGACATTCCTTTCATGTTTAGGACTGGGGGCACAACCGACATGGGTTACCGTGACCCTTGTCAGACGCAAAGCCACCGCTAGGATGCCACACAGGACCGCACCCAAAGATAGCCGTGAGCGTTCTATTTCTGACAGCCCCACCAACAATTGGGTCCATCATGACCTCCCTTCTAGGTGCCTCCAGTGTCTATTGTACCAGACCAGACTTTGGCATTGGATTTGATGTGATATGATGATGATGATGATGATGGTGTTGATTTTATGACTATGTAGTACTGATGAATATTATGACTATGTAGCTTTTAGCATTTAGCATGTGTGATGATGCTCGGTTTAGCAGCTCCACCCTTTCAGCTTGTTGTATCAGGTTTCTCACACTCTCATAGACCCATTGGTCTTCCGAAGACTGTAATAATCTCTCTCTCTCTCTCTCTCTCTCTCTCCACATTTCTTCTTCTAATTTTCTGCTTGTTTCTTCCTTTTTGCTTTCAAAGTTTTTGTTGTTTGGTTGCGATTTCAAAACTTAGTAAGCATTGGGTTTACCCAAGAGATTTCAGAATCTTTCAAAACCCAGATGGCAGCTTATCTTTTTTATTAAAAAAATTCCCTTTGTTCTTTTGCTTGTTCTATAAAAACATTTAATTTGAAAGATTGGATATATTTTATTCTTTTGAAGGTCTCTCTCTCTCTCTCAACCTTGCCACCCTCTTGCTCACCCTTGCAACCCTCTCCGTTGAGGCTACAGGGCTACCATTAAGCATTGGGTTAGCTGTAGTTGTAGCCTTCCCCCCTTTTCTACTTTTTTTTGTTTGCAGCAACCCAAGTTTTTCCCTTATGGTGAATACCCGATCCCAAGCGTTTACCATGCCTAAGAAGTTGACATTTGTTGGAGCCCTCATCTCATTGATAAGACCTTCAAGACAGCTGAGCCCGTGGGAAATGCATCTTCTCCAAGAGATCAACAAGCTGCAAATGGAGAACGTGGAGGCACTCGCCAAGGTTGAAACCCCTTTGCCATACTTGAGTGCAAACCCCACCATTCAAGTACAAAAAATCGTCAACAAGTACAAGCTCAAGTCTAGGAGAAAATCCGGACGACCAAGGAGGAATTCGTCGATGTTAAGCAAGGCATGCCAAGTGAAGTCATTTCTACCATTAGAGAAGATGATTGTCATCAAGCTCTATCATGCTACATTCAGGTGGCTTGCTTGGAGGATGGTACCGAAATGATGTAATTGAGCCTGAAGAAATTGAAGGTGAAGATTGCATCAGTAGATGGAGGAGATGAAAGAACAATGTCTCGGGCCCTTCTGCTCATAAACATTGGCACAGCCATGGGCTATAGAAGCTAAAGGCAAACAAGCCGTCATCAAGTATCATAATAAACAAGACAAAATTGCAATTGTGAAGCAGTTCAAGTCACTTAGGGGTACCAAGCAACGGATCATAGATGGACTTACTCCCACACAATTCAAGAATTGGACAGAGTCAAAGCCACTTGAGAAGTTGGAAAATGGGCGGTCTACAGTCTACTGCGAAGGGAGAGCACTTATTCCGAGGGGTTGCGCAAACCACGATCTTTGTCAGCATGATGAGGATACATATCTTGGTTGTTTGCAGCACTACATGTATCAAGTCCATTGTATTAGTATTATCGCCTTTTGTTTTGCTTGTGCCAATGAGCACACCTGAAGTGGAATGTAATGAACAATGATGTATCTACTTTTGTCCCATATGCTTTCAAGGCATCCTATGGATGTTAATAGAGCTTTCTTTCTTTCTTTCTTTCTTTCTACGATATCTCAATTGGATATCAAACTCTCAACATCAATTCAGCCTACCTGGTCTTTTGGCCTTCCAATTTAGATCGATTGCACAACCACTTGATACTCTCTTAGTAAAAAGAATTTCAAATTGAGCACCACAGAAATAGTGCTTTCATGCTTTTAAAAGATGCAAAATAACATATTTTCAAAAGCCATCAATCATCCACCTTGGGCATCGCCAATTACTTGTTTTTAGCTTCCTGAATCTACAACCTTCAGACAATCATAAAAAGACTGCCTTAAGGATGCCCGGAAAAACGGATACTTGGGTAGAGAGGGATTACCAAAGAGGGATCACCAAAGACTAGATGGTCACAGTTCTTCCATAGAGTCCATAGTGCCCAATAATGGACCCAGTAAAAGAGAAGATCATAACCCTGCCTTACTGGATGAAACCCAAACAATGCACTGGGAAAACGAGCTTGAAGCCTTTGCCCTAGCAATAACAAGAAATTAAGATTCAGGGCAATGCCGAAAGATATGAGGCACAGACTCCTGCGAAGACCAACATCGTCGACAAGTGGCCGAAGAGGCAGTTTGGAAGCCCAAATATATTGCAATCTTTGGCGCCACCATCGAGAGGAGCATGTGACTGACCAAATGCAATTGGCATGAAGAGAAACCCAAGGGGGAGGCAGCGAGACCTTATATACAGATGCAACGGTGATATTTGCCAATGGTAGAGGACGGCAAACATGATCACTCGATTGTAAAGCCCAGTCTTTAAGGTGAACCAGCATCTCAAGACAGGGTATGGGCGGAAATCATGCAGCATTTGTGACAATAGAGACCAAAGATTTCTATAATGCTGTCCCAAAGCAAACTGTCTGACAGCTGTAGGAAAAGAGATAACCATACCAGCTGTATCAATCACATCATCCATAGATGATAGAACAAATTCCTTTGGTCCAAAGAAAATAAGAGCAGCAAGGTTCTTGCAAAGCCAAAGGAGGCAAGAACGCCTTCGACCAATGAAGGCATGCACGTGCATGCTCTTACTTTCTTACATTACTTGTATACCGCATGTGTGCGTGTGCACACACCACACACACACACATGCACGTGCTTGCTTCCAGGCTGCGCTCTACACTTAATTTTATTCATGGGCATTAATACAAGTCTTTCATTTTCACATACATGCATCACCTGGCATGGATGCATGTAACGAAAGGAAGAGTTGTATTCTGCGTCTTTCCTAGGCTTCTAGTATTATATGTATCAGGTCTTTTTGTCCACTTGTTGTAATATGAATACTATCACTGTCATTTTATGCAGGGGGGTGAAGAAGGTCATCTTTTTACAGACCCTTTAGATATGCTCGCATGGGATGGACCAGTGGAACGGTCAAGCAAGCCAGAAAATAAAGAGAATGCTTTGGAAAGACAGCGAAACAGAATGAGTGTGAATGAAAGAAGGGAGCATAATCGAAATCGATACCTGCAATGGCAGGAGAAACGACAACAAATACAAAATGAACAATCGAGCTTTGACTATTGACCCTCTGCTGAAGCCAAACAATGCCGCTTTTGCATGACTTGGAATTTTACTAGAGGTTTTCTTCAATTGTGTCTTAAGATTTGATTAAAATCTGATCAATGTTGTGAAGATTGTCTGAAGGCAAACTGCACCGGTTGAACCTTCTGACAGGTCATATTGGCTAATGTGTATGATTCAGGGAGTGTGCTCTATATAACTGAACAATGTTTTCTTGGGCATCTGACATACTTAAAGACCTTAAATCACACAGTTTTTTACTTGTTAGGACACAAAATGAGATCATGCAATCAGAGGTTCATTGAGGTCTGTTGTGATATGGTCCGCTAAACTAATCAAGCCGATCTGCAGGACACAAAACGCACATGTGAGAGACATACATATTGGCCAATGCTGTGAAATGATCACATCATTCTAGCATAGATTGATTGGGAGCATCTGGTGGCATTTTGTTAAGGGAAAAGGCTCTTTGATTTTTATAATTATTGCATTGCTGTGGTTTTTAGGAGGTACTAAATTATAAAGCTGGAGGAAATGCAGTTCTGTAGTGCTTCACATGCATTTAGTATTGTACCTGAGATACTGTTTTTACTGGCTTGAAATATGAGGATCAAAATTTTGATGATTGGAGGTGTTTGAAGAGAATTTCAAAACCTTTGTTTGCTGCGCCTCACAAAGCTCCCCCCCTCCCCTTTCCCCACCTGCCTGGCTTCTCTCTGTGTGCACTTTGCCCTTTGCTCCTGTGTGAGTTGACGAACATCAATGACCTTATAGGTCTAGTATTGCAAATGAATAAAGACCTTTGGACACTAGGTCTCATACCCACAATCACGGGGGGGGAGCAGAAAACCCCACCCGAGAGAGAGACACGAGGAGACGGGCCACGGGGGGCCATGGAGAGGAGGGGACAAATCGGTGCGGCGGCAGGCTGAATCTCAGTGGATCGTAGCAGCAAGGCTACTCTGCCACTTACAATACCTGGCCACATATTTAAGTCGTCTGCAAAGGATTCATCTCCCTGATCGTCTGGAATTGCCATTCAGAGTCCACGAGGCGGCTCCTTCGGCCACCTCGAGGGAGGCTCTCGACACATGCTCTCGGGGACGCACAGGCGTCCCTACTATCAGTCGGGTAACAACCGGGGAGGTAGAGAGCGCCGCGTCTAGCACGGATTCTGACTTAGAGGCGTCATGAAATTAGCCTACTTCTCACGGGCCTAGGTCTGAAGACCATCTCTGGAATTTTAGTAAGATTGTATTGGGAATAATAATCAAGAAACCGTAACAAACATGGTTTGAGGTACAGAGTTGCAGGCTGCAGCTGCTAGAATGGGGAAATAGGAAGGGCTTCATCCTTTTGCAAGGACTCCTAGTTTACATTGCATCACATGGTGAGACATGACACTAGATGCCATGGCAGCCTAAAATATGCAAGATATGCCATATGTAGGCTTTCTGAAATGTTTATCCAGCCATCAATTTGGGAATATGCTGTTACAGCTGAAAATCCTCCCTCTTGCAGGTGAACATTAGTCTGCTAGGTGCCAGCATAATAAACCGGATTCTTTGCCAATGCAACACAATTGTGGTCTTATTGGTAGAGTATGCTTGCAGAAATCTCAAGTCTGCAAACATATGGTGGAGCCACATGCCATTGTATACTCCACCTTTGAAGAAGGCCACGTGACATGCCTCTTGCTTTATCACGAGTCTATAGATGTGGTATGTGACACAATATCCAGTGGTGGGCCTCATTGGTCTCTACATCACCAGCCCAATTGGAGGCACACAGGCCTATGAGTTTCAGCTCTGGTTCTTTGCCGTTGTGAGAACTTAGAAGCATATGCATACTGCCGATGACAGACTTGAGAATCTTCTCAGCGGGTTTGCAAGTTACCATCATCCTTTGTTGTACTTTTGCCTTTTGTACTTTGGTATGTTGTCTCCATAGCATAGATGATTTTTGGCAGTCCACCACCCTGAACTTCTTCAGTAGCTCTTAGCAGGGTTTGCCTGTGAGACTAGTATGCTCTTCTTTTTCTGCCAAATCTTAATTCCCAAGCAGTAGCAGAGCGAGCCCAAAGTTGTCACCTTGAAAATTTGGCCTGATGGCTGAAACTATCCGCTCATTATTGCTAATGATACCAAATCATCCACAGTTTAGACCACTACTGCAAAGCTGTTGTGATTTCTTATTCGATCTGACTTGCTTGTCAGGAAAATATTACTAAAATTCAACATAATTTGGGTACCAAGATCTGGGTGTTTGCTTGAGCCCAATTAACGATTGATCAGAATGATTGTCTTCTTTCCTTTCAAGTTGCAGGGCGTGTATTGATCACGATACCCTTGTTAAGCAATGCCATCAAGCTTCCTTTGCTCTTTTGGAACTTTTATGCACTCAAAACTCTCGTGTGCCCCCTTTGTTTATGACTAGTCCAAGCCTTCTGCACAAGCAACACACCCAAAAACTCTTATGTGATCCACACTCTCAACTTAAAGTCTCCTGCACTGTTACAAAACATTTGTGGGACAGGTTGAAATCAATTATACTCCGTAACAGTTTTCGTAAGTGTGTAAAGGCCTCTCAGTTTGTGGGACAGGTTGAAATCAATCATACTTCGTAATGCTTTTCTTAAGTGCGTAGAGGCTCTCTTTTTCCTTTTAATAACTATACTTAGAACTTTTCTAGAGTCATTATATATAAATGTGAGCACATATTTTATTCCATTGATGGAAGCATCATTCATGGGAGCCATCTGATTCTATGTTCCAATTCTACAGACTTTTTGCCTGGTGAGCTGGCCTTTTCCAACAAATCTCTCTTCCGTCTTTCGCACATACTTGTGAATGTTGTCTAGACATTTCACCATTTGTAACCTTCCTATGAGCTTAAGAGCTTTAGGGTTGTGTCATCCCCTTGTAGAATTTCACAGTGCAATGGATTCAATTTTTTAAATTGTTATGAAGATTGTCCCCTAGTAGAATCACACTGCAATGGACACCAAAATGTACTATATGTGGATCTCTTGGACAAAGCCTTCATTCTTTAAAACAGCCTAGTCCAATTTGATGTCAATCCAAAGTTTTTGACAAATACATAATGATGTGAGCATGATGCTCTACCATGTCGCCTTAAATATGTAAAATCGCATGTTGAGTATTATGATTGCCACGGCTTTATGTCTTTTAGTACGTCCAACAAAAGGAACTAGCATTGCTTGCATATATTGTCATTGAATGTTGACACTCTTGCTATTCTGTTACATTTGGAGTGGGCTATACACACAAAAAAAAGTTAACAGATTATGCAGTAGCCAAACTCGTGCAACAACATTACGCTAAGGAAGTAGAACCATTTGGAAAAGTTGCTATCAAAGTCTAATGGAAAGAAACCATTTAGATCCTTGCAAAACTGATAAGGTGGGAACAAGGTTAAATTTTAGAAAAACGAGTTCATTCAAGAAAAAATGGGGCTTGCATTCATTTGAAAGTAGATGTTGCAACATCTTTTCTAAAACTAGGAAACTTACCTATAGTGTTTCATTTGATTGCTCTCCATTCTTAAAGTAATGAAAAGAATGCAATGTACACATCATATTAGGGAATTTGGGAAAATCCCAAGTCCCATTTTGCAAATATCTTACATGGGGCATGGTGAATCCTTTCAAAATTTTGTTAAAACCCCCTCATGTGACTTATCATTTACAAGGCTTGTCCTTTTGGTCGATAGCCCTTGGAACTTTTAAAGGTCACTTTTTACAAACTCAATTTTAAAAGCCCCTTTGCTCTTGGGTTTTTTAAAGGTGCTTTTTATAAACTTACCTTATCTCTTTGTCTTCACATGAGCATCAAACTTTTTTCAATAAAAAATATGCACTCATCTTTGAGATTTAATTTGTTTATCTTTTTGCGATTTCAATAGATTAGTTCCTGGACATGGTCCTTTATGGAAAACATTATTTCATATTAAGATATACTTTGTTCAACTTGTTTAGAATCATGTCCTTGTATTTATTGAGAAAATCTCAAGTCTTGTGACTTTCTTCAAAGCATTACCCCAAAAGTCCCATGATACTTTCAATGGTGCTTTCCTAATCATTAAAGTTGGACATGAACAAAACTACAATTAAACAAGATCAAGGCCTTAAATGAAATGAACAAGGAACAAACCAAGAAAAGATCAGAGACTGTAAAGCAAGCTCTTAAAATTTGTCAAAAAAAATTATACTTTGAGAATCGTCAAGATAAATCTAGAATGCTTGTTAACATGTTGAACTATCACTTATGACACTTGAAGACACTTTTTTCTTAGCCTAAACTTCTCTATTCATGCCTTCTAATATTCTTTACTACCATTCTATTTGGATTTTCATTCTCATGGTGGAGATGGCATGTGGATGGTTGAAGTGTAATCCATGAATAAAGTAAGAAATTCAGGGGTTTTCCATTCCCTTCTTCATCCTTGATGTTGTGAAGAATGCCAAAAACATATAAAAAGCAATAGCGATGCGAGGATCACCTTCCTCATTGCAAGAATTCTTGAGCACTATTAGTATGCTACTGTATAGAGTGGTTTTCTAGTACACACCTCATAACTCATAAACACAAAAAATTTCAAGCTTCTATGCTAAGAAAACGAGATTAATGAAGCAGCGTCACAAGAAGCTATTAATCAAGAATCCAAAATAACCCATGTAATTCCTTATAAAGAAAAATTTGAAGCGATTTCTAAACACAATAGGTGAAAGTAATATAAACTCATCATCTAGAGTTTAGAGCAAGTCATTAACAAGGCTATTTACACCAGTGTTTCTTGCTTCATAGAACATGCATTACTATTCCATTTCTAGTGGCTAATTCCTAGGTCTAACTCATGAAATATAAATAGATATTTGAGCAAGTGTTTTGCATCCCAACTTCAAAGGCCAAGTAATGCAGTGAGAGTTTCCTTATCACCTATCCAGAGCCTCAAAAAGTATATTAAAACATGGCGCACCTCAACCCTTGCTAATAGCCTCTAATAGGACATGCTACCTATATTCTAGATTAAATAAAATATTAAATATTTGGGCACTGTGTGTGACACTAAGCCCCGTTATATATGGCAAATGGTACTGGAAAGAACAATTCTTTGGCCTGATATATTGTATATGGTAGAGTGGATCACAACATGGCCAAACTAGATAACTTTGTCATGCCTACCAAGTCCATCCAGATTGACCAACCTGAACAAATATGGAGAAAGGAGAGGAGAAGAGTGGAGATGAGGAGAGAGGGCACAGCTAGAGAGCACACCACAAATGACTAACTGTACACTAGAAGGTGGTTGTCTGTTGGGAATAGCTGCTGTAGATGGACCTTGGGTTCCAAGGCCGTGGAACATTATTGCATGGAGATCAGTGATGGTTACAGGTTGCCCGTGAGTGAATAGGCTAAAGTCAGCTTTGTAGAAGACTGTGGCTTTAGCCTTAGGAGCTAGAATCTGGTACTCTAGGATGTCGTTGAGAGGGCTAGGTAGTGTAAAAGAGATTGATGAATATTAAGAAACCTCTTTAGGGTAAGGGTTAGGGTTAGGGTTTGAAACCCTTTCCTTTATAGCACTCTATGTGTTAGTGCTATTCACAATATTCAACATATGATCTTAAGATGGTTCCTCAACACCTTCCCTCAAGATCAACATCATGAACTAGGCCTTCCCTCAAGATGATGATTTTAGGGAATCAAAGAACAACTGAGCATTGCATTCCATCACACCCATTTAATGGGAATGTCCTTCCTCTGCATCACACCAAGAGCTTTTCTGTGTTTCTCTAAAAGCTCTTTGCCAAGTGGTTTGGTAAAGATGTTTGCAACATTCTCTTCGTTATCACAATGCTCCAATGTGATATCACTCTTTCTCTGATGAAGTGCTCTCTGACATCAATTTGCTTTGGTCTTGGAGTCATATACTGGATTCTTGGCAATCCTTGAGCCGATTGATTACCACAATGTATTGTTGTTGGCTTTGATTCATCAAAGTAATCTATTTCTAACAATAGTCTTCTGAGCCATATAGCCTCACATGCACCTGTTGTGAGTGCCCTATATTCTCCTTTAGTTGAAGACACAGAAACAGTGGGTTGCTTGTTTGATATAGCAGCTTTACCAGGAAAAATGCATATCCTTGTGTGGATCTCCTGGTCTCATGATCTCTTGCAGTCACTGTCACAGTATCCATGCAACCTCGTATGACTTCCTCTATATTCTATTCCAAACTGTCTTGTACCTCTGATGTATCTCAAGACTCTCTTGGTTGCATTCCAGTGAGCCTGTTTCGGATTTGCCATAAACTGTGCAAGTGAACTTACTGCATAACAAATATCCGGTCGTGTGATAATCAGATATATAGAAGATTCGATGAGCTGTCAATAGTATCTATCATTGACTGTAGGCTTGTCTGGATCTTTTGTAAGTTTCAAACTCTGTTCCACGGGAGTGGCTGCAATCTTGCAATCTGCCCTATGAAACTTCTTTAGGAGACTGTTAATATATTTTAGCTGACTCATGAAGGTGCAGTATGAGTCTCTCCAAAACTCAATACCAAGACAATAGTGCATAAGTCCAAGATCTTTCATGTCGAATAGGTAAGTCTTGTTTCAGCTTGTTGATGAAGCTATCATTGCTTCCTGTCACAATCGGATCATCTACGTACAAAAGTCTTCCCCTTGAACTTTGTAGTAGAGAGTATGATCTGCATTGGACTTCATGTATCCCAGATTAACAAAATACTTGTCGATTGTGCTGTACCAACTTTGGTGCTTGCTTTAAGCCGTATTAGCAAAATACTTATCGATTCTGCTGTACCAACTTTTGGGTGCTTGCTTTAAGCCATATTAGCCTTTTCTTGAGACGGCAAACCTGATGTTCTTTCCCTGGTTCAAACATAACTAGCCGGTTGTTGCATGTAGACTTCCTCGTCTAGGTAACCATTGAGAAAAGCATTCTCTACATCTAGCTGGTACACATTCCATTTGTCGAGTGTTGATAGTGATATCAAGAACTGTATGGAATCCATCTTTGTTGCTGCAGCATAAGTCTCATCATAATCTTGATCATATTGCTGTGCAAACACTTTTGCAACTAGTCTGGCTTTGTATCTTTCAATGCTTCCATCTAGATTGTACTTCACTTTTAAACCCATTTGTTTGCTGTGGCCTTCTTTCCTAGTGGAAGGTCGCATAATTCTCAAGTATTATTTTTGTATAAAGCGTCCATTTCTTCATTCATAGCAGTTTGCCATTCTGGCTTGTCAATTGCGTCTTCGAAGTACACTGGCTCTTCTCAAGCCATGATGGTAGTCGTAAGAGCATAATTGGTGGTTTCAACCTGAATTGCTTTGCCATTTTGAGCATATGTCAATCTGGATGGTGGTCTGCTTTCCCTAGTAAACCGTATGAGTTGCTGTTGCTCTTCTCAAGGTGTCTCTCGCAATTGTTGCTCTTATTCATCAACCTTTTATGTAGGTGACTGAGTAATAGGTGTGTCTATCTCTTGAGGATTTGATGTTTTCCATTCCGATTCTTCATCAAACATTACATCTTTGGAGACTATGACTTTCCGGTTGATGGGATCATACAACTTGTATGATTTACTTTCTTCAGTGTAGCCAACCATGATGAATGTGACTTCACATCCAACTTTTTGCGATGAGCGTCATGTATGTGGGCATATGCTATGCAACCAAAGATGCAGAGATGCCCAATGTGTGGCTTGTAACCAGTGAATGCTTCATAAGGTGTCATACCTTGAATCGGTTCGATCAAAAGTCGATTAAGTAAGTAGTTTGTAGTGGCAATTGCTTCTGCCCAATATTGATTCGACACATGCTTGTCACTGAGCATTGCTCTAGCATTGTCTGCAAAAATACCGTTCTTCCTTTCAGTTCTTGCATTTTTTTGAGGAGTATCTACATTAGTGAATTGTCTTTGAATGCCATTACTTCTACAAAAGTTCATGAATGCTGAAGACATGTATTCTCCTCCTCTATCTGATCTCATGACTTTGATCTTTTTGCTTGTCTGATTCTCAACCATGGCTTTGAATTCCTGAAATCTGGAAAAGACTTTAGATTTCTCTTTCAAAAACTAGATCCAACAATATTTGTTGTGGTTGTCGATAAAAGTCAAGTAGTCAAGTGAACCATTGATGGTGCGGGTCTATGCATAACCCCATACATCTGTGTGAATTAAGTCAAGAATACTTCTTGTTTGAGAGGTGCTTCTGCCAAAATTGGTTCTCTTTTGTTTACCAAAGCAACATGCTTCACAAAATTTTCCAAGAAACTATAGTTTCGGAATTCCAATTGCCAAATTTTGATTTCTAAGCTAAATCAAGCTTTTGAAATTGACATGTCCATATCTCTTATGGCATATTGCGAAAAGTGGCATCTGTTGCTGCTGAGCTGACATGGCATGCAAATATGGAACTAAACTAGCATTTTGAATAAGCGTCCTTCTTTGACTGCTTTTCCTACTACCTGATATCCTCTGGTTGCTTTTCCTACTACCTAATATCCTTTGGATTTGTCTTTAATTGTGCATTCATCTCCATTGAAGATGACTGGATAGTTGTGTTCCGTCATTTGCCCAACTGACAACAGGTTCTTGCTGAGCTTTGGAACATAGAGTACATCTTTCACCAATCCTTTTGTACCAGTGAAATTGTTCATAGAGAATATGCCTTTTCCTTGAATTGGATTCGGTGTGTTATCTGCTGTGTAGATAACATTTTTCTGTCCTAATGGTATCATCTCTATGAACCATTCCTGATGCTTTGTCATATATGAGATGATGCAGTGCTATCGATGTACCAAGGATCCTGATTTGCTTGATCGACTTAATAACTACATTCTCCTTTTGAATTGTAATCAATGTCAAGATACACTATTTCAGTCTTCTGCATATCCTCACTTGCAAGAAACATATTCTGAGGTTCATTCACCTAATGACTGTGACTTGAATGTCGACCATAATGATTTCCTCTTCTACGAAAATTTCCTTGATTGCTGCTATGAGTTAATTGTTGTAATCCTTGATCTTGAGTATGTAAGCTTGACCACTTTCATTGTTGTTGCAAAAACTCTAGTTGATTTGGTTTCTCAGTGTGACACTATCCCATTTTGGCCAATTTATGTCCCTAAAATGAAGTTGATGCTAGATCTCACTGCAATGCAAACTTGGCTTATCTGCATGTCATGAACAATTTTGAGGAGGAGAGGACGCACACATAGACTTAAGAACTTGGATAAGATTATGCTGGTTGTGTCAAGGAGACTTATTGGTCTCCTCTAACGAATGTCCGCTCTAAACCCTCCCCCTCCTCGAAAATTGGGTAAATTATTCCACAAGAAAAAGACAATGGCATCTATCTTGAATTAAAAATCTCTTGCAACTTATGGTGGTGTGGAGGGGAGTGCCTTTTAAGTTCCAAAAGAAGAATGGGGAGAGTTCTCCTTCAAGGAGTTTCTCCATCGGAAAGGCCTTGAAGGCACCAAGCATCTAAGTATTGTAAAAGGGGCCTCCTCTAGTGGGCTCATTGTGGGTTCAATAACCATCCAAGGAATGTGGGTCGAAACCTTCTCTTTAGTCACCTCTTTTTTGGGCCTCAACACACTACAACTATTTGTAAAAGGTGATGGGAGTCTCTTCAATTGCATGGTAAAACTCCAAGAGACGTGGGACGATCGTGAGCAGGCCGCTAGAGAACGCGAGAGCTCCAAAATCTCTTGAGAATCTATATACCTCATCTCACCCTATATATAGGTTGGAGGTGCGTCCTTGCAAATCTAGGCCTAGTTGTGTCAGATAGTTGTCTCGTCTACTTATCACTTCATTTCGCTAGAGAAGAATGATGTGAGTGCTTTGTACGCTTGGCTTGCACAAGTGAGTCCTTGCAAATCCAGGCCTAGTGGCGTAGGATACCTATCTCATTTTCTTATCACTCCATTTTGCTAGAGAAGAATGATGTAAGTGCTTTGTACGCTTGGCTTGCACAAATTGCAGTTGGCAAGCTCATATCAGTCAGCTAACTACAGTGAATTTGAACGTTTCTTCCTAAGTCTCTTGATGGAGACTGAAGTGCTCTCTCTCTCTCTAGATATATATATATATATATTCATGCAATTTTGTGCTGGTTGTCTAAATGGGCTATGTTGTTTAATGACCCATTAGCCCTCATAATGGAGGTGCTAGGTTCCAAATCTTTATGAAATCTCTCATTGGTTAAGGCTATCTAGATCCTCACTTCTCTTTGGGACAGATTGTATTAGGGCTTATGCAGGTGTAGGAAAATGGGAGAATCGTTGTGCTTGTCATGATGCTAGTGACTCTTCTATCTATATAGTCCAATCTCCAACATAGATGTGGTCCAACCTTTTGATGGAGAACATAAATTGCTCCCAAAAACTCTTTGTTGGATGGATATTTAAGAAATAGACCACCACCAACCGCATTCTCATCAAACCCTAGATTGTTGAAGTTGCCTCCAACAACCCGAAAAGTAATGACCCCAACAATGTAGGATTGGTAAGCAGCTAGTAAGATGCTAGTAGAAGTGTCCTCTTTGGCGTTCACAAGGGTGAGTGTATGTCCTCTTGGAATGTGTTGTGTAAATTACGTCTTTGAAGTGTTGGCCTTGCTCTAACCAAAGTCTCCATGGTTTTTTGAAAGGATGGGGGTCTATTGCCCAATGCTTGTCTAGTCTCCCCACTAAACTTTTGGCCATTTTAGTAGAGAAAAAGCATAAGGGTCTCATCAAATCCACTATTGTAAGAGATTGGTGAGGGTATTCATGTAGTGTTCCTTTATAGTGATAATGGGGGGCTCTAGTTAAAGGGTCCCATCAAATCCAACTTTCCCACAATTCATAGTGATAGGCAAGCATGGAGAGGGACGCCAATGTTGAATGATTGGCATGACCAAAAGGTGTCTCAAGCCCTCTTTGTAGGCCTTTGCATTGGTTGTCTTTGTCTCCTAGATTTATCCCGCCCCCCTTATATGCACTACAATGTTGGTGCTCTCCTTTGGCTGCTATGTTAAGCGACTTAAGGCATCATGGAGTAGTTTGGGCCTTATACCATTGTGCCCAACCAATGTTTTCTAGCAGATGATGCTCATCCTCTTGACATAAGGCCTGTCAAAATTTTGCCTCGGCGCACTCATCAAACTCCAGGTCATTGGGGAGCCCTTCCCATTGAGGAGGACCTCTATGAAGAGCTAACTTTGAGAAGGGATGTGTTTCCTTGTAGCCTTCCACGTGTTTTAACGCAAATCATGTTCGAATGAGCTTCCATGGCTCAAAATCTAGAAAGAGGCCTCTCATGATAAGCTTGTCTAGGAGAGTTGGGTTTTGCATCTTTGGGTCAATGATAGGAAGATTTGGTGTCTTGCATCTTGTTTGATCTTCCCCAATGAAAGTGTTTAGAGAGGGTAGAATCACTTGCAACCTTTCAGCCCAAACAATCCTCTTGATGATGCTTTAGAAGGCGCATCCCGATTAGCTCTGCCTCCCCCATACGGTTTGCAATGTGCCATCTTGAGCTGCATATGCTATGAAGGAAAGCCCAATCCACCTTAGCACACTGGCTTTCAAGAGCTTCATCAATCAAAAACGACTCTGGGAGACGAGCATCAGCCTCTCCATCTACAGTCAGTCAGCCGACTCTACAAGGCTGGCCAACCAAACTTGCAGAATCAAAGTTCCACAGCTCAAGTAGGTCCTCCAGCAATGCCCAACAATACTGTGGCATCCAGGCTACAAACGGCAACCCCATCTAGCTCGCGAGAGCCTCGCACTCTACACAGCAGCTTCTCTACACTCCCAAAGGTAACTCCAGCAACTATGCTCAGCCCTACGGCTCAAACTCTACTCTACAATGACTTCGGCCTCCATGACACATCCAACTAGCAACTCGCACAGCAATGAGCTAGGTAGCGAAAGCTACAGCGACAACTCGCAAGCCAACACCCTCACCGCATCTCCCACACAGGAGCATTGACTTGACGATCGTCTACTGTAGAGGACTCCATCCACGACTGCACCAATGCCTACATGCCTGCCTCAACTAAAACGCAGCCGATCTGAAGCTTCTCCTGCCAGGAGACAACAGCATCAGACTGAGGCAAACGATGCAGGCGGCGCCAATTGAGGCGACTACAGCGCAGACAAGGCAGCCAAGCCCGACGCTCGGCTCTCCAAGCTCCTGCTTGCAGCTACGCCTTCACCGAACAACAGCTCTACCTAGCAACGGGCCAAATCTCACAACGAGCTCACGCAGCAACCACATCAGCTATTAATACTTGATACAAATTAATGCCATCGCTCTTTGTCCTTTCATATGGTGAATTTGTACTTACCTTTCGAGTATCTCAGTATCTAGTTGCTCTGTCAACTAACCTCTAAAAAACTTGTTAGCAGATAGGAAAAGCATTCACATCAACAATTTGAAACCAATGACTTGAAAAGCTCTCTGGTATCATATGTAATGCCAAATGTGAATGCATGAATAACGTGTACAAAGGACTCTAATAATTTCCATAAAAGAATCCTGCAGCAAATAAACACCATTTACAAAGCAAGGACACAGGGAACAGGCTTCACATGCAAGGTAGTTCCAAGCTTGGAGACTTAATTGCTGCTGCGTCTTGGCATACGTCATCTTCTGTAAATTTCCTGCAAGTGAAACCAAGAACAAGGATTTAGCTGAATGAGACATTGCACTGTCTGTAGCTGAAGAAACTAAAAGCCATGTGCAAATGCACATTGGCAGCCTGCTCAAAATTTGCTGCACTGGAACCACATCCCAACAATAGAACCTGATTTAAACTAAATTAATAAATCAATCACCTATATTAAAATTTGGACATCATTATACTTAAAAAAATAAGCCCATAGAATACAATGCTACTACAATATTTATAAGGATACAATCATGACCTTTTAAAAAGGAAACAACTAGGGCCACACCAGATACATTTGGATTAAGTGGATATTGTAGGCCCGAACAGAGGCTGTACTCTTTCAAGCAAGTGGCATCCAAAGCGTGGAAGACAAGGAAAGCACAAGCTAAGCAACAAGGGCAAGGGAAGAAGAGGGAAAGAAAAGGAAAGAGGGGATGTGAAGGGTATTGGAGATCTGTTTTTGCATTTTATGCCAACTTAACCAACTTTCTGCAAATCACCTCATGTTTCTACCAGCAACTTATCATGGTGGGTCAAGGCAGGAAAGGAACAGGTGTGGACATACGTTCCATAACAATACAACTAAAATGTACAAAAGAACAGCACAGCCTGCAACTAAGAGCTTCAACAAGACGAGTGTCTAGGGAGACGGGACTATTGGAAAATGGGCGAAACAATCACTCAATCCTCACACGTTCAACTCTGCTCAACACACAATGATCTCAACCTCACTCAGAACAGCAAAGAATAAAGAGGAAACTCAGACTTTATTCTTCCACAAACTGTGGGCAAAACACAGCTCAAGATGAGCACAAACAAAGGAGGCTGGGATAAACTGCTGACAAAACCCTAAAACTAGAGCGTTGCCTGTAAGGAGAGGCTTCAGTTCTAGACGGATCAAGTGAGGGGGGGAAGGGGGGTTTATATAGGGGGCAGGCAGCCCCCTGAACTGGAAGACCCCCTTGTCAGTTCTCTAGGGCTGCACCGACCAGCCAGATTGGATATGGCCGACCACCTTGAGCAGCCTATAAATATGGGAAGCTCAACTTTATTCGGTAACATAGACAACGAGCGGTACATCATAGCATCAATGCACCTCACATGCGAGGCAGTCACCTGGTGGCTCAAGTGGCAAAAGGACCACCATGATGCAGACGAGGAGGCACCTCTCTATAGATGGACAAAGTCCGTGAAAGACATCTGATCACGGTTCCTGCCACCCCAGTACCTGGACAAGCTTCAGAGTCACTTCTACGAGCTACACTAGGGCGACGCCGAGACAGTGAATCAGTATGCCAACAAATTCACTCAGGTGTCCATACAGTTGCAAACTAGAGGGAAATTCGTTCTCCGTGGGCCGCGTTCAAACATCCGATGGTACGTACGTAGTTCTAGGCCACAGGATTATGAGTGTGCATATGAGCTTGCTCAAAATTTAGAGCTCATGCACAAGGGTCAAGGATCCAAGCAGGTCAACAGTAAGAAGCCCCACTGGCCCTGCTCTAGCCTCAGTCCCTTGGCCATCAGTTCAGCCTGATCTGAAGGTGACCATGCAGCACAACAGTTGGAGGTTTGGACCAGCAAACGGAGAGAGGTTTGGACACTGTTTCCTCAGCTTTCTCAGCTCACTTTTACAGTTTACACAGCTCACTCTCAGCTCTATATTTCAGTCATCTCTCAGTTCTCTCATAGGATCTATCACTTCTAGTTTTCACTCTCACTCACGCAGTAACCCTGCATTCTGGTAGACAGCACAAGCCTCTTCCTTGCCTTGCAGAAGCGTCCTACATCGTCAGTGTGGACAACATCAAGGTCTCGGTATTGGTCGGCGTTGCCTCTCAGGTCCTTGGGTCTGCTATACGTGTGCACAGTGAGCTCTTCAGAAGCGTGTTCCATGCTTTCTTGAAGAGTGTTCTTTGTATTTCTCAGTTATCCGAGTATAAAGCAAATTCTCCCTTGATTGGGGGAGAGGGCCCTCAGTGGGTGCAAGGACCCAATCGGTTGTCGACTCTACTCTCTCTCTACCCTCATCTCCTTTCTCTCTCTATGGTAAACAACGCTCATTCCTCGCTAAAGGTTTAAAGAAGGTCTTGCTGCGAATTACATGATCTGATAACCGTTGCATGTTACATTGGTATCAGAGCTTCGGTCTGTATCCAGCTTGACAACCGCGAGTGTATGGTTGTGCTGAGATCCGAAAAGGACACACAATCAAGCGCCATGGAAGGGTCAGGAAAAGATTTCAACCGCGAAGACTTTGAAGAGGAGAAAGACTACCAACAAGATACGCTTCCGCCAAATGCTCAAGAAGTGATGGCGAAACTTCTAGAGCAGAATCGGGTCCTGCTGCAGCAACTCGAAGAACATTTATCCCAGTTGGAAGAAAGCAGAAGACAGCTGGACCAGACAAAACGACGTTTGGAGGAAAAAGAAGCAGAAAAGCCGCTGGAAGAAAGAGGAACCACAGATTTTGAAAAACCACAGAGTTCGCTCGTCTCTCCCAGAATGGTTTGCCTATGTTGACATACAGTCATCACACTGGCGCAACAGTTGGGCGTGACGGAGAGCGCCAAGATGAAGCAATTCATTCGAGGTTTGACACGAACATACGTTTTACCATTCGGAACTTCGACCCGCCGGATTACAAGCGGGCGCTGACTCTCGCACAGAATCAGGAGATGATGCTGAACGGGGGAAAGCCCAAGCAGGTCCAGAAAGATTCCAAAGCCCCACAGCAGTCAAACAACACAACAAGTAAGGATCAGAAAAAGGACAACCAGTTCCAAAAGAAAGACGGCCAGGCTTCTGGTCAAAAAGAGTCCAAGCCAAAGATGACTCCGAATGAGAAGGCTAAAGCGGGTATTACGGGAGGCTATCTACAGCCCGACGAGCAGAAGCGGTACCACCAAGAACATCGCTGCTTTCATTGCCACCACATCGCTGGGCATGGCAAGAAGGATTGTCCGAAGTGGCTTGCCGAAAAGCGCACACACATCACGCATAAGACCATCCAGTTTACTTTTTCAATTCAAAAGGCCATGTTTATGCGGGATTTTATATTGACTCCTTTGATGGGGTGTGACATGATCCTCGGGATTCAGTGGTTCCGTGAGCATGTTCCGACGCCTGATTGGCGGCAGGACACGATTGTGGAAGGTTTACCTGAGCCCGTCGTGATACGCGGTGATCGAAGCATACTAAGAATTCCATTAATCTCTCATATTCAAGCAGGTCGCGCCATCTGCAAGGGTGCCATGTGTACACTTGTCTATGTCCAGTGCCAGATCACTATAGTTCAAGCCGCTCCAAGAGTTCAAAGACATCATGCTCAAGAGTTCAAAGACATCATGCTCCGCGACGATCTGCCACCCCAGCTACCTTCCAACCGACCGGAAGACCATCGCATCGATCTACTTCCGAACTCGACACCTCCAAGTAAGTTCCCTTATCGACTTTCAAAGTCTATGGAGGGGGAGTTAGAGCAGCAATTGTCTTAATTACTGCGCATAGGGTTTATTAGACCTTCTTCGCCTATTGTTGCACCCATTCTATTTGTGGCAAAGAAGGATAAGTCTGTACGACTCTGTGTCGACTACAAAGCACTCAACAAACTTACGGTAAGCAACAAGTTTCCTATGCCCCGCATCGAGTACATCTTGGAAAGACTCAATGGTGCAAGATTTTTTTCAAAGATTGACCTCAAGAGTGGCTACCATCAAGTCCGGATTTTTTAAGTTGAATCCCAAAGACAGCTTTCCAAACTAAGCGAGCTCATTACGAGTTCGTCGTCATGCCCTTTGGTCTGAAGAATGCACCACCAACATTCAACAAGATGATGTCCCGGGTATTCGCAAAGTATATTGGAAAGTGCCTGTTCATCTTTCTCGATGATATCCTTTCCGCGACAGCATATTAAGGATGTGCGATGTGCCCTACAGTTATTACGTGATAACCAACTATATCTCAACGCAAAGAAAAGTGAATTCGGATTGCTGGAAATTCAATATTTGGGCTACATCATTAGTGCTCAAGGGATTCGATTGGACCTTGAGAAGATCCAAGCTATCATAAATTGGGCTATCCCGACGGCCCAGGAGATCCGTTCCTTTGTGGGTTTGTGTCAAGCATACAGCTCGCACATGGAGGGTTTCTCAACATACGGAGCCCCTCTTACAGATTTACTCAAGAGGTAAAGACACGCAGACAAAAAGTTCAAGTCACATGCAAAGCTTTGCAGGCCTTCCACAACTTGCAACGGTTGGTCACGACAACACCAGTTATGAAGATCGCCTCTTGGGATGATCCATTTCTAGTAATCATAGACGCTAGCAATGTCGCCATAGGGGCAGTTTTACAGCAAGAAGATAGGCCCGTGGCATACTACAGCAGAAAGCTTAACGATGCCGAAAAGAACTATTCAATGTATGATAAAGAGCTCCTCCGTGTCATCCAGGCATTAAAACATTGGAAGCCTTTCCTATACAGACGGACTTTCACAGTGAAGACAGATCACCAAGCCCTTAAGTGGCTTCAGACAATGCCTAGTACGCAATGGAGTGATCGACAGCAGCAGTGGAGTCAGATATTCCAGCAGTTTGGAGGAATGATCGAGTACATTCCCGACAAAAACAACCCCGTTGCAGACGCCCTCAGTCGGAAAGGTTCCATCTAGACCATTGAGCAGGCCACTGTGCTCGAAATCAAAGGAAAGGATCTTGATAGCATGAAGGCACAGTACGCGGAGTCAGCAAAGTTTGACACGTAGTTCCAATTAGCCACGACGCTTGCTCCAAGCCATTACTCATTAGAGGACGGTTAGCTTTTCTATAAGAAAAGGTTATGTGTACTCAAAGACAAACGACAGTTGCTTCTTCATGATGCCCATGACGCCCTTACCGGTGGTCACAGAGGTATCAACGGGACTTTGGAGAAGCTAGAGCGCTATTTCTATTGGCCAAAGATGCGGAAGGACGTATATGCCTATGTGCAGAATTGTCAAATATGCCAAAAGGTCAAGGCTTCCCAGGCTTACTTATGCCATTGCCAATCCCCGACGGTCCTTTCCACGACATAGGTATGGATTTCGTGGGACCACTTCCAACATCCGCAAGTACGTATAATTTGTCGCTTTGGTAAATATTGTATGCTCATTCCCTGCAAACAAACGGCCAACGCTAAAGATGTAGCTCGTTTGTTTATGAAGTATTGGTATCCCATTGGAGGGTTGCCAAAGACCATAACATCCAACAGGGACTCCAAGTTTACGTCTAACTTTTGGCGAGCCCTGTTTGATAATTTTGGTACCAAGCTGCAGATGTCTAGCGCTTTCCATCCGCAATCGAACGGCGAGACGGAAAAGTATAATGGTATGGCATTTGATATTTTGAAATCATATTGTCATGATGCTCAGGGAAAGTGGGAGCAGTTTCTTCCGCTTGTGCAGGCCATTCTGAACGATACCTATTCTTCGAGTATTGGTCGCACACCTTATGAAGCGGCGTTTGGACGGTGATTTACCTCACTTCTCACCCGGATGGTGTCTCCATCTCTTGAAGTCAACAAAACCACCGAATCCATGGTAGAGATTACGGAGTCCGTGAAAAGCCGCATCGCCAAAGCTCAAGCATCGTATACATGCCAAGCTAATAAATCCAAACGAGATGTCCAGTATAAATAGGGTCAATGGGTGTATTTACGCATTATCAAGCAATCATTGAAGCAGGTGGGCAAGCGATGCCCTAAGCTATCCTTCAGGAGCTTCGGACCTAAGCTATCCTTCAAGAGCATCGTATACACGCCAAGCTAATAAATCCAGACGAGATGTCCAGTATAAAGAGGGTCAATGGGTGTATTTACGCATTATCAAGCAACAATTGAAGCAGGTGGGCAAGCGATGCCCTAAGCTGTCCTTCAGGAGCTTCAGACCATTCCCTATTATTCAAAAGATCAACGATGTCTCAATGAAGTTACGCCTACCAGACAGTTGGACTATGCACAACGTGTTCCATGTAGCTTGGTTGAAGCCATATTTTGGACCTCCTCTTTCAAAGATTTCTGACGAGCAACAACCTAAAGTTCTTGATGAAGCCGAAGTTTTGCAGCAAGAACAGATCCTTCTTCATAAATTCAAGCATGGGTTAGGACGCAGGATCCGGGAGTTTTACACCAAGTTCCGTGATCGATGTGTGATCGAGGTACCCATGAAGCAGTGTGGTTGTACGAATATTTTTTCCAGGAGTTTCCCCAAATATTGGCGGACTACTTGGAAGCAATGAACCTACTGCCAAGTTAAGGAGGAGGGCATGTCACATGCACCCCTGCACTTGGGTGCAAGATGACACAGTGGCTACATCAACAAGTGCATTATAGTTCCCAAATAGGAGATTTTGTCGTATGCTGTGACCCCTTTGTGAGCCCTTGTCCAGGGATAGTCAAGCATAAGCTATGTAGGTCAGTCTCTCAGCCTTAGGTCAAGTCAGTAGTCAGTTCTTGTTCACTAGTACCCACTAGAGAGCAATAGGTTAAGCGTTTCCATCTTATAGTTTAGGTCTTAGCCTAGGTTAGGAGTCCCTTTAGGGTCCCCAAAGGCTGGACAGGTAAGCAGGGAAGGCAGCCTTCAAAGGCTGCCCAAAAACTCCCCTGGCAAATGAGCCAGGGAGGGCTTTTTATAGGCTGGTTGTAGGCCAGCCAGTCTGTAAAACAGACTGAGTCGGTCTGTTTACAGACTAGGTTGGCTCAGTCCAGCCCTATAAAAATGCCCCTTGGCTGCCCTGTTTTCTCATTCAGTTTGCTCCTGCCTTCAGTTCTCCTACAGCTCCACTTCAGCCTCCTGTGCAGCCCCTGAGATCCTCAGATCTGGCCCTGCTCTAGCCTCAGTCCCTTGGCCATCAGTTCAGCCTGATCTGAAGGTGACCACGCAGCACAACAGTGGGAGGTTTGGACCAGCAAATGGAGAGAGGTTTGGACACTGTTTCCTCAGCTTTCTCGGCTCTCTTTTACAGTTTACACAGCTCACTCTTAGCTCTATATTTCAGTCATCTCTCAGGTCTCTCATAGGATCTATCACTTCTAGTTTTCACTCTCTCACTCACGCAGTAACCCTGCATTCTGGTAGACAGCACAAGCCTCTTCCTTGCCTTGCAGAAGCGTCCTACATTGTCAGTGTGGACAGCATCAAGGTCTCGGTATTGGTCGGTGTTGCCTCTCAGGTCCTTGGGTCTACTATACGTGTGCACAGTGAGCTCTTCACAAGCGTGTTCCGTGCTCTCTTGAAGAGTGTTCTTTGTATTTCTCAATTCTCCGAGTATAAAGCAAATTCTCCCCTGATTAGAGGAGGGGGCCCCAATCGGTTGTCGACTGTACTCTCTCTCTACCCTCATCTCCTTTCTCTCTCTATGGTAAACAACGCTCATTCCTCGCTAAAGGTTTAAAGAAGGTCTTGCTGTGAATTGCACGATCAGATAACTGTTGCATGTTACAACTTTGTTGTCCTAAGATGCATGGTGGTTTGACATCACAAATATCCAGGGGCATATCCTTGCTCATAGGGGAAAATGTTGCTACAAGGTGATCAGCCTTGGACTCTTATGATTAGATCTATGGTCACACATATCAATATTTCTGCCTTTGGTCACTGGCAAATCAATAACTGGGATTTCTTATTTGGTCGCATCAATGGCACTTTGCCTGGCTACCCTTTGGTCTCCAGTTTGCTTCTTGATTGGAAGCACGTCCTCTCTCATCTGGAATGGCATAGTCGACAGTCTTTGCTGGGTAATTCTTTGCGAGCTGAAAGCATTCACTGATCGACAATTTTTCCGTCTCCATTGGTTTTACAAAAACCTCGCCATTCCTACTTTGTTTCTTTTAAGGGCATCACTTATGTTGCTGATGTTATTCATGATGATGGCTCTGTGCTACCTTTTTCTTTGGTAGCTACACAATATGACTTGGGCTCTCATTATCGTGCTTTGTGGCAACAAATTGCTTATATGCTTTTGCCTTTTGTTCCGATTCCTCCTTTGGAACTTTAGGACAGGTTGGAGGATTGGACTTTGACTTCCCCAGGGTCATCTTCTCGCCCTTTGAGGCTATCTCAGATTACGGTGCCTGCATTGTATAAAATCCTTTTCCCTCAACCTTGGGTTTTAGAGAAAGGCAATTCTATTCGGCGAATGCATCGCCCAACCATGTGGTGGAGAAAGAGATTACAGCAGCTTTGGGCCTGCAAAGCTCCTCTTCGGCAACAGGTTTTCTTCTGGCGAGTGCTTCTGGGCATTTTTCCATCTGGACAGATGTTGGCTTGTAGACACATTGATCCTGCTCGTTGCCACAGATGTTTGAGTTCTCACGAGACTGTGCCTCATTTATTATGGTTTTGTCCATGTTCTCGTGAGTTCATTGATCTTCTTCGGTAGCGCCTGCGAGCGAGATTCCTAACTATTCCTTTTGGAAAGTGTTTTTGGCTCTTTGGTTTTCATCCACCCAGACCGGAGTTTCATCTTTTCTTTGTTTGGGTTCGCTATTGGGCACTCTGGACTTTATGGACACATAGGAACTGTAAAGTCTTTGGTGATCCTATATTTTCCTTGTTTGGCTTTTTTAAGCGTTCTCTGCAGCGATCCTTCTTTGATTGCTTGCGGACGCACTGCATCGATCATGATGTATATCTAGCATACACTGAAATTTTCAGCTGATGTAAATTTCGGCTGCCTCATTTTGAGGTCGCTACTCTTGTAACATAATCAATCAAAAGTTTTAACTATTAAAAAAAAAGTGTGTGTATGTGTGTAAATGTAGACATTTGACCATTGTGGGTAGGACTAGCAAATTTGTCATGCTTATTCCATGCAAGGGCACCATCGACGCACAGGATGCAGCTCATCTTTTTCTCAGATGGTGGTATCCCATGTGTGGCATGCCCCATATCATTGTATCCAACAGGGATTCCAAATTCACCAATCACTTTTGGAGAGCCCTGTTCGACAACTTTGGTACCAAACTTAGTTTCTCCAACAGTTTCCATCCGCAATCAGATGGTGAGTCACAAGTTTTAACCAGCTCTCGTTTAACATTCTGAAGCGCTATGTTGCGGATGCTCGGTCCCACTGAGAGCAGTAATTACCACTAGTTCAAGGCATCCTCAATGAGTGTGGGTTGGACTCCCTATGAAGCAACTTTCGGCAAGAGATTCAAGTCCCTTCTCACCAAGACATCCGAGATATACGAGGCCAATTGCATCACAGAGACCTATGACCAGATCATGGAGTCTGTAAAGGACCGCATTGCCGAAGCCCAAGAGACCTACTGTTCGCAAGCCAGAAAGCACCGGCGTGACATGGGTTACAAGGGCAGTGTGTCTATCACGAAACGCCTTAAGCAGATTGGGAAGGAATGCCCGTAGCTCTCTATAAGAAATCCTAGATTTACTATATTTAGAAATGTGCTAAGGAACAGAAAGGAGACTGAGATAGTAGAGAACAAGGAATAATTGTATTGCTTGAATGTCTGTAGTGTAGATGTTGTGTCATCCATACAATTGGGCCTCTCTTATATAGAGAGTGAAGAGTCACACATGAAAAGGTGTGTACTCCAAAGGGTATGTGCATGAAGAGGTGTGTACCCCTTGTGAAGGGTGTGACCCTTGATGAGAGGGTACATTACAATAGAAATGTCTCTTCAATTGAATGTCTCTTGTGAAGGGTTGTGCCTCATTAGGAAGTGTCCCATCGAAAGGGCAAGGGTTGTGCCTCATAGGAAGTGTCCCGTCGAAAGGGCATACCCTTCCACAAGTGTCCATTCATCAAACCATCCATAAGTCTAGAAATAGAGAAAGGAATACGTCACAGATCGTGACATCCCCTCCCACTCAAAATAAGACCCTGGTGGAGATAATGAACTGATGTAGAAAATATCACTGTAAATTCTAAAAATACTGCTGTAAAATGTCACGGTATTGCTGTAAGTCTTCATCAGATTGCCAAGTAGCGTCGGGGTCGTCCAAATCTCGAGCGTTCATGACTGGCTGAGTAAAGATATACTTTAAAGAGTGATGGTCTGTCTTGACCACAGAGTCGGCTCCCATGAGATAATGTTTCCAAGAGCGATAAGCATGTACAATGGCAAGAAACTCCTTATCATAAACCGGATATCGGGTTTAGATATCAGAATGTTTATGGCTATCAAAAGCAATAACTCTGCCTTCTTGCATCAAGACTGCTCCTGTAGCGATGTCGGAAGCGTCGGTCATGACCTCAAACGGAAGGTTTGGGTCAGCAATAGCCATAACTGGTGTGGTAGTGAGTGCTTGATTGAGTTGTTGGAAACTATACTCTGTTTCGGGAAGCCACTGAAAAACTGCTGTGCTTTTCAATAATTCGGACATAGGAGCTGCGATTTCGGAAAACTGATAGACCTTTGTAAGGTAGAAGTTTGCCAATCCGAGAAAAGAGCGGACATCATGAACATTCTTAGGAGTAGGCCAGTTTCGGATTACCTCGACCTTCTTGGGATCCACAGAGATGCCTTGAGCGGAAATAACATGTCCCAAATATTCGAGTTGGGTCTTGAAGAACTCACTCTTCTCAATGTTGATGTAGAGAGAATTTGCATGGAGAACTTCAAAAACTTGGTGAAGATGTTGTTTGTGCTCATGTAGGGATATGCTGAAAACGAGGATGTCATCGAGGTAAACGATGACGAACTTATCGAGGAAAGGCCTGAAGATGTCGTTCATTAATGTCATGAATGTGGCCGGGGCATTGTTTAACCCAAAAGGCATGACCAAACATTCATAGTGTCCATACTTTGTTCGAAAAGCTCTCTTGTACTCATCGCCTTCTCGTATGCGAATTTGATGATAACTTGAACGAAGATCAATCTTTGAGAATTGTGTTGCGTGTAGAAGTTGATCGAAGAGGTCATCAATGCGAGACAATGGATACTTGTTTTTTATAGTGAGCTTGTTGAGGGCTCAGTGGTCGATGCAGAGGCGCATTGACTTATTCTTTTTTTCCACAAGTAGTACAAGAGATCCGAAAGGACTGCGACTGGGCCGAAAGTGACCATTGTCGAGTAGTTCGGTGACCTGTCTTTGGATTTCTTCATTTTGAGTGTAAGAAACCCGATAAGGAGGTTTCGACGGTGGATTACTACCTGGAATAAGTTCGATTGGGTGATCCACTGATCATCGAGGTGGTAACTGCTTTGGCAATTCCTGTGCAAAAATATCCAAGTAGGGCTGGAAAAAAGGTTGGTTGAGGTATTCAGGAGGATCCTTAGTTGGTGTCTCCTCTACTGCCGTAACCAACAGAAGTGAAGTCTTTACTTGGCGTTTACGAACCCACTTCTTTACTTGTAGGGAAGAGGCAACTGGGGTTGAAGGAGAGTCCCTAGAACCAGTTAGCTCAATAAGTTTTCCCTGGTGGACAAGCTGGATAGTATGGCTGCGAAAACTGATTGATGGATCATAGTCGTAGAGCCACTCTTGTCCAAGTATGACATCGTACCGAGAAAGAGGCATGATGTCGAAATTCAACTTGTCCGTATAATGTTGGATGCGAAGAGACAAGTTTTTGATCCTGGTGTTGCACAAGAAAGTCGTTCCATTTGTGAGTTCAATCTGATAGTCCATGAGACTAGGACTGGTGGTCACCGAAGTTTGTTGACCATAGAACTAGCTAGGAAATTATGAGAGCAGCCACTATCGATGAGGATAGTGACCGTTGTTCCACGAATCGATCCTTGAACACAAAGTACTTGAGTGGCCAGGGAAGGTTCGGGGTTGCGGGCAAGGCTCAGGTGGATGGTATTCGCCATTCGAACAGCTTTGCCTTTCTTGTCTTGTGCTGGGGTAGCATCTTCTCTTTGGGAAGTGCTAGGTTCCATATTGGAATTTTGCTTTGGTCGCTTGGGACAATCGAACCATCTATGGTCGCCTATACAGATGGTACAAAGTCCTTTTGTGCTGGAGCTGTTCTTCTTGTCAGTGGCCGCATCTTTATGTTGGGAATGTCGGTAATGACTTTGTGAAGAAGAAGAGGCGCGATCCTTACAGGAGTGCTTCTGTTGGAATCCAGCAAATGATTTCTGAGTCTTCTGAGGATCTTAAGACTGTCGCTGACCTTCATTACCGAAGTTTTTTCGAAACCTGGTGTTATCTTGAGAGCGAGCACCTTTGGCAAGAGGAGACTTCTGTGTGCGATTAGCACTCTGCTTTCCTGTAGTTTGGAAATCTGTAATGCGCTCTGCATAAGCAATAGCGCCATCTGTGGTGGTGATGTTTGCTTTAAGGACATCAATGCGTAACGAGGGATTTAGGCCTGAGATGAAAGCATGAAGGCGATCATCCTCAGTTAAACCATCAATCTCCAGCACCAATGTGGTGAACTGAGAGATATAGGAAGACAGGGAACCCGTTTGCTCCAACTGTCGGAGTTTTGAACGTGCTTGGAAGTCCGCATTGGAAGGTATAAACTGCTTACGGAGCATGTGTTCAAAGCGTTCCCATGTTAACACACTTTTGCCGTCCTTTAAGCGTCTTTGCCACCATAGAAAAGCTGTATTCTTGAGGAGGGAGGCTGCCAAGGCGATCTTTTTGCCTTCAGTGAGGTCAACAGTATCAAAATACATGCGCATTTTTGCGAGCCATTGGTCAACTGTTCGGCGATTGCGTTGACCAGTGTAGGCTTCCGGAAGTTTGATGTCAAGTCTTTTAGTTTTGGAAGCTTGAAGTAAACGGTAGAGTGCACGTAGTTCAATGTTTTCTACCTCTGGTGGGAATGAATCCGCATAGTCGTCTGGTTGTGTCACGTCATCCTCTGTATGTGTAGTACTTCGAGAATCTTGAAGTTGTTGAACTTTCTGGACCAAGTCGGAAATGCTGTCCTGAAGCTGGGTAATTTGAAGGTGCAATAGTGATTCGTCTTGTACGTTGACTTTAAGGGTCTTTTTGGGACTTGATTCTTTGATCTCTGGAGAGGCTTCACGCGAGCATTGCGACATATAGGAGATCCCTATGAGAAAAGCGCGAGCTTGCGCTCTAGTTTGGACCATTCCTGGAAGAAGATTCGGGCTGCTCCCTGAGGTTGCTCATGTTGGAGGGGGGCAGGCGAGGCAGGATGGAACCACCCGTGGAAGTCTGGTAAAGGAGGTCCTGTCTGAGGTAACACTGGTGATGCCAAAAGTGGTGTTACTGCTCGTGAGAGGACAGGAGTAGGTTGCAGAGTCCACGGATCTGAGAAAGGATAGGGAGCTGCAGTCGGAAATGGAGGATATCCAAGAGAGGGAGTGCCTTCAGAGTGTAAATACTGACTTGGAGAAGGTACAACCTGTAGAGGAGGATATCTGGGAGCTGAAGGAGGTGGAGAGTACCCTGGAGATGCCGAAGGTGAGGGGTAAAATTCTCTCCAAGGATGGACAGCAAACTCTTGAGGAATATCGGGTTCTGGGTATCTTCGTGTCTCGTGAAACACAACCTGTACTGTGCTGAGGAAATAATGTAACTGAGGTGCCTCACGCAGAAGGTAGAGAATGTGGTCCAAATCACTAGGAGGGCACGTGACACAGAAGACCCACGATGCAAAAGCTCCGAAATGGGCTGGTTGTGCAATCTGAACACGATATTGTGTAGTAGATGATGCCTGAGGTGTCCTTGAAATGCCGGGTGAATTACCAGGGGTTTCCATGCTTTAAGGGAGATTCTTTCATTTGCTGTAATTTGATAATGACAAGAGAATCCTTAAAAGCAGAATGGAAAGACTCCACTTGGCAATAATTTAATTTGCCAAATTGTTGCGTAGAAGAAGGCTGCAAATCACTGTCCGGAGATCCATGTTGCAGTGGTTTGCGAGGAGTGGATCGAGGCTTGTCTGGTCCGGGCTGTTAACAGGCTGTCTTCATCGCGAGAGGAGGCTGCAACTGGTGCTGATTGGGCAGGAAAAGAATGGCGAAACAAGGGGGGGGCTGCAGGCTGTCAATGGTGAAAACACGTAGCAGTTCCCAGGGCTGGACTGCGCAGGAAGGCAGGGCTGGGCTGTGCAGTTAGGCTGGCTTGGCTGGCAAAGACTGCGCAAGGGGGGGGGGGGGGGGGGGGCTGCGTGCTGGCGAGGCCAATGATTGCGCAGGGGGGGAGGGCACGTGCTGGCGAGGCCAATGAATGCGCAGGGGGCTGGCGTGCTGGCGAGGCGAGGGCTGCGCAAAGGGCTGGCGTGCAGATCTGCGCAGGGCTGCGCAGGGCTGGCGTGCAGATCGGCGCAGGGCTACGCAGTGCTGGCGTGCAGTTCGGCTAGGGCTAGGGTTGCACAGGGCTGCGGGTAGTTCCGTACGGTGCAGGCCGTACGGAATAGCAAAGGAGGGGCCGCGACTTTTCGTTGAGGCTGCCTAAGGTGGTTAGTTGCCCCAAAAATTAATTTGGGGGTTTAGTTAACCCTAGGGTAGCTAGGGTAAACCTAAGGGTAGGCGATGGGTTTTTTTTTTTTTCTTTTTTACCCCTCTAGGTACCCTTTTATAGGTGCTTGGTGCCTAAAAAGGTGTGCCTATTCGAAGGGGTTTGACCCTTGGAATAGGTGCACCTTTTCATGAAGGGGTGTGTCCCTGTTTTTAGAAGGGGTGTCCCTACATGAATGGGTGTGTCCTTTTGTCCACGATGGGGTGTGTCCCTTGAGTGAGGAGTCGAGACTCTTTATCAAAAGGTGTGTCCGATGGTGGAAAAGGTGCGTCCCTTGGTTTTGGGACAGCCCAAGCACCTGAAAAGACACGATTTTTGTCGTGTCCATTCACATCAACTTGTGATGTGAGGGAGATGGAGAGGCCATAGATGACTTTAGGCAGGGTTGGCACTTAAAATTTTTACGCTCATCCTCTCCATCTCTTCCATGCACGATGTGCACGGAATATCCTTCTAGCGGAAGAGATGTATCAGATTGGCGCTAGAAGGTGGGGGGCATTTCCTACAGGCAGGAGCGAATTTTGCTCTGATACCACTATAAGAAATCCTAGATTTACTATATTTAGAAATGTGCTAAGGAACAGAAAGGAGACTGAGATAGCAGAGAACAAGGAATAATTGTATTGCTTGAATGTCTGTAGTGTAGATGTTGTGTCATCCATACAATTGGGCCTCTCTTATATAGAGAGTGAAGAGTCACACATGAAAAGGTGTGTACTCCAAAGGGTATGTGCATGAAGAGGTGTGTACCCCTTGTGAAGGGTGTGACCCTTGATGAGAGGGTACATTACAATAGAAATGTCTCCTCAATAGAATGTCTCTTGTGAAGGGTTGTGCCTCATTAGGAAGTGTCCCATCGAAAGGGCAAGGGTTGTGCCTCATAGGAAGTGTCCCGTCGAAAGGGCATACCCTTCCACAAGTGTCCATTCATCAAACCATCCATAAGTCTAGAAATAGAGAAAGGAATACGTCACAGATCGTGACACTCTCTCATTGAAGCTTTGGCTCCCTTTCTGATAATCAAAGTTGTAAATGATGTGGCCATGAAGTTGCAATTACCTTCGACATGGACCATGCATCCCGTTTTTCATGTGTCATGGCTCAGGCAATATGTGGGTCCGGCACCAGCTCGAATGTCATGTGCATGGACCATATCTGACGTGTGCTTAGGCGCGCAGGACCAGCTCAAGTAGCCTGGGGAGGCTAGGGGCTAGGCAGGCAATTCTCAGGTTGGATTGCAAGGGCAACGGACAATTTAGGGTTCTTGATATTATATAAGGAGCCCAAGGGTTCAGTTTTCAGTCTCGCAAGTCAAAGCAAGCTTGGCTCTTCCTTGCTAGTCTGGATCTTGGACCGTGTTGCGGGCGTGCACCTGCTTTCTAGCGTAGCTCGGATTCCCAACGCAGTCCTGAGGCCCTATGGGCGCCTCTTGGTGATATGGGGCACCAGGGTGGTTGTGTACTGGTTGGATGTAGATGCTTGTACCAACAGCCCAGCCTGTGGCTCAGGAGTCCTAGGCCTGTGAGCATCATGGTCGGGTGGTGAGCTTGCCTTCTTTTTTCCTTTTAGTTCTATGATCAGTTGTTTGTGCTTGAGTGCAGGTCCAAATCTCCAAGAGTGATCGTGGTCGTGTCACTGAAATTGTTGATGAGGCCAAGGTAGTTGAGCCTGAGCAGACCTTGCTTCATCAGTTCAAGAGAGGGACAGGCAATCGATTTGCATGCAGTGAAGTTCAAGCACAGGGGCTCCCATGAGGCACCATGGGTGGAAGAGGATTTTTTCACGGATTATCCAGACCTCCTCGCATCATACAAGAAGGCCTTTTCCATACCATAGTTCAAGTTTCAGCAGGAGGGGATGTTGCATGCATCTGCAACCCGGGGCCATGCTGGCTATTGCCAGCAGAGCAGCCACATCAGCTGCCACGCAAGCAGAACAGTGCCACGCAGGCAGCAGAACGTGCCACACAGGCAGCAGGACAGTGCTACGCAGTCAGGCCACATCATCACTGATGTCAGCAGTACCCAACTACCACACAGCAGTCACACCACGTGAGCAGGCTGGTCGGTGCAGTTGGGCTGCTGGTCATTGGGGGTATGACAGCGAGTGGCCAATTTAGGGCCCATGGGCGCCTATAAAAGGCAGCCCCTTGGCGACCTCATGCATCATCCACTCCCACAGGTTCCAGCCTTTACCGTAGCCCTCAGAGCTTGGATCCGGGAAAGAGAGTCTGCAAGAGCCTAGCAGTCCCTTCCAACCCTCCTTCAGTTAGTACTCAGCAGAACAGTAACACGTAGCAGTCTCTGTTTCTCTTTTGTAGTGAGGGTTCTCCCTCCACAGTGCTTGCTCTTTATAGCTGTACTCAGCCCTCTGGACCAGACATTTATATACCTAGATGAATCCAGGAACATGCCCAAACTCATCCTCTAAAAACACAACATAGTGCAGTTTCAATCTCACGATAGTCACTCGTAAGATTGAAAACCATCAACTCCATCACGCATAGCAGGGACTAGCTACTATGACATCCCCACTGACGTCATCAGCGCCCAACAATGGGTGTAGACCATAGTATAAAAGTATGCTCTCACACATACAAATCCACGCACCCACACATACTTGAGCATCCATTTATACTTGAGCACACATACTTTATAGCTGTATTCAGCCCTTTGGGCCAGACATTGTTTAGTTATTGTTTTCCCTCTTCAGAGGCACACTATATCCTCTCCCTCTAGTTCTCACACTCACTCCACAGTTCCAATTGCGTTTTGAGTGCATCATTCTTTCAGTTCAGATAGTAGTGAGCAGGAGAGAGAGTGAGTTGCACTATCTCCCTGTTAGAAGTATGGCCTTTGCATCATCTCCTTCTACTTATCGAACCAGAACATTCGATTGCCTAAGGAGCGCTTGCATATGATTAAGATACATGGCCTAATCTCTTGTATTCACCCATCCGGAGACTAAACGATTCCTGCTTCAAAGCAGCTTTAGAGTGCTTCATCGTAATACCAAAACGAGCTTCCATAATTACCCAATTCTCGGCTGCAATCTTTGTTATGTCGATGTGGTGGAAGTAATCTAAATCCAATGCAAGACCCAGTATCCTGATAGCTTTTTCATTCTTCTACTTCCAAGTAGCCACTTGTCTGCCTCCAATTGATTTGTCAGCTTAATCCTTTCTCTGTGAAGTGAGTCTGGTCGAAAGCTGCCAGGATGCAAAGTTCTTTCCATTGTATTTGACTATTGTTTGTTGTTTGCATCTCCGATTTATCGTTGTGTCCATGACTTCGATCAAAACAACTAGAGTCACTCGAGCTCCTCACGGTTGGACCTTGACTAGAAGACCAGACCCTGCAAACTCTCAAGTTCTCCAAATACCTTCTCAAAGATCCTCAGATCCTGACACCTAATAGCTCCTTAATCGGCCTGGCGTGAAGAAAAACGATCACCTCTACAATTCTCCTGGCAGTCACTGGGACCCTCACGCAAAACCTTTGCAGGACATCTTGACGGTGCTCTGTTATCACATGTAGGAAATAGAAAGCTTGCAAAACTTGTTTTACTCATACAGTTCGCCACATAAATGATAGAGGAGATGTCATGAAAGTCAACTCAATAAAAGACCGAAAGCTTCTTTATTCTAATTCAACAACTGAAGACTTCGAACTCACAACTCATAGCTCACCCATACCCAATCTGTTGCTGTGGAATTAGACTCAAAGCAACTTGTCTAAGGACCCTACAGACCAAACCAGCAAGCATAGCTTGCTTTACATCAGCAGTAGATAAGAAGGCCGACTCTCATCGGAACAGCTCACAAACATACTAACAAAGCTCAGCCAAAAAGGCCTGTGAAACCGCCTCTCTCCAAATATGCAGGAGCCGTCAGCCATAGAAAACACGTGAAGCATTCGCCAGCCAAGAGCTCCACGTCATTGCACCAATCAATCCTCAAGAAACCACGTTGTAGTAGGCCACCAGCAAATAAACTCAAAAGATCATTCAACCCTCCATAATCTTAGAACAATGTGAGCCCCCCATGAGAGGATTTTTCCAACAGGTATGGTAGGATATGACACCTTCCATACAAAAATGATCACCTAAGACTGTGCCTGAATCATTCTCCCCCACTTTGTTTGGTCTATGCATAGACAAGCTAGAACAAATGGTTCTGGATTATGTATAAGAAGATGGGATATTTGATCCCACGAATTGGGAGGACAGCTTTAGATTAGGCAGACAATGTGATCCACTTTTCACACTCGCACAAAAAGGAGCAAAATGCGCCTATGGTGAACATAGAAAAGACAAAAGTTTCAGAACACTTTACCAGTTCTCTTTTGTAGAGGCAGCTAGCATGATCTACTCGTATTTTCAGGTAGAGAGGGCTACACACGAAATCTCGACCTTAATGTTCATGCACTTACAAACAGGTCAACATGCTAAGTTTCCAGTCCAGCACCCTTTACCCTAGAGCACAGCCAAAGAATATGATAACGCTCAGACTAAGAATATATTCTCAAAAGAACACTTCACATACCCACTTGATGAGCCGCGTTCACAAAATTGTGCATTCTGGTCTAGGTAAAATGTGCCCTGCTGCAAGTCCGGAGATGCATCGATAACGTTCAGTCAGGGGCATAGGAACCAGAATGAAAACCAGCAAAGAGTGAATTGGAGATAGCTGAAAACCAAAAACAAATCCCACTGTTACTTGTTAAGTATCATCAGGACCGGCACCTTCCAAGGATCTTCAGTTTAAAAATGTCCAAGCTGTCCATATGAAAATAGGAAGAAATCCAGTCTCCTGAATGAACATCAAGTTGTCAAAAATGTTTAGCATCAGCCAACAACATAACAGAGGATAAATAGGGAGTTTTTCTCCTGGTGCCCAAAAAAAAGGGAAGAAGTGATATTGCAATCACGTATGGCGAAATTGTATGTTGAGCCATGGTAAAAATGGCCGATGACGAAAACGTTTAGATCCCAATGTCGCTTTTGGATGTAGTCATCTTCAATGTACCCTTTGATCCGGGGCTATTGGTGGTAATTCTATACGCATGAGGTTTGCGGGCTTTGAGTAAGCTATGCCTTCTGATCCACCTCACTCAAACACCCTTTCCCCTGTGGCAAAGGCCAAGAATATGACAGCACTGAATATGCACAGAAGAGCAGGAGTAGCAAAAACCATGGTCCAGCTACGGGGATCCGAAATTTGCAAATCCTTAGCCTTTGCAGCTTCGAGAATCCAGCCTGTCAGCCCCACCCCCACAATGCCTGCCACCGTCCCTGCTGTATTTGATATGCCCATGACGATTCCTGCATAGCGAGGAGCTATGTCCATGTGATTCACTGCAAAACCTGCACGAGACAAGGCACAAAGGCCTAGACTTATTGATGCCAGGAAAACAGCAGCTGTCGGGGACCTCACTGCTGGCATCACGAACAAGGCCACGGCGGCAGCCACAAATCCACCAGTATTCAAAACTTTCCTAGTGGACGTTACAGACAAAATCCTTTGAATGATCAGGTAATCAGCGATGACCCCGCCCACATTGGAGCACAGGAACATGTTGAGGTAAGGAACCGCCTTGGAGAAGCCGAGGTCTTCGATGCTGACGCCCAATCCACGAGTGAAGTAGGTCGGGAGCCAGTTCATGAGGACGTAGAGAGCGTAGTGGAAGGTGAAGTTGTTCACAACTATGGCCCAGACAGGGGGGCTACAGAGGATGCGGCGCCACGGGATGGGATAATCGAATGGGGTTCTACCATAAGAAGGTTTGGGTTGTAAGGGTTTACGGTCATGGGCGGAGAGAGGGAGGAGGGCATGCTGGGAGGGGAGGCCAAAACCAGCAGAGGAGGCCTTGGGGAGCTCGGAGCGGGGGGGATCGGAGGAGAGGGTGAGCCAGAGGAAAGACCAGGAGAAGCCGAGGGCGGCGACGGCAAGGAAGAGAGGGCGGGGGCCAGAGAGTCGGAGGAGGGGGGGGAGGCAGACCATGGCCAAGGCAGCTCCGAGGTACATGCCGGAGGTAGTGAGGGAGACGGCTCGAGAGCGCTGGTGGGGGGGGATCCATTGAGCGAGCACGGTGTGGATGGCAGGGAAGATGAATCCCTGAGCTAAACCCACAAGGAATCGGGCGGAGGCGACGGGAGCAAGGGCGGAGGGGCTGGGGGGAGTGAGGGCGCAAACCACAGACCAGAGCAGAAAAGAGATGAGCAGCACAGGACGGGCGCCGATGCGCTGAGCAGCCCAGCCTCCTGGAATTTGAGACAGAACGTAGCCGTAGAAGAAGGCCGACAGAATTGCGCCCTTGGTGCGCTCATCGACGCCCACTTCTGCTGCTGCCGCTGTGTAGGCCAGCGAGAAGCCCACCCTCTCCATGTAGCAGACGCAGGTGCACATGAGCATCAGCGCCACCATAGTGTAGCGTTGCGGTAACGCTGCTCGGTAGCGCAACCACCAGGGTCGCCACTCTCCCCCCGCCGCAGCACCCATTGCCAAAGCTTCCTTGCGCTGATTCCTCAACTCCCTATGATCCAGAGAAGAGATGGAGTTCTTTGCTTCCGCAGTGACTGCCTCTGTTATGCACGCCCACCGAACACCACAAATTTAGCTCAGCATTTCTGCCTGACCATCAAACAGAAACGATCGATCGATCGATCGCTCTCTGTTTGCTCATCTCTACTTCCATCTTGGAGATGTTCACAAAAGAATCCACTAAAACATCCCTAAACTGACTGGACTTTTAAGCTGCACAAACGGATCTTCTGGCTGCAGAGTTTTGGAATGACACTGTCACCTCCAAAGTATAGCCAGGCTGACGCAAGTCATCTCAAGAAAATGAACTTGAGAATCGAGATGGGTCGAGCGTGCACAGTGCAGACCACAAAATCAAATGAGTTATGGTATGCAGCCTAGAAGGAAGTTTTCGTTTTCTCGTTAAGCCATGTGTCGTGATTATAGGCATTGATCTTTACGAGTAGCATGACCCGTCTACGACGGGTTAAAGACCCGCTCCGCTGGGTCTCAAAGTGAGATTTTAAAATTTTTGTAATTTTCAGCAATAGAATTTCAAGTTTCAAAATCCTCCAGCATAGGCACCACTTGGCTTGGCTCTATGCTCAGTTTTACTGAACTATTCAGTTAGAAGAGAGGCAAAGCATTCGCACAACACCCACCCCCCTTCTTGCACACACATAAATGCTCTCTCTCTCTCTCTCTCTCTCTCTCTCTCTCTCTTCCTTTGATTGTGTCCCTCATGATGCACACGCACATGCACTAATCTCTCTCTCTCTCTCTCTCTCTCTCTCTCTCTCTCTCTCTCTCTCTCTATCTATCTATCTATCTATATATATATATATATATATCTCCATTGTAAGTTTGCTAGAATTCTCGGTCAAAGCAAGCAACATCTCAGTTTGTCAAAGGAAAATAAGAGTTCTATGTTGGCAATAATCCATGCACTATCTTAGAACATAATAACGATTGACACAAAAGGAATGACAACCAAAAAGAGAAATAGCAATTCTATGTTTATCAACTCGATGGAGCCCATAGCAATATAATAAGACAACCGTTAGGCTGCTAGGCTCCCTATCTCCCCCCCCCCCTCTCTCTCTCTCTCTCTCTCTATCCCA